>NW_009650060.1:2560047-2650549 GCF_000708025.1 Charadrius vociferus
AGGGAAAAACTGCTTAGTTCATGTAAATTAAACCAGATCAGGATCGACGCAGGTTATTGATTTATTAATGGCGGATAACTCGTTGGAAATCAGTGAACTATGCATTAAATATCAATTGCAACAATGCAATGGGTAAATCACACCTGCAAAGTGTTGATACATCTTAGGCATTTTAAACGCCATTTTATAACTAGTCCCAAAAAGTTCTGAACACGCTGCCCCCCCCAGAGCAGAGGGGTTACAGGCACACAGGCCCACTAATGCACAGAGGGCTGCTCAAGTTGAATGGGGTGGGAGTAGGAGAACCTTTCTGATTAGATTTTATTTGGAAGCAGTCTTTGATTCCTAACTAAGTATTTAGAGCTAAACAGTCTCAAAATTTGGAAATAGGTGCATATTTTTTTTCCTACATGCTTATAATTTTTTGCTGGTATATTTAATTTGTTTTCTGTAGCATCATATACATGCACAGTCCCTTAAAGTACTTGTCAGTACTATTTATTTGTCAATAAATAGGGATGGGTTGACAGACCTTTGGGAAGAGACAGAAGGAGGAAACGGCAGCAGAAGCAGAGGATGTACAAACTCCTGATGTGATTGTAGTATGGACCTGCCTTTAGGCACTGGCTCTAGTTTATTTCTACCGAGTAAACTGAAATCTACAGCAACGTTTGTTAGGTGTTGCGCTGCTCCAATGGAATTTTTGATTAGCTGGTAATCAAATACACACCTTAGTATGTGACTAGTATGGTAAAATCATTATAGTGTAATTTTAGGAAAGGGTTCCATTCTTTTATGAGAAAAGGGACTACTTGTAGAGAGTAGGAATCAAATTCTGAACTGGAGTTTTCAAGGTGTTGTCAAGATGTAACCAGCTAATGCACCAAGATTTTAAGCGTGCGATTTCTGACTGCAAACTAGGTAGCCTGATCCTAACTCTATTACATTCTAGAGCTAGAACTTTACATCCTGATATCACAAAAAAAAAAAAAAAAAAAGAAAAGCCTAAAAGCTGAATTAAGGAAATCCATTTAAAAATCTAGATATTTTTTTTTCCCCTATTTGTATCATCGAAAGGTATATCTTCTATTTTTTCTAAAGTATTATTCAAATATAACATAAAAATGGGACTGGTGATTGGAGTACCCAGTTTTTACTTGTTTACTTCTGTGTCAGAATTTGCATCTAAACAGATTTTAAAAGTTCACAATCATTCTAATCCTTGAAAATTTCCTTGATACAAGTTTTGATTCTATTGTGTAATCCTGTCTTTTAAATGAAATTTTAATAATGAATTACTTGTAAACAAAAAAAAAAGGCAAGAATTCAAGCTGGAGAGAACATGAGAACAAAATACGTTCTCCCTAAATTGCATCTCCTGTTGCTGCTGTCAGAGGCAGAATACTGAGCTCGATGAGCCAGTCTCATCCTGTAATGTATTTCTTATGTTCTTGAAAATTAAAATAATGATTTAGGACCTCTATTCAAGACTATGAGATTTCATCAAGAAGATGAGATACTTTGTTTATGTGGCTAATCAAAAGACAAATACAGGAACAGGAAGGATTTTCTGGTTTCAGTTCCCAGTTTCTTTATGTCCTGTCATCCAGAGCAGAGGCAATATTGAGCAGAAGCCATTGGTTGGCACATGTGTAATGACCTTTCTGATGATGACATACTTGTGAAATGCTGCAGACGTGAGGTAGAGCTGTTGGTCTGTAAAATCTTGCACTCAAACCTGTCTCACACAACCCAAAAGCTTCACCTTTTTCTGTATCGAGCCAACCTACCTTCTTCCAAGCATGATCTATGTAAAAAGAGGAAAAAAACCACACCTTCAGGAGACCACAGAATTATTTGAATTCCGAGTAAAGTTTGTAACTGATATAATAACATGTTGCATTTTGAAAATAGTACATTAGCACATTTCTAAATGACAACTAAAGATATACGAGAGGTTTAAAGTTCTTGATGTAGACAGATATCTCATCACAGACGGTCAAATGTTATATCTCCATCTGCTATCAGAAAAAAAAAGCTGTACTAGAGAGAAAAAATATTAACTTTCTACTTCTAGAGAGTAGAAAGTTTATCAGTGCTCGTTTCAGATGTTCACAGCTTCAGTAGTTAAACCAAAAGTTCAGTAGTTACTATAATTCGGATATATTTCTTGGAAGAATTAATTTTTTTGAGCTTAAAATCTGCATATTTTTATTTCAACAGGAAAGAGGGTTAAACATAATTCAATATAATTTGGGTTTTTTTTAAAAAAAAAAATTTGCAAAATTCTTCATAATCAGCATGAATGTTGCTATGTAATTCTTACTTTATAACCTTTTTTTCCCTTGAGTTTTAAACTAAATCAGGGCTTGCCTTCAAGGTTCTTTTAAAGGACTACAGATTATTTGAGGCATATATGTAGAATATAGAAGAAGTTACACTTTTCTTTCCCAAACAGGAACATAAGTTTTTTACTGGTTGGTTTAGTGTCATGAAACTTACAAGTAAACATCTTACAAATAGCAGGTGATTTTCCCTCTGGGAATTTTTCAACTTTCATGTTTCAAAACTTAATAGAAAAACCTAAATTTTTGCTGACTTTTCTGTATTTTTCTACTACTTTGTTGTTTTTGAACTCTAGGGTACACAGCTGTGTTCTAAGAAGCAAATGCCTGTCTGTGGTTTCTTTACTTCATTATATATTATAATTTTCTGTTAGAAATCCACTTCAGCTTTAAAAATGTATGCATTTTATATATATTGATTTTATGAGCATCTTAGAAAATGAATATTTAGTGTAGTTAAAATGATTAGTATTCTGGATGTTTTTAAGGGAAAGCATATAGTACATATAGTAGTAAGCATATCCCAGAAATATTTGCTGGGTAGTTTCTAAAATGTCTATTAGAAAGCTATTTCCTAATAATAGCAAAAAGTTAAATTACACCTAAAAGAAAATGTATTTATGATTGAGAGCTGCATAATTATGTTTTACATATGTGGGAATTGTTTCATGACTGTACTGTGCTGCATAAGAGACATTTGATTTCTCTCTTTGTTGGTATACACTTGTGTTTAAGCCTATAATGCTTTGTATCTCTTTACGGAACAAGAGATACTTATATTGCCTTCTATATGCAAAATTTTATGTGGAAAGTATGAAGCAAAGCATGGAGTCAGTAATTGCTCTATTTCTAGGGTATCGTCACTGTCGTCCTGGAGAGTTCACCTGCGCTGATGGAAGATGCCTGTTAAATTCCCAGTGGCAATGTGACGGTGATTTTGACTGCCCCGACCATTCTGATGAAGCACCTATAAATAGCAAATGCAAAAGTTCAGGTTCGTATTTATTTAATTTTTTGAATAACACGTGTGACCTTTCTTTTTGGAAAGTAATGGTTTAGGGTTGTAGTCAGGCAGATGTAAAACCTCATAGCTTAAATCTCCAGTGCTTTCATTGTTCTATTCCTTATGTCTTGCAAGATGATTGTGTTGTCAGTCCTCAGCATCCAAAGCCTCAGCTGATGAAGTTCAAGCCATCAGTTCCTATGGCATAAGACGGCTGCTAGCTCAGTAAGGCATAAATTCTGTTAGTACTACAATAAGATGATATTGACGTAATTATTGTCAAAGTTCATAGCTTGCCCTGAAAATATTTAATATACTCATCACACAGAAATAGATCACACAAAAGGGGATGTGAGGTACTTCTTGCTATACTAAAAATGGGTCTGTTTTTATTAGCACATTATTGACCAAATGTGATTTGTTTTATTGATATTTTCTACTGACGTGTTTGCTGAGGTCTGTCTGGTTTTTGATCAGCAAATGAATCCTGGTGTGTATATTATATCCTATTCTGTGGCTTTTTGAAAGACCAGCTCTTCCGTCAAGGTCTTATGACTTTATTGTACAGTAGCCCCAGTCCCTTATACCAGTTTTGATAGAAATCACTCATTTGCTTTGAAGTAAGCAACATACCTGCTTTAACTATAAGTATTCTGCTCTGAAGAAGCTGAATGGAGCTGAGCTGACCTATTCAAGTTTTGCCAAACAGGAAAAAAAACCCACGTGTGCGTGTCCTCAGACAAGGAATGCATCAGAATTCAGTCAGTCGTGTTACTAAACACCTCGGCATCCACAGGGGAGAGAAGCCACACTTTTTAAGTGTTGCAAACTATAGAACTGTATTTTGTGCAGAGATAATGTAGAGGATTCTCAATTAAATGAAAACAAATGTGCAGGAGGGAATAATAAGTTGAAGTATTCACACATTTTGCAGGAGACGGATAAAACTTTAGAGACACTGAAATGTAAAAAGGTATTATAATACTATCAGTAAGAAATGAATATTCAATTTTTACACAATTGTTTCATCTCACATGCACACATTGCAGCTGGTCCATAAGAAAATTCATTCCAAATACTAATGGACTACACAAAGTTGTGCTCTCTTTTTTTTGTTTTCCAGAGCAGTCATGTAACAGCTCTTTTTTTATGTGCAAAAATGGCAAGTGTATTCCTCAAAGTGATGTTTGTGATAACAAAGAAGATTGTAGTGATGGATCTGATGAGAAAAGCTGCCACATTAATGAATGCCTCAGTAAGAAAGTTAGCGGTTGTTCTCAAGATTGTCAGGATCTTCCTGTTGGATACAAGGTGAATAATTACAAAATGTGGTGTAATGTAATGCAAATTCTTAATTCTTAACTGTTTCTTAACTACTGGCTGATTATAATAAAGCTCCAGTGTTGTACTTCCTTGGAATGAAGTAGCTACCGTAGTAAGAACATTCGAAGTTTTATTTCAAGTAAGGAAACAATTGCCAATTTCAATTGTATAAAAAAAAACAAAAAAAGCAACCAACTGGTAAAATACATACTTTAGACTTATGGAAAAGAATATACAATGCTTTAAATATTAACAAATCATACTGATGTATAAAGAGCACTGAAAATCAGTTGTGAAAAATGAAAACACATAGGAGGGAATAGCAGGAATAACAGTTTTCTCCAATTTTTTTTTCTAAGTCAAAGACAGAAAGTTTTAAACAAAAGAAAATTGCCTTAGTTGCAGAACAAAACTCTTAGTTGGTGCTTTCTGAGTCAGCTGAATCTTCGCTTTGGCCTGGAGACAGAGAGGAATACTTCTCCGGAATTATGTAAACCTTAGCCACCCACTGCACTCACCTGTGAATAGAAGCTGAGAACAGAAGAGAGATTTTTTTTCAGGGTTTTAACTCTGAAATAACCCTGACTGCATCCCCCAAATCTTTCATCTCTGTAATAGAGTATTGGCCCACTGAGAACTAAATAAAATCTGTCTAAAGGTGTTCAAAGCTCTGAAACCATGTCCCAGTCAGGAGGCCATGGACTAGAGAGCTGGAGACTAGTTGGAGACAAGGTTGGGTACAGCAAAAAACCTTGTTAAAGTCACGTCATTGTGGAGAAAGCACGTGGGTCTCTGCAGAGAATAATAGAGAGGATGCAGAAGGGAACATGACACGGTTTTCCATTGATTAAACTATGCCCCTATTTCAAAACCCCTCTACCCAGTTGTATTTTGCATTACTCGCGTTGCGTGTGATAAACTTGCCACGGTGATCATCTGCCCCAATAAAAATCGGCCTCAAGAGTTCTCATTCACATTGCTGTATCTGTTACACAGAATGCCAGATGTTATAATGCTTCAAGAAAAGTTATTAAAATCTGTATATCTTTACCAAAAAACACACGTATACTTAAAAATAAAGAACTCCAAAGGATCCATCCATCATTAAATTCATAGGAGAATCCTCTCCATATTTGTAAGAAGATGTGTTTTACTTTTTCTTCAGTTAAAGAAGAAAGAATAATTACTCATTCTACTGGGTTATTTGGAGGGAATGGTACTTAGGATCACACCAGCAATAGTTGAAAAGAAATGCAAGTGCATCTGCCTGTAAACAGTATAAATAGCAATGTAGTTAAGATGTCACTTGAAAAACTGAAACTACATGAAAAAGATTATAATGCTAACATATTCAGAAGAAAGTACGCAAGATAACAAACAGAATCAAAGAGTAATTCAAAATGAATGTATTTGTTTTTCTTTCCCAGTGCCAATGCTGGCCTGGATTCCGGCTGAAGGATGATGGCAAAACATGCATAGATATTGATGAATGTTCATCGGGATTTCCCTGTAGCCAGCAGTGCATCAATACATATGGAACTTACAAATGCTTGTGTGCAGATGGGTATGAAATACAGCCTGATAACCTAAATGGCTGCAAATCCCTTTCAGGTATCTTTTTTTTTTTTTTTTTTTAAATTCATAGCTGTATCCAAATTAATTTGTGAAATACCTTAGCTCCGAGGTCTGTGTTACCCTTTTATGCTTGCATAAACAGAGTTACTTTGAAGCACGTTACTTCTTCAGTAAACAGTAAGAACGTGATTCAATGTCTGAATGTAATAATAAGTTCTATTTTTAGTATGTATTATGTTCAAATAATTTTTAGTGAATAGTTACAGTGGATCAGGAAAGTTTGATTTAGTAACTGTATTAGAAAAAGTATTAGGAAACTTAAAATACATCAATTCTACTTCTGAGTCACATGATAATAGTATGTTTATAAGTGTTTAAAAGACTTCTGCTGTTTTATGTCATCAACTCTAGAGTATTAGAAAGTACTTTTGAAAGAGGAAAAGGAAAAAAATAATAGAAGTTGTAAAATCCATTATTCTTGTAGCATATGAAATTCTCCAGTCTTACGTGTAATACACAGTGAAGTTCACAATATATAGGAACATTGGTTATTTCCTCACCCCTCTGTCTATGGCACTGATGTTATTTTTATGTGCTTCAGTGAGTAGGATTTGCTAGATCAGTGAAAGGAAGAGCAAAATGTCAACAGGAAAAAAACAGAAAACCCATTACTGCGTTCTGCTGGATTTCCTTCACAGTGCAGGCAATCTTCAGCTTGAGCAGACTCCTCCTTATTCCAGTCTCGCACAAAGTTGTTTGTTTGTGTTTTGGTTTTAAATATCAAAAAACTTCTATTTTCTTTCTAAGTGACAAGAAGACTGGAACCTCTGTCTGCCTCGTATTCCTGTCTCAGGTGCTTCCCTCAGTAATCAGAGGAGCCACAGGAGAGGGCAGAAATACAGGATCTGTTTTGTGCTTTCCCCCTGTGTCATGCCTTGCAAGGCGCTCGTACATGTAGAAAGCATAGATCGCTACATGAGAAAGGGCGCTGGAACACACCATAGTGCACTTTATTGGAGTTGTCATATATCAAACTTCAAAAGTGACCACGACAAAGCTGTTTGTGCTGTGGCACGGATGGTTGTGCTGCGAGGAGGTGCCAGCCCATGAACGTTCAGCCTAATTCTAATTTCCTGCATAAATTGCCTTGAACTCTTTACACCAGAGCAGAACATTACAGCCATTCTCCACAAACCACTAGCAGTTGGCGCTGAGGATGATGTCTTGGATCATTTAAGAACTGGAGAATGTCTTAAGAGTTGAACAGAAAATGCAAGCAGAGTGGTTCGATGTATTCTGTGCGAGAGCAGAGTAGGTTGGACAACACATTACATTCCAGAATGTATGAGCAGTAGATACAAGTCTTAAATACTTTTTTAATTATTAGTAGTAATTGTGGGTTTTATTGTACGAGAGGTCTCTGTTAACAGAACTAAAATAGACAGGTTTTTTCCTTTTTTTTTTTTTTTTTCTGCTATTATGTATGTCAGTGTCAGAGATGTTTCAAAGTAAGTTATGGCATGAGTGAGTAGCTGAAGAATTTTTTTTATTATGAACTAGAAACCCAAGTGTATAAAAGCCAAAGCTGGCTTCAGTTCAGAATTAAAGAATCGAGGTTTGTCCAAGCTGGTTCTTAATGTCTATACTGTTCAGAGTACTGATATCTCAAAAAGCAATGGTCAAAACGTTCTTGGATTGCAACCACAACAAATAATAGTCTTAGTGATAATTTGAAAGTGATTGTTGAAATTAAAAGAAGTGGTATGAAGTATATTTCAAATTTTATCTCTGACATTTAATTAGCACAAAATACAGTATGGTTCCCATATTAAAAAGGCAAAAAATTTAAATTACATTGGAAGATATACTAATTGATTGCTTTGTTCATTTTTATACTGCATCATTGATCTTTCTTGGAACATTTGAATGTTTTAAATATTTCTTTCATCCATAACATTGATCAGAGCATGTAACATTTATTTTTCAAACCATCTGTATTTCAGCGTTGTATTCCTGATTTTCCATAAATTAACGTTAAAGCTAGTCTAATATATTCTTTCTCCCGGGGTTTAGATGAGGAACCTTTCTTAATTCTGGCTGATCATCATGAAATAAGAAAAATTAGCACTGATGGATCCAACTACACTTTGTTGAAACAGGTATAATCATAGTACCGTGCTCTAAGTTTAACTCAATACTTTTATTCTTTTTTAAAGTGTGCAACTGACAGAAACATCATCAATTGGCATTATGTGCACCATAGAACAACTGCAGTATCTTCAGAGTTTTCATAATATTTTAAATTGACTATTTTATCTGAATTTGACATGATTGAAGCTCAGGCAGTTGTTTCGTCAGTCATTCTGATGTACTAAAAAAATTATGTTATTTGTGATCCTCTTTCATCACAATATGTTTTGTGCAATTTGTATATTTCAGTTTAAAAAAAAAAACCAAACAAACAACCCAAAAACTATTTGGTCATGTGTTATTTGGGCTACTTACTGTCATAATACAAATTTACTTTTTTGACTTAGGTAGACTATTCCAAGACTTTAAACATTACAATACATGAACATATACCTTTGGCTACATCTATTTTTTTTTAAATAATTACTCTAAATTATTATTACAGATAAAAAAACTTATTTGAAAAAAACCTGCAAAAATAGAGTCACCTAGTAAGTACAGAGCTGTCACTTTTAGCAGTTTCTGCTCTGCTTCTATGCTTCACCTAAGTGTAGTTACTTACCAGAGATTAGAATTCGAAAATATGTTTTGATAAGAACATCTGTTTCCTTGAGTACTAATTAACGAATTGTAGAAAGACTAGAAAAATCAGTTATTGCCAATCAGTAGCGTTAGACTTTTTGTGACTTTTTGTGTCAGTAAGCTGTGCGTCTTAATGTCACAAGAGAGGTGCTCAGGTCTTCACAGCAGTAATTACAAAATTAACCATCTTGCATTAAACATTGACTTTATTTAAGCATAGCAAGCATTATGTTAAAGTCTGTCTGTTCTTCTGAAATCCTTCTGACTGCCTCTCATTCACATCTCACTGCCTCTCTCCTCTTTTGCTGGTATATCTATTGATAGAAGCCTGTGAAAAGAGGGGAGCAACGAGTAAATTTTCTTTATGGCTGGTGCTGACAGATTGTCTCAGAGCTTCATCAGTCTTGAATTTAATGGACTCCTCTTCAGCATGTCAGAGACCGTGCAGCTCCAGCCATTGAAGAGAATCTGTGTTTTCCATATCACATTAATTCACTGGTCTAATAAATACCTCTGCTATTGAACCTGCTGGCCTTTGATCCTACAATTAGAGCGTTTTAAAAAGCATCCAGATTTGAAAGCAACAGAGGGAGCTATACCAGCAGAACAGGTGGGCTGTCTTCCTCATAAGGACATCTTTTTGGCCTTGTAATGTTATGATGGATCAGCTCTTTCTTAGACATCTGCCAGATGAAGGCAAATACCAGAGCTGCTCTGGCAAAGGAGCAAACCCACCCTTCTCTGTGTATTTGCTCTGTGCTTTGCCATTCTAACAGCGCTTCATACAAACTTGGAGCAAAGGACCGGAAAGTAGGAATTCATTCAGTCTGCTCTGAGTTGTTACGTACCAGCTTTTTCCTCTTTTTTTTTTTTTTCTTTTTTATTTAAATATATATAAACAGTGCAACTGTTTGAATTGTGTCTCATGTTTGTTCTTTGCCTTCCATTTCCTTTGCTCCTAGTCATCAAAATTCTTCGGGTGTCCAGACAGAGTAGATAGAGAGAATCTTCCTTCTCATTATTTGTGATTATAGACCTGCTTTTTTTTTTTTTTTAATTGGGGCACCAAGGCAACACAACTCACGGCCTAGGATACCCTGCCCTGTGTGCAACAGGAACAAACAAAACCACAGGTTTAAGATGAGTGATTAATGCAGCTGCTGCCGTTTGAAAGCAGATTGTATGAGAAACGACAAAGAGTTATGCTAGGACGACTTAGAAGTGACACATAGATCAGGAAGAGGAGATGTTGTCTGGACAGGGAACTCTATTGCAGATGTACAGAAATAATTTTACCTGCAGTTGATATTCTGAAAAATATTGGAACTAAACTGACACAAAATGAAACACTTGAAACCCAAGAGTTGCAGGCTGTCATTTCTCTTGCTTAGTCTGGATATTTAAGAAACTTTTACAGTGTTGTAGAATATGTAACTATAAGGCTAATTTTTCACAAATTACTGACTTTCATTTCATGAATGTTACAAATTTTTGATAGTCTTTTGTATTCATTCACCTGTTGTCGTCTTTGCGAAGAATTTGAGGTGGGGGGTTATCCGTAGGTACATTTATACTGATAGTAGAAAAAGAACCGGGAAAAGTGTTTTGCAGCACAGTTATTACTGCCAGAGCTGCAGTTGGTTTTGTTAAAACACTGTGCATGGATACGTGATTTTTGAAAATGAGAGTGGTCTTCCAACACTGTATTGTCTCAGGCTTTCTTTAATGATGGACTGTGCAGCCTAATTACTCTTTTCCTCTACGTTTTGATCAAAAGATAGATATACAGTGTTACACTGTAGTAGTTAGCAGATGAGCCCTGTATCTCTTTCTGTGCAACTAAATATTGTTGTTGTTAGTTGTTTCTTTTAGAGTTGGCTAGTCCAGAACATCCCCTCTATGACTATGAATTACATTAACGAGGGAGATTGCTGATCTGCCTGAGAGTAGAATGGCATTGGGCTGATAAGGGAATTGATTAAAATGATCTTGAGGTTTTCAAAGGAGTACAAACTGCGTCCATTCTTTTTACCACTGCTGCTCCATCTTTGATTAATAACAACATCTTTGTACATTAAGAATAATTGTGATCTCACTACATCTCAGAATGTTAAGGAGATTATGGGGCAAGGCTTTCCTATTCTCAGATAAGGAAATAAGAGTTAGCAGCTGAGTGCAATACCTCTCTTCCTTATCGGCTATTTGGGGTGAAAAGCCATTATTAGATGACTGCTCTTTCCAACCTGTAGGAGTATCTCAAATATGATCACCACTCTTTCTTACAATGTATTGGCGTAGTAACTGGAGCCATAGGAGACTTCCAGATGCCTGCTGGATCTCCAGCTTTCATGCTTTATGTATATACTACCTTTGTGTGTGTGTATACACACACATATATATATATGTACACAGTACAGTACCTACAATACAGCATCTAAGAATTTAAAACCTCCTTATTCAGGAATTAAAATTATTGCCTCTTTGAACATCAAAATTTTGAATTCCTGATCAATTTATATTGATAATGATATGTTTTCACTAATAAAAATAATACATTTTATGCTATTTCTGAGTTGTTATAAAAAGAGTGTCATCTAGTTTGCCAAGGTAATGCCAAAGGTAATCATTAACAGAGAAATTGAACAAAAATTAAAGTATTTAGTGCTGAAGTTTATTTTAATAGTAGGAAAGAGCAACGCAGAAGCTTCATTTAGTTACATACGTCATCTGCATTTTTTTAGTGAGATAGTTCTTTGTCACCATATTTTATTTCTGTTACAATTTTTTTCTGATTGTTTACAAGTAATGTATGGAAAACTGAGAGATACTTCAAAAATATGCAGTCAGTAAAATAAAGATTTTTAATATTACACGCAATGTATTTTGCATTCTGAATGCTGTCCAACAGTTTGTATTCAAACATTTGAATAAATGGACTACCTTTTTTCGGTTTTTAGGGGCTGAACAATGTGATTGCAATAGACTTCGACTACAGAGAGGAGTTCATCTATTGGATTGATTCCAGCAGACCAAACGGCAGTCGCATAAACAGAATGTGTTTAAATGGAAGTGACATCAAGGTAATTGGGGATTAATAATGTCACCACTAGAATTGAAGTTTTTCAGTATTTTGGGAAATGCTCATTCATGCTTTTAATCCAGATTGTGAGGTTTTGATATATGTGTATAAACACAGTAAAAGCTAGCTAATCCTAGTAAAATTTAATTGCATTTGTATCTTATTTGAAGTATAGAGGTGGGGACTGTATTTATGAGCTAAATTCCTTATGACTTAATTGACAGTTGACTGAATTGGCTATTCAGTGTGGTCTACAGAATGCCAAAGAAAAGGAAGTATAATTAGGTGTAAGCTGTGTAAATACTCTGATGTATTATTTCTTCGTATACATGGTCTTCACTGTGTTTTTGTCTCACCTCCATTACACTGGTAATGAAAGTAACTCAATGTCTTTGCTGTGAATAATCCATGGTAAAACTGTGCTCCCATTTCTGCACAGCCTGTCTGTTTTGCCTTTGTAGTGGAATAACTTCACAAATCCACTATTAAGCACGTTTGTTGACTTATGTGAACATTTTTCCAGAATTTTTGATAAGCAGTAAGGAATTCTTCTTTGCTTATTCTCTTATGTCTGACCTTATTAAACAAGGAACAAATAAGCAGTAACGTATCCTGTGATTTTTTTCCCTCATTGTACAGCAGTAAATTATACAGAGAGAAAAGATTTCTATTTTTCATTTGCGGCTTAGTACATGGACTGACACATCCTCAGAGCACACTGACTTTGGTCTTTTTGAGGGTTGAGGTTTGAAACTGGCTGGTGTCAGTGAACTTTGTTTACATCCTTCACATGGAAATATTGTTCTTAGAACCTAAAAAAAAAATGTGGATAAGCCTAAATTATGGCACTCTGATTCCATCAGGGTAAAACTCAAATCCAGCATGCACTCAAAAGTTCTAGCGAGTCCCTGCAAAGATTTTTCCTGCAAAAAATAGTTGACAGGCAAGTGTGGGGTTCAAAATCCATTAAATTCTTGAATCATATTTATTCCCTTGAAACATTTCACAAAGCATCCTAGTCAGCTTCTTGTCCGTTCTGGATGAAGTTATATTTTTTTGGTTTAGGAAATGTTTTCAGGACTGGGGATGACCACAGACTTTTTCTTTCCAATGTTAACTATTTCAAGAAGAACAAACAATTTTTTCCCAATCAAAAAGTTGTAATGTCCAGGTGGGGGAGTCCAAAAAAATCCTGTTTCTTTCTAATGATGTAATAATAATTTCATTTTTTAAAGAAAGCTTTCAGAAATTGGAACAAGTATTAGAAGAAAATTAGGTTGGGGTCATGGAGGGTATTTCCATTGTCCTTCATTAATATTTTGCAATTTACAGAATGCGTGTCATGTTGATGAAGATTTTACTCAAATAGGATGCCAAATTCAAGGCAAAAATTGTAAAATTAAGGTCATTTAATTTTTGTAAGGTATTTGGGTTTTTTCACTTCAAAAAATTGGCCCAGATTTGGCCTCTGAAAGCTAAAAGTATGTGCAAAAATTTTCAAGAATTAGATATTGTAGCTGTCTGATATTCTGTCAGTAATCTTTTATCCAGTGCCAAATGATAACCTTATGTCTCTTTGACTTAGATTTTAATAGGTTAGCATAGGACATATTTAATAATTGATGTTACAAATAATTAGTTTCCCACTAAACCTGTTTAAATATTTTAACTTCTTTTTTTGTCATGGAAGAGAGATTTTATGGTTGACAACCTTTTCCCTTGAAGTATGAATTTCTTATTTTATTTTCTTCATAGTTCTTGTGTTACTATTTACTATAAATAAATATACCATTAGTGTAAATTGTTCTATTTGATGTATTATCTAGGTTTTCCCTTTTAGGAGATAACATCTTTTCAGCGTACCAACTCTAGCTTTCCTGCTGTGGGTAACCTGATGGCATCTCATTTTTCTTCTGCATCAGATCGTAGAGGAGATATTTATACAATTGAAGCAAGAACTTTTTCACATAAATGTGTTCAAACATTAACACCGTGTCTTATGCATAGCATTGTAGAATCAAATGAAATCTGGCATTGGAAAATGCTGTAGTAAGGTGGATTGCGTACATTAAATGTCACACTGATAATCTCAGTGACTGGAATAAGCGTAAAGTGACTCTCCAAAGGAAAAGTCATCAGAAAAGAGAGACTAATTGCTTTGGCTGATGCTTCTAGATAGCGTAGCTAAACCCCTCTCTAAGTTTGCAGAGCTATCCATTTCTACATGAAATATCCCATGTTACAGTGCAGCAGTTGCTGCAATTACAGATTTATAAAACAGTGAAGCTGGAAGTGCTAAGGTATTAGAAAATAAAGTATTTCATTCATATTAAAAACTTGGTGCATGCCTGGATTTAATTTTAAAAAGATTTTATAATGTGATAAATAACGTAATAACCTGAAAGGGTGCTTTTACATATTCATAACTATAAAATTGGTTTAAAGTATCTCACAGTATCCCTTTTTATCTTGAAGGCTTTTCAGTTTCTTCAGATGGTAAATAAAATTAAAAATAACACATTCAGTTATACATAATCAGGTTTACGTGTACTGTTTATACTCTATTTCAGATGCTTTCAGTGGTGAAAATGACAATAAATTAGAATATACACTACAGTGATAAACCCATTATTAGTACTTAAGAATTCTCAAATATTTTCAAGTATTGCTCTCTCTGATATTTTTTTTTCTTAGGCTCTAGTTGCACAGACCTAATCAGGACCTAATCAAGAATAGAATAGGTCAGAATAGACCTTATCAGAAATAGAATTTTCAAGCCTAGAAGAAGTTGGACTCTAATGATTTGGAATATTCAAATGTCACTCAGCACTTAACGTGAAGTACTCCCCGTCAAGCAAGATTGAATCATACAATCACGATGAGATTTGTAATCATGTCTATCTAGAGGCGTTTGTTCAAGTCTCAGAATTACTCACGTCATCGAAAAACTTGAGAATATCACATCCCTGTCAGTAGTGCCTAGGCTTTCCAGCGGGTCACTAAATTGCTTCTGTCTCTTAGTTTTTTCATTAATAATGTAGTCCTTTTGAAATTTAGCAAATTCTTAGAAAGTTCCTCTTTCTTCTGCCACATGAATGTTGGAAATAAGAGCACAGTATTTACTTTCCAACTAGTTAATCTTTTCCTGTTTGCCTGAGTAGAGTGTCCTTATTGTCAGTCTGTCATGATGACGTATAGCACTACTGTGATACTAAAATGAAATATATGCCAATGTAGACTGGTGAGAGAAATGGTGAGCTGATGTGTTTGAGGGCACGCTATGGGGAGAGAAGACCCATCTCCATTCGGTGCTGTGAAAAATAAACAGAATAGTAAAGAGGAAAAAGTCTTTTTAAAATGAGACAAAAGAAAAATTAGAAACTTCAGATGAAAAATGAAAGATACAAAATTCTTCAAAGTTAGCGCATAATGTTGGAAATTTGGTCTTTACTTTGTCATGGTATTCTCCATTCTCCCTTACTATAAGGAAAGTGTCACAGTGTCTTAGTTACTTAAGAAGTGTCATTACTTCAGAAGTGTCAGTGTTTAACCGGGAATAATAGCTATTTTTTGCATGTTGTGTGTCACTGCATCATATATCCAACTTCTCAATATTCTGGTATTAGAAACTCTTAAGGTGTTTTTTCTTTTCCCAGTATTTGGATGAATAATTTATGTAATTTCTGCTTTTCTAGGTAGTCCACAATACAGCTGTTCCCAATGCACTGGCTGTCGATTGGATTGGGAAGAATCTCTATTGGTCTGATACTGAAAAGAGAATTATTGAGGTGTCTAAACTCAATGGCTTATACCCCACCGTCCTTGTGAGCAAGAGAGTGAAGTTTCCTAGAGACCTGTCCTTAGATCCTCAAGCTGGGTATGGAGCAGCCATTTTGAAGTAATTCATATGTAATCCTAATTTTATATTTAAATATTTTTTTATAAAAACAGAAGATAGGAAATACTCATTAGTTTTTTATTGTCTAACTTTCCACTAGGCTGGATATCAGTAGTCTAAAATGCTTTACCAGTGCTTACTATATCATCATTACATATAAAATTGGTATAGTAGAAAGATAAATGCAGGTACTAAAACCATGTTTTCTTATATCTACTACTCTGTAAATGTTTTGGTTTTGTAGGAGGAAAGCAGATATTAAAAAAAAAAATCTTTTCTTAAGTGTGTTACTAAATAACAAAAAGTTCATATCACCTGAAAGACAATTCTTACGTTTTGCTTCATTTATTCATTGAACTGTCTTGTTAGTGCTCTTTTCTGTGTTTACCGGTTCCCAAAATAATTTAGGCCATTCAGCTACCACATACCTGAAGACTTTTTTCTGATCGTTTTTGCATGTTAGTCAAAGAGTGAAAATGTTTAATCCCACATAATTTGAAAATAGCTTTTGCCCTTTTTAATCTATAAAATTAAAGTTTTGATTTTCACACACGTCTAATGACTGGACTGATTCAGTATTAGGATACAGGGGCTTCATTTTAGGTGACTGTTTCTAACTTTAGTTTTCAGAAATTTAAAATTATCAATGCTTTAAAAATTTATTGCACCAACAATGGTAAAAAGTGAGAACTGCCTAGTTAGTTTAAGTAGTGTGTTAACTGGTACCTGTAATTGCTAATTGTATTAATTGTATTAATTGCATGACCTATAATTTATTTATTGATATAAATTTGTGCTGGTATTCTGAGGGCAGTTTTGAGCACTACCACCATTTTTTATTTCTTGACTGGTGTGAAAGCTATAGGAACCACAGACCTTGGGTTTTTTTACAGTTATATTGTAATTTTAAAGTATTATATTTTTTCTCATAAAATTGATGTCCTTGAGGAAAGTGACCTAATACTATGAATTTTAAAAAGAACAAAAGAAAAGAAATATTTTTTCCCATTAAAAAATTTACTTAATATTTGGTTTTCACAGAAACACAGAATGGTTGAGCTTTGAATGAACTGGTGAAGGTCATCTTGTCCAGCCCCAAGAGATACAAGTCCCTTTTTTCTGTTTGGCTGTGGTTTTGTTTCGGTTTTTTGTTTTTGTTTTCTTTTTTTAAACAGAAACTTTCTAGCCATTGCTATTTGGTCAAAAGCAAATTAGCATTAGAGAGACTCATATAAACTATTTAATGATTTCATGCCAACATCTTATTCTGATGATAGAAGATAAAATATTTTATATTCTTAAAACAGAAAGTGCATAAAAACATTGAGATATTTACTATTTATGTGACTATATGTGTAATGCCACAGACATTGGTCACTGGGTCTATATGGGTCAATATGCAGTTAATGCCTCATAGACAGAGGCCTCTCAATTCACCAGTAAACCATCACCTGTATTAACACTATCCACGAAAACACGAGTGTACATTTAACTGAAAGTCATTAAAACCTGGTGAATTTCTAACCAAATGTATTCTCTTAAATATTTATGCTGCATATAATCTTTAAAAAAAAGAATACTTCTGAATAGTAATACTTAAATTATTACCCAGTCTCTGAATCAATAAAATAGATAGAAAAATATAGAAAGTTTGCCCTACGTCTTTTCAGATCTGAATTCCATATGTAATGCTTTCTGTTTTGCGGAACATTAGGATACATCTGTGTAAACTGGATGAATAAAGCTATTGTAGAGTCTTATAACTCTATAAAGTTATTGGTAAATTAAGAATTCTTCTCTATCTCTAAATCCTAAGGCTCAAGTAGTCATCTCAAGTGTCAGTGACAGGAGAAAATTGTTGAGTTATCTGGAGTCTGCCTAAACAAGGAAAATAAGTGTATTTCCTAGCTAAGAAATGTAACCTCTCAACTTGATTATTTTTAAGAGAAGACCCATTTTCTACCAGTTCTTAGAACTAACATTGAATGTTCTTGTAACTCTACCTTTTCTTCCCTGTCAAATTGGGCAGGGAGGATGTAGACGATACCAATACATGGTATCTCTGGTTGCCTGGATATCTGGATATGTTCCCTGTGTATGCAAAAATCAACTCCACAAAGTTTTTACAGAGAGTCCCAGTCTTCCAGGAATGTTTAGATATACACAGGCAGATAAAACCTTATTGTGCTCCTGCTCAGTGCACAGTATGTGTACAGACTTAACTTTCCACGACCAAGCTCTTTTTTTTTTTTTTATATTTATTTGTTTGTTGGTTTATTTTTAATATTGAAAGCCGCTGGAAGTAAAAACCTGTGTTTGCATTTCAAATTCAGAGTTATTGTTTGAAATAGTATTAATTGTATTTTAGGATTTCTCTCCCAAATGAGAGATGCTAAATCAGCCATAGTGCTGATGCCATATGATAGTAATGATATGATTCTAAAGAAGAAGTTTACTATTGGAGTCAGTGGGGAAAGTTCCCTTTCTCTGCTGCTCACATGGACCATGCTCAGTGCCAACATATTGCTCCTGCGTTTTGTAGGATACCTGTAGCTGTTCTTAGGGCCATCATTTTCTCCTGCACACAAACGGTATTCGAGGTGGCTATTAAGAATATGAGCTGCATCTGGGTTTTTTGAGAGCCTGTCCAAAACCTGTAGAGTTAAAGCCATACCAGGTTCACAGCTGGAAAAATCTGTCCTGAGGTTCTAAGTAATGACATACAGCAGTAGCAACATGCATCCATGTACCAAATAATAGGACTTTTTATTTGGAAAACATGGTCTGTATTGCGGCTCAATAGTATATTAAAGAGAAAATTGCTATTCAGCTTTCCAACAGTCTTTCTCAGTGCTTTACCCATTTTTAAGCCCTTTATGTGCAAAACTGTTCTAATGTTTTGGAAACAGTACTTCTTCAAGTAATATAATTTGCATCATACCACTATTAACAAAAACCCCAAGGTTTTATAATATGTGTTAATTAAAAAAAAATAAAATAACTGTAATACTATATCTGTCATAAGTTTAGCGGTGATGCCGTTTTTGCAGAATATGAGATTCACAAAATCCAATATAGGCGGTTCTTCAAATTCTAAGGTATCAAGACTAAACAATTTAACTGCACTTTTTACTAGTCCATAATGAATTTGATGAAATCACATCAAGCACGAGGGCTCTGCTACTCAAACCCTTTACATTTAGCACACTCATTTACAGGCAGGTCTAGAAAAATCCAAAAATCTGTCTGGAAAATGGAAACATTATAGAATAATTACAGATTTACTCTTGAGATCAACTAAATAAATTAATTTATTGTTATTATTTTTGTATCTCTAAGTGAAGCAGCTGTTGTATTTTGTTTTATAGATACTTGTACTGGATTGATTGCTGTGAGTATCCTCACATTGGCCGTGTTGGTATGGATGGCTCCAGTCAAACAGTTGTCATAGAAACACAGATATCTAGACCTATGGCTCTTACGATAGATTATGTCAACCATAGACTGTATTGGGCTGATGAAAATCATATTGAGTTTTCTGACATGGATGGATCTCATAGACATAAAGGTTGGTCAACAGCTTTTTTATTTTTTAATTTGCTCTTTTCTTTTTTTTTGGTAGTTTTTAAATTGAAAGTGCTTTGTATGTTATTTGTAATTATGTAAAAACTGTACTTTAAAACATTTATGCAACCTTTACTGAGACATTGTTTCCTTTTTATCAGTATTTTAAAAGTCGATTTTCATATTCCTTCTCTCTTATGAATGTGAATAATTTTTAAACGTGCAGTAGTACATGTCCACGGACAGTGTCAAATGTAACCAGAAACTCTGCGAACAGGCTCAGCAATAAGAGGCTGCCCTGTCAATTCTGTACTCTAATGTATATTTGCAACACATGTTCTCGACCAAGTTACAAAGCCAGAACGTGGCTAAAAGCTGCCTTTTCTCCAGCCTGAGAGAACCTGGAAATGCCCATTAGCCTGTTCAGCGTGAGTCAATAAAGGAGATCAGTATTGCAAATGTAATTTGGGGCTTTCCTGGTAGATGGATGAAATAATAACTTTTGAAATACTTATTTAATGAAGTAATCTTTATCCCTGTGTTCAGCTTCTCACCTGACGGATAATTAAAAAGATAGTATCTTTTATCTATAAAGTATTAAAAAAAACCCAAAAAAGTTTCATACTATGATTAATAGTTCTCATATTCCAAATGGTATAATTAAAGATCTTTCACTTTAATTCAAATATATGAAATAATTGGTATTGGTGTGTTGAGGTTTGGTTTTTTTGTGGGTTTTTTTTTTTTGAGATGAAACAGTGTTACTTCAGCTCCCTTCTGCAAGCTTTACCCAAGCCTCAGGAGTGCTGCTATCCTGGTAAATCTTCATGCATTTGGGCTTTTTGGGGCTTTTATCTCATACTGGCTGCCTCCAGGTTTTCTCCAAACCAGAGTTCATAAAACAACTATTTTCAGATTGAAGCTTCAGTGTGAAACAAAACAAACCAAAAAGGTTTCTAGCCCTTGATGAGAAGCTCAAAATGAGCCAGCAATGTGCGATCGCAGCCCAGAAGGCCAAGCGTATCCTGGGCTGCATAAGAAGTGTGGCCAGCAGGGCAAGGGAGGTGATTCTGCCGCTCTACTCCACTCTCATGAGACCCCACCTGGAGTACTGCGTCCAGCTCTGGAGTCCCCAACATAAGAAAGACATGGACCTGCTGGAGTGTGTCCAGAGGAGAGCCAGGAGGATGATCCAAGGGCTGGAGCACCTCTCCTATGAGGAGAGGCTGAGAGAGCTGGGGCTGTTCAGCCTGGAGAAGAGAAGGCTCCGGGGAGATCTTATTGCGGCCTTCCAGTACCTAACGGGGGCTACAGGAGAGCTGGGGAAGGACTTTTTACTAGGGCACGTAGTGACAGGACGAGGGGGAATGGCTTTAAACTGGAAGAGGGCAGGTTTAGATTCAACATTAGGAAGAAGTTTTTCACTTTGAGGGTGGTGAGGCACTGGAACAGGTTGCCCAGAGAGGTTGTTGAGGCCCCATCCCTGGAGGTGTTGAAGGCCAGGCTGGACGTGGCCTTGGGCAACCTGGTCTAGTGGGAGGTGCCCCTGCCCATGGCAGGGGGGTTGGAACTCGATGATCTTCAAGGTCCTTTCCAACCTAAACCATTCTATGATTCTATGATTGTATTCCTGAATAGTAAGTTATAAATAGATAATGAACAATTCAATGGCAGTTATTTGAGATGGTAGATTTGAGAGGCTATAGCAGTAGCTATGAGAGCTGTAAACGTTCCCATTAATCTCAGCATTAAATTCCATGGGTTTTGTAACAAGCACAGGACAGTCATAAGCTGCTCACCTAAGCAGTTCTCGCCCAGACATACCCCCGAGTGCCGGCTGGGCTCCTGCTGACAATCTGTTTTTCTGGCAGATGAAGCAAAGCTCTGTACGCCTCTTGATGTTATTCCCTGTGCTGCTATCCTGCTATTTTGTTCTCTTACTCTTCTTTCTGGATCTTTCAAAGAAAAGAAGTAATAAATAGCCAATGTGTCTCTCCTAGCCCTAACCTGACTGCAGTGGTCAAACCTTTCTCAATTTTCTCTTTCAACCTGAAAGTTTCAGAATTTTTCTTTCTCTGAAAATGTGCTCCTATCACTAAATTTCAGAAGATATCTGAAAAATTCCAGCCACGCTGTCTTTGGTGTCCAATGCCTCGGTCTCCAGCCTCTGGCTTTCTCTTGCCCAAGTGGGTAAAATCAGTTTCAAATGCTTTTATGTTCATGGAATTAATGTCTTCCCCTGAGGATATGTGAACCTAGAGAAGAAGGGAATTTGTCAGAGCCATAGCAGGTAGCAGTGAAGAGTAGTGTTTCATACAATAAGTTCTCTTTCTCGTTCAACGGAGCACCACCACTGCTAGTTTTAGGCAGCCGAATGAGCTCGTGACTGTTTCAGGAGCGTGTCTGACTCTCTAGGTATTACGGAGTTCAAAGTCACGTATTACTGGACGTGCTGTAGGCTTTTGTGCCTGGGAGTTTTACCATTTCCATTTGTGAATGAAAATTTATCAAAATTTGGTACCAGTTAAATATCTGAGGCAAGCTCTAAAAGTGACAGTGACTTTGGTTAAACCTGGTGTCATACTACTTCTGGGTTAAGTACAGATGATATATAAATTCAATCCATAAGAAACTTTTCCTTTGGGAGAAAGATCCTGAGGTATTTAAATTATGCAGGAGGAAGATTTTCTCCTTAGGTAATGCTGTTTGTCACTTCCTCTTGTCAGGAGCTTCATTCAAAATGTGATTATCAAACAAAAATCAATTTGTAGAAAAGTTTCTGTGGATTTAACAAAGAAGTGATGGAATTCTTGGTGTCAAACTGATAAAACATGCCTGTAGGTGCTCTGAAGGGTGCTTTGAGGATTTTGCAAACCTTCAACATAGTGATCAATTTGTCTTTAATCAGAATCTTTTCCCTGCGTCACCCTTTCCCCTGAAACAAACTCCCCAATAAAGTTTGCATGTCTTCATGTTTCAGCACAAGACTAGAAATATTTCTGCAAATTGGTTGTCTTCAATAAGGGAAACTTGTGGAATTTCAGTGGTTGGGGTTGAGAGGAGGTCAAACAGACATTCCTTCGAGCTTCCTGATATGAGCATTTCTAATCCATGTTGATGAGCACTTAAATGAGAAAGATCAGTTTCATATCTTGTGATAACTGTGTTTCTTGATGTATTGCTCACATGGATTTCATGGCCCATTTTCCTTTGTCATTTTGAGACGCTGTGTATTGTCAGAGTTAACTAAGGGACGGTTGAGTTTATTGTAGCCTTTGTGTTTTCAAATGGAGAAGGATAAAGGCACAGATATGATGACCATCAGATAAATGCTCATGAAGCAGAGAAAAAAAGTCTAAATGGGAATCATGTGAGTGATGCAATCTGAAGTGCTAGTTATCGTAAGCTAATTATTTTTTCCCCTGTTTCTGTCACCTGTGAGGATAAGGCTAATTTGCTGTGAGCTTTTTTCCTGAGAATATGCTTTTGGGATCTTAAATTACCTGTTACAAAGTGTATCCGAAAACACCGCAGAGATTTCACAAGACCCAGCAAATAAGTATGTTATCAGAATGGGTGGATTTTATGTCATAAAGAGATATTATTGTAGGAGAGAGACTGCAGTGTTCTGTGCTCTGCACCGGATACTTCTTGAGGACAAACAGAACAACCTTGGGCTAATTATTACATGCTGGATGTTAAACCAAAGAGTGTTTATGCCATGCAATGGGAGTTTCCATGTATTTAGATCTTAGTGTTAACACTTTTTGCAACAAGCTTTTCTTTCTTTCTTTCTTACAAATCTTAAAGACGTTTCAGGAAAAGAGAACATCTGCTGCTTTTCTCTTGTAAAAGTTCCTCTGCATTTCAATACAGAAATAGGCTTTTATAATTATCAGGAGAGTCCTAGTAAGAACTTTGAAAACATGCTAACTAGGCCAGAAATCTTACAGTACTTGGGAGCTCTTCTTGGCGCTAGGGGCAGCAATGACCTTGCTTATCTATTTGAAGTTTAATGCTTGATTATGTAAACTGTCTTTAGAGCTCAGCCAATTTAGCACTGCAGCCTTCACAAATGTTATGCACGGTAAATGATTAAGCAAGCATTGAAGCACTAATCTGGCTAAGCGCTAAGCTGGTTTACTTTTATGAGCTTTAAAAAAAAAAAAAAAAAAAAAATAAGAATTTTTCAGACTTAATAGCTATTTTTGGTTCCCACTGCCCAGAGGAGATGCAAGCTTCGCAGTTCCCTCGGTATCCGATTACCTCATGCAGGTTTTCCTATCCTTCAGAGCTCTTAAAACCCAGAGGTGCCTCCCATTTTCCCACTTCACTCTTTGAAGATGAGAATTTCAGTATAATGAAGCTATAAAAGTAGAATCTGATAGTCCAGTTTAGGAAGTACAGAAGCTTCTCTGAGCTGAGATTAGTCCTTAACTGTGTCGAGTTCTTTGGGGTATTATACTGTAAAAACAAAAGTTGAGCACTTCTGTACCGTCACAGCGGCATGAAAATTCAGCAATGAAAAAGTGTTTAACCTTAAAGGAATTAAGTGTTCATAAATAAATTCTTCAGCTGTAGTTTAGTTAACAGAGAGAAACTTTTCTATAGTATCTCAATTTGAAAAAACCTTTTCTTCAGAGTTGGCTTCTGCCTGAGTGTTTACAAACCTCAGGACTGGTGTACATATATGCAAGTTTTAAAGTATCACGTGTAAGATTTTTGGAGATTATAACCTTTTTTTCATTTTTTGTATCAGTAAGTTTTAAAAATTGCTAATTATAAGGGCTTTTTAGGTAGAAAGTGATTATTTGTGTCTAATTCTGAACTCTGCCACCAGACTTTTATAAAAGAGTATATCCAGTTATTTATGAAATTGTCCTAATGTAAACACAATCTAAGAGATTACAGAAACCAATTCCTTCCAGATTTATACTACCGTTTTCATAGCTCAAAAATTACAGAAGTCTGAAAAGAGGCTTTCTCACAGCAGATGACAAATAAACAGTAGTTCTGATATTGCAACGTTTTTTTCCCAACTTTTGAGGAGTCTATAGAATTACTCGTTATAGCCACATCTGACAGCACAAACTGATAATTGCTTCACAGTTGCATTTGTCAATTTGCTTCACAATGCAAATTGCTTCACAAATGCATTTGACAATTGCATTCTAGATTCAGTTTTCATAATTGTTCAGATAAAATTCTCCAATTCATATGTTTCCCTGAATCTGATTATTTTATTCTATTGTATTCTGTCTCTTTTAAAGGATAATATTCAGGAAAAATACACAGATTCACCTATATTGAATGCAGTTCACACAGTTACATAACTCTAAGGTTCCACAGTCTCCAGTTTATGGAACAGAGTTTATGAAGATTGCCAACAACTTGGTTTCTGCATCTTCCACTGTTCTTGTGATAATAAAATTTTATTAATTATAAACTTCTGAAAATAGTTTTTCTACAAACTCGTCAAAAACTTAGCAGACATTCACTGTATATTTCTGTATAAGCTGGATGTGTGCCATCACAAATTTTAGAAAATGGGCGTTACTTTCCATGCAGTTGCTCCTTCCAGAAAGCAACCAGAACAGAGAACTACAGTTTTTCTTGTGTCACAGGGTCTCTCCCCATTCATATCAACACGATCAAAACCCGGAGGTTTTTGATGAAGAAAGGTGCAGAGTGTTGAGCAGCTCCTCTAGATGCGGTAGAAGATAAATGGGATAAACCAAAGGGGCTTAGCAATTTCTGTACTCAGAGCTGGGTGATGGCAGGAGACAATCTGGGCAGGAGTATGGAGAGGCAAAGAAGAAGGAAGGAATAGCCCGCGGGGCAGAGTGGGCATCAATACTGAAACCAGCAGCAAGACACGAGCCTGAGGCGTGAGGGCTGGCAGGCACGCAAGTGGTCTCTGTAAATCTGAAAAATAACATACAAATGTTTGAAAGTCCGTAGCACACTATGAGTCATTCAACTTTAATAGTGACTTGTACATATTTGAGAATAATTTAATCACTGCTGTGACAGCATGCTGCTCTCTACTGCTACGGGGTAACTGGCATATAAACAACTGCTCACACCGAAATTAAAAAGGCAATAAAACATTTTAAAGTGGGGCAATAAAATATTTCAGTCCTAGATTTGATTAACCGATTTCATAGGCAGATTTTTGAAAATTTATTAATCTCTTCTCATGGTATCATTATAAGTCATATGTAATAATCAGCTTTAATACTGCAGATACATTTGTGCCTTAAGATGTTTGGATTTAAGTCTAAATTTCCTGCTTCTTTTGTGGTAGTAGTTTTGGGACGTATACATTTTTGTGTGAGTTTATTATACTGACATATTCTCACTCGTCACTATTTCGATTACATTTTTTGACTGGCAAGATATCTTACTGCTTAATGCTAGGACTTGTATCTTCCATGCTTACCCAGTATGGATGTGTGATATGCATATTACATTTGCAGAAAGAAATACGTGTGCATGCACATGTTGTTATTAAAAATATTGGTACTATCATCCTAAAGGTATATTCATATATATATATATATATTTCTGTGAAACATGGCTTCAGTTACTGGAATTAATGTATATATTATATGAAAATTATTTTTTTCTCTTTATTGAGTTTGACAGGTTTGGCTTTTTAAACAAAGTGACAATTTAGTAAAAGTAATATTGATTATAAAAAGTCTCATCTTTTAAAAAAACTAGTGGTTTAATGTAATCAAAATTACATGCTTTGTAACAAGCTTAATAGGCATAATCTTATTGTCATTATTCATTAATAGTTTCATTGTCTAAGCACTTCAAATCCTTTATCAAAAGGAGCGATAACCAGGAGTGAGTGCTATACAGAAATAAAAAAAATCTTGACTATGTCTTGAAGAGGTTACAGGTTGAATGTAAAATGAGACAGAAATGGATATAATGGAGTTCAACTGGAAAACAGGACAGTATGGGCCAGCGGTTTCAGCACGAGAGAGGATCAGTAATTTCCAGTTTGTTTTTTTTTATTTTGTACATATAATGGCTACTTTCTTATTAAGTGTTAATCTTCCTTGATGCAGTTTTTCTTCGGAAGATTTTTAATTCTTCCTAAGATTTTTATCACTGATTCCATTTGGGTCAAGATGTCAGTAGCCTTTTTATTTTTATTTTATTGCAGTTCAGGAAATCAAGAGTTTCAGAGAGTGGAATGCAAAACAAAACAATGCAGCCTTGTTTTGAAGGTTTGATCACCAATTTAAATTTTCTGTCTTTGGGTGCCAAAATTCTTCAACAGAAATTGCTCTAATTCCATGGTGAGAGGAGATGGTAGTTTAAAATGTTGCTTAACAGCAATTAATTACCTTTAGCAGTTACTTACCAGCACTGCAACTGTAGATGGGTGAATGCATTTCTGGGAGGAGCGTGGCAGGAATCTTCCACCCCTTCTCATACACTTTGCAAGGTCGCAATCCCTTCTTTTTGGAAAGGGGCAGATCTCTTTCTACCGTAGAAATGAAGTGATCAACCAGCGTCAGCTTGAACAGGAGGTGAACGCTAAAGGAGATGTACGCTTGGTGGGTATGATGGAGTCCAGGTATTCTTGTGGCGTTTATTGATTAGAAGTAGTCAGCATTTGTTCTTTTTAAGGACACTTTTCGTGGCACATGGATTTGACAAGCTGACATAGAGAGCTTTTTTATTGTTGTTGTTCATTTTAGTTAGAGTATTTGCTTTCGCTTTTGGAAATATTTGTGTTTCAGTAAGAGGTGAGTGGGACTGGGCTCATTCCGTATGGCGTCTTCAATAGCCGTATGTTGTAGTTAAGAATCCCAGTTGGCATGATCTTCACGCCTGAAATCAAATGAACATTTTTTTATACTTAAGTAGAGGTACTCAGAAAATATAAGGGAAACAAGAGACAATTAGACATTTTTATCACAGATATGACTTGCAGCATGCAAATTTATATTCTTGGATGAAAATTAGTACAAAACGCAGGAGAGAGAGAGAGAGACACGTTCATTTTAAGCCTGTGCACACTTCTCATATATTCCCTCTTATGGACCTATGTGGCTCTTCTTCCCTGAAGGTCATGCAGTACTTTATCTCCCTTTAGGATGTTATATATTGTCCTTTTTATTTGTGTTCAAGTATCTAATAATTTTTATTTTCTACTGTTTCTGACTCTTGCAAGCTTTCGATTTTTTTCCTTTTACTACCCACCTGTGTTTCTTCCTCCTGTTTTCTGCAGCTTTCTGATAGGCATGTGCATTCCCTTCTCTTTTCTGCTTTCTCCTTCTTATCACATTTCTCATCTTCATGTTGTTTGGTCAAGCGCTGTTTGGGATTAGCATTCAGTGGAAGAGAATCCATGATTTACGTATAACATTGAAACCCCAGTAGAGAGCTAGAGGTGGCAGTAGCAGGCCTGTTAAAAGAGGAGGGATTGCAAGGGACTCATCCATCTCTGGTAGGAAAAGGAGTCACAAAACTGAATTTCAGAAATTACTTGGGGTGGTGATTTCGCATTCCATGTTTTTTGTCCCTCATAATTGTTGAGTAAGTTGTTGAATATGCCCCCATAATGCATTTTATTACACAAATAAGAAGAGCAGGGCCTTGAAAATCAAAGTAAGCATCAGTGTGAATTCATAAGATTCTTTTGCTGGCACAAGGTAGAGCATTTTTTACTCATATATGACACGGTGTATGTTGCAGTATATGGAAACTGGTGTACATGCTCTGAGATGTGCTGGATCATCAGCTGCAAGAAACTTGAGTGACTGAAATAACTATTTGGGACTCAGTGGAAGCAGTCAGCTGAGTTATACTGTTCAGGCAATGATTAATGAAAGGGGCTAAAAGCACTTCTCACCTCTTCCCTTCCTCTGTAGCAGCTGGCCGGGGTGCCCGGCCATGATGATGGAGTCCGAGGCCTGTGGTGGTTGGGTAATTATCCCTTTTCTGATTGAACCGCACTTCGGTTAGAGGTGTTGAGATTTCTTCATCTGAGAGAAAAGTAATACGCATGGGTTACAATGGATTATTTCAGGATTTGATGTTCTTGCAATGAGGGTAAAAAAGCACGTGTAGTAAGTACTGGTCTAGTAAAATACTTAGAGACTGCTACAACTGTGTCTGGTGGATTGTTGATCTGCATGTGGAGTGTTTTATTAGTTATTCTTGCAGAGTGTTTTGAGATATGGATTGGGCTTCAATTTGCTTCAACCCACTTTTTGAACATTTCATAGAGGCTACATTGTTATGAGAAACCTTAAAAGAAAAAAAAAAATATCCGTTGAAATGTAGGTAATTAATAGCAAGTGAGTGCCGTTCTCGTGGCTGTGTGTTAAAATACGACTATTTAAATTCTCCATGAATTTGCTGGTGGAGATCTGACCCTTATGTTGGTATAATGTAGTTTTTTTGTTTAACAGAACATATTATTTTCTTACTAATGGATTGTCAAGTAGACATCTTAATTAAATATTTTCAAAAAGGTGATGCAGAAGCAGAGCTACTTACCAGTTATGACTAACGTGCCTTTACTTTGATTTTGTAGGAAGTAGTCCATTTTCAGAGAATTTACCAAAGAAAGGAGAGCGATTAGTCTTGCTTTCCTTGTTTAAAACTGTGATTCACACCATAATGTATGCTGTGAGGTTAGTAATTAGTATTGCAATGTATAACTAATGTATGCCATTTATGAAGAGGTAGATCAGTAATGCAGCTAAAGTTCTCGTGAAGTTAAAGGAAAGACTGAAGAAAAAAAGTGGGTGTTTTTTCTACTACATACATTTATGATAAATTAATAGCTGTCACCACCTGAAACTTTGGAAAGCTGATGTCCTCAAAGGCAAAGAATAAAGAGTGTGAGAGACTATTTTACTGTTCGATCAGAAAATAAGATGTAAAAACTCCCTTACATTTTTGTGTTCGTTTTTTATGGTCATTCACAGTTGATGTGACCTGTGGATTTTATAACCTATTACATCAACAGTTCTGATGTTCCAGTCTTCGTAATATACTAAAAGTTAAAGAAAAATACAATTCAGCTGATGCCTGTTTTCAGAAACTTCTCTCAGTCTTTACAGATGTATCAACCAGAAGAAAATACATTGAGTTTTATGGTCAGCTTAGAAGAATTTTTATAAGATTTTTATATTTATGTAATTATGATTAATTCTTATTTTCTAAGAATTTTTAAATTGTTATAGTTAGCTTGGAATTTTTATAAGAAGTATTTGCATCCATTGATGCTATACTTATTTTCTGTGTTTTACTTTACATATATTTTTATTTACATTTATATATTTGTACTATTTTATTTGACACAGGCATTCATTGCTTCCTTAATTGTTTTGGGGTTTTTTTTAGAACTTTCTCTAGGTTTTTCAGCTATAAACAGTGCAAGCTTCTGAAAGAACTTTGGTCAATTTTGTGTTGAACATTACGTAATGAAAAATTGACTTAAACACAGAAGCCCATTGAAATTATAAAGTTACTCAGAAATCAGAAATAGTGGCAGGACAAACTACAGTCCTAATCTGTGAGTGTTTAAACCACTGAGAGTTTCAACTTTTTAGAAAAAAGGTTTTAGGTTTTTAGGAACAGGTACACTCTGTCATACTTCTTAAAGAACATAAAAAAGAGTATAGTATTTGTTGCATTGTGTTTGATATTGTGGTTTTGTTTTTAAGCACACAGAAACAAAAGTAAGCATTTACTCATACATCTATACTCAGGATATAGTGTTTACTTGTAATTCCTGCATGGCCAAAAAGAGGAACACTGCTAGACCTATTTTTCGTTTGTGGGGAATGGTAAAGATCACCAAATCAGAATAATTTTCCGATGTAAATCCTTTTCATGTGCATTAAGGCTTTTGCAGGCCCATTTATTCTCATTTTAATCTTAACTGTGATCAGAATAAGAGAAAACAGACAAGGAAAAAAAACACATTTATTTTATTTGGAAAGACTGGAATGGTATCGTAGACATCCTTAATTTGATGTCAAAAGTAGCAGCAAGGGTCATAATTTATATGAACAGATATTTTTTTCCAGAAGTGAAGCAAAAGTAAAATAAATAGCTTTATGGATAGCTTCAGGGTTTTGCTCAGAGTAGCACTTCTCTTTCTGCTGTTCCTTCCTGCTTCTTCTGTCAGCCTGGTTTGTATTTCTCATTAGAAACTGCCCTTTAAGATCAGTGGGGAATTTCCTGCAGTTTTGCAGAGGTACCTAAAATTCCTGTTTGTCTTTTAAGTTTTGTACTGTGGCGCAATCATATAACTTAAAGGTTACAAGAAAACTTTTAATAGCAAGTGTTTATAATCTACCTAAAATAAAAAGTACTGAGTTTAATATAACTCAGTCTTCATATATAATTAGGTGATAATACATGTAGGCCTTCCAGTGGCCAGACAAACCCTGCTCTAGCCTTTGGGTGTCTTCCTGAATCTGGGAGGTTTTTCTGGCAATTTATTCTGATAAATCCAGTGGTGAGAAAATAAGGAAAAAGAGGAGAGAGGAAAAAGAATCAATATAACGGAAATACCTGTACTTACAGTTCCTGTATGCTTGTTTTGTTGTACTTGATTTGTTACTTTGGTGGCAAAACTGAAATTAATGGTACTTTAAAAATTCTTCCCTTCCTCGCTCAGAGGAACAGGATAGCAAAAAATCGCCGTGGGGAGTGATTCACTTCTTTTTCACTTTTTCTTCACAATGTGGTTCTACAAGTAAGGGAAATGATAAGAGCTTTTCTTGGAGATACTATACTATGTAAGGAACCACGTTGAAGTTGCCTATGTAATGAGTGCCAAAATTAAGATTTCTTTGCACTTTGACTAATTTCTTAGAAATTATGTGAAGCTCTCTATAAGAATATCATACTGTTATTTCAGTGTGATGGCTACGGTATATGTAAATACACAAGAAGGGAAAATAAGTTCAGTTCTAAGAAGCAAGGTTTCCTTGACCAGAAGGCAACGTACCCTACGCTAGAGTTCACTATCAGCAAGGCTATTGTATATGAAATTGAATTTGCTTAGTTCTTATTCCATAAACTCAATATCAGTCATCAGTTGTCAATGAACTATGAAATGTTCCAACTGGAATCTGAGATTTGCCAACACTATTACTTAAATAGTAAAAAGATTAAGCTATTTTCATCTAAGAAAACAAGGTAAAGGTGTTAATGATATGCTGGTTAAAAATAGCAGACTCAGCTGCTCTGATCTGTCTTTTCAGCTCTATCAATAATAAGAGTGATTCAGAGACAAAAGATTATAATTTGCAAATTGACCATTGTGGTCAGATATTGTCCTGTGGCATTTATGATTACAGCTGTGTATGTTAAAGCAAAAAAAAAAAAAAAAAAAAAAAAGTGGAGTTCAGTTTATGTTTACCAAGAGTAAATAGTTCAAGATTAAAGATAGTACAGTAGGATAAAGAATGCTTCGAAGATTTTTCTCCCTTTTGTCCTTCCATCCTTTTTAAACTGATGTCAGCTCATAATTTTTTGGTATTGTAATAATGGGGTATTATCAGCACTTTGTTTATTTTTTTTAAATTGCATGGTTGGTTGCACTAGGAATAAGCAATCAGCCCTCTCACTGCTATGTTTATTTTAATACAAACCTTTTTTTTCCTGTCTTGTCAGTATATTTTGCTGACATAAAGTACTATTAATTGTCTTAAAGGGTGTTAAACACAGTGCATCTAGAGATGTATACCTTATGTTTTGGATGTTTTCTATTAACTTTTCTTCCCCTAAGCCAGCAAATGAATATTGGCCTTCTGTAAAGAAGAGGTTATATTATATTAATGTTATGTACTACTTTAAAGCTTAACATATCATTGGTTTAGAACCTGGAGGTGATTTTTGTTAACTGAAATTCTATCATTTCCTTAACACTGATTGGGCCAACTAAATCTAAGCAAGCAGAGCTCGTACCCCATCCATCTCTATTGTAACTGGTAATAAAGAACCCTCTAGGCTTGACATATTGTCATGACAATTATTCTCAAGACATTATATAGCAGTTGTATCTGTCAACCCATGCAGTATGGAATATTTTAACTGGCAGTCTTCCAAGAGTGAACATTAATCTTAGCATCTTTTCTTACAGTCCCTAATCAAGATATTCCAGGGGTGATTGCACTAACATTGTTTGAAGACTATATCTACTGGACAGACGGGAAAACCAAATCACTCAGCCGCGCCCACAAAACCTCTGGATCAGACAGACTATCACTGATTAACTCATGGCATACCATAACAGACATCCAGGTGTATCATTCTTATAGGCAACCTGATGGTAATTATTCTGTCGATGCTTTCTGTACAGCACGTGGATGTATTTCACTTAGTAGGCAGTTGCTGAGTTAATGGAAACTCATTTATCTGCAGTGATTTATTTTTATTTCTGTTCTGTTTCAAATTGTGGAAGCTTTCAAATTAGCATTTTTAAACATAAATCTCTTATTAATGTTGTAAGTATATCTGGTATTAAAGAAATGTGATACATCATGTTCAGTGACGAGATACCAATTTGGGTACTCAAAAATTAACCCAGATACTGACTGAAGCACGGAACTGTTAAGTTACATTACAGTATGAGTTACCGGTTATAAAGATGGGAACAGTGTGTTATGAAAACATTTAACCTTATTATTTGAAAAGTAAGACAGTGTTAATAATACAGAAGAATACTTTTATTTAGGAAGTTGTTGGACTGAGGGAATGTCAGAGAATGTAGGCATTACAACTGTGTCTGATCTCCTGATGTCCCTGTATTTGAATTGTAACTGGATACAATTTGGCACTTGACCTAGATAAGCTAATTTTTTGTCTCATTATAGAAAACCCTAGTGCTTTTTTCTTCCTCTCATTCTTTCCGTATTGGATCTACATCCATAGTAATAATTAATTTTTGCATACAACTGAGAATAGCTTAAAGGCAAAAGGAGAAGGTTGCCTTTTATAGGTTTTTTGATTTGAGATGGTCCATTGTAAAAATAGTATGTGTAATACGTTTTTCTTCCTCTATAAAGCAGATGCCCTCAAGTATGCTGAAATGATAAGCTCTGGTGTTCTTTTCCTATTCTGTCCACAGTGTCTAAACATCTGTGTACACTAAACAATGGTGGTTGCAGTCATTTATGCCTTCTAGCCCCTGGCAAGATGTATACTTGTGCCTGTCCCACTAACTTTTACCTTGCTGCGGATAACAAGACATGCTTATCGAACTGCACGGCCAGCCAGGTAAGTGCATGCCTAGGGAGGGGAGGAGGCGTCGGGGATTATATTTTACTGTGTTTCCACCTGCTTTTAAGTAATGAATGCTGGTGCCTCTGAAATGTGGAAGCATCAGTCAAAGGAGCTGAAGACTAGGTAACTCTCGGTGCATTTAAAGTGTTTCATCTTCAAGGCTATTAGCAAATGTCTTTTTTCCAGAGAGTGCAGAACTTGTTCCCTTTCAAATGCGGATGTTTCTGCCAGTCACTAGAACAAATACAGCTACTAAACCCATAAAAATTGCTTTCAAAAACATTCATATAAAATACGAAACATAAAAATACAAAGTGTATATAACAATGATTTGGGAGTATTCATGCATGAGCAAACTTTACATTAATATAAGAAAACAAGCTCAGTCCAGTTAGCTGGGTAGGTAAACAATAGGGTTACATTTAAACAGTCCAGTAGCTGAAACAAAAATGGTAGAATATGCAATTAATTAACATCCTTGAAATTATGTTCATCATATCTTTTCTGTTTAGATTGTCTGATTGTTATTTCCCATTAAGTGATGAACAAAAAAGAAAGTGTAAACCACTTGTAAAATGAGGAATTTCTTACCTATTTTCCCCCCATATCTAGCTTCTTAAATTTGGTTTGAAAAACAGCATTTTTTCTTTTTTAAAAAATTTTCTTTAAATGGCACTGGAGAGTTATTCTGCCATGAATTTATATGCTAACAGTTGATTGAATGGCTCTATTCCTTTCTAAATAATTCATTGGTAGTCTGAATTACAGGATAACATCACATCTTGGATCCTCCAGGAGTGATATTTTATCACTTGTGGATTCCCTAGTTGGGAGAGCAGGGTTAAATAGAAGAAGCTGCTTCAGATGGACAGTTGCAAGTTGACATTGGTTATTAGTCCTTTTCTTCCAATTTTGAAATCTGTTTACTGCTTGATAATTCGTCAGTCTGATGGCAGAGAACAGTGGCAAAATGTATACTTTGCTACTTAAGATTTTCAGCTGATGCTGTAAAATCATAGCTGTTCCTGTGATGTAAGGGCTCGACAACATGCCCGCTGTTAGCTGTTTCTGGTGAAAAGGACTTGGCTGATAGACTGGTTTTGCTCATCTACCGACTTTCAGCTGTCTTTTGGACTCTCAGCTGTCTTTGGATAGCTAATTGGATGTGAGACATTGTCTAGAACAAAATGCATCAGACTCTAGAACGCCGAAAATGGACATTCCAGGCAGACCCATATGACCCTGCCCCCTGATTTTGCGAAGTGTTTGGCTCCCCGGTTTAGAAAGGAGTGCAAGCATTTTCATGCAGAGCATAACAGCATCTAAGAGTTAGTACCCATGTCCTGGAATGAAATTCATCATGGCATTTGAAGAGCCTGAAGTCCCTTGTGGTGAGCAGAGCAAGGCTGGCACCTTAAAACAATGAAGCAGCAAGAAGGTTAGGCTAGCAAGCAGCAAATAGTAAGAATGAGAATTGTCTGAGTTTCTGTCTGTCTTTTATATTTGGAGGCCTTCTGCTGAGCTACTCTGAGATGCATACCTTTGTGGAACAGGTGAACAGTTTAGAAGAGCTGCCTTTCAGACCCAACCTGCTATAGAGCATGTCCCTCAACGTGCTACAAGAATGATATAGCTCCGGCTCTAGGTCTTACTATATCAATGGCCATGAAACCCTACGTTTTCTTGGCAGAAACAGTGAAACTGAGCTAAGGCACCAAATTTAATATACCTTTTAACTACAGCTTTATTGAATAATCGGTGATTTTAAAAATATGAAGAAATGAAAAAAATATGCCTAGTCACCAAAAATAAAATGACTTCTAAACCTGTTGGTTTTCTTCCTTTCTGTATCTGCATAGACACCGGGTAGGAAACCTGGTTGTAGGAAACACAACATTGCTTAAAAGTTGCTGATAATCTATCCGGATTTTTCTCCTTGGCATTAGTGACATAATCAACTCTGACTTTAGGTTTAGCCCTAGCAGATTGCATCAAGTAATTTCTACTCTTTGTTTTGTTTCACGTTCCTTTTTCAGTCAGAACAAAGGTACGGTGTTGCCTGAGCTTAGAGTAAAGGCACTGTTGAAGTCGTACAAAGGACTTTTTCTTTTTCTTGTACAAATATTTCACCCTTTTGCAAGGTTGGAAGGCCTACCTTCTGTTTTTCTCATTTAATTCAAACAATATAAACAATACTGTATACCAGTACAACACTGCACATTAAGGTCCTTTTATGTAACTGTGAGTGGGTTTGTGTTTATCTGGGAAAATCATATTAAGTCTGCTTCAAGAGCCCACAAAGACTGTTTGAGAATGGAGTGGTTGTTTTGAATAAGATCTGAAAGGACCAAATCACGGAATGCAGCAAAATGCAATGAGTGGTTTATATCAGGGGCGCTGTATGTCAGTGAAACTACAGTGATTTGTATCAGCGGAAGTCTCAGTGCGAAACATGTCCAAAAAAAAAATATTTTAAAAATAAGTTTTACAAAATTAACAGCCAGAGTTGATTAATGGAACAATGACCTAAGCAGTGAATCTAATTTTCCATAAACTGTACTATTTCTGTTTAAAAATAAATAAATAAATATTCATATAAAAGCTTTTCTCCCTTCTTTCCTTCCTTTTACAGTTCCGTTGTAAAACTGACAAATGTATTCCATTTTGGTGGAAATGTGACACTGTCGATGACTGCGGAGATGTTTTGTCAGTAGGCTCCAAATCAAATATAATGCTTTATAGATGTTAGACAGAGGATTTTTTTGAATGCTTTTGTTTCCCGCACTGTTTTATTTTCCTTCGTCTCTGTCAGATTTACAAAGAGTACAGGCTTTTCTTTGCCAGCCTGCAAAAGACTTTCATTAACTCATGTCTACTACGGGTCTTTTAAGGTCTTCAGAAAATCATAAGAGGGTGTGTTTCATGTGTTAAACCTTTACTTGATCCTGGTTACTTTTTTGCTAAAGATTTTTATTTTAAAGCTGTGCTCTGAGATTGCTGATTTTTATACATAAATACAAAATTCTGCCAGATTAATTTGGTTTATTTTTGTATATAATAGAAAAGTGGAATTAAAAACTTATTCACTTATGTTCATTATTTAGTGCAATTTCCTGATAAACAACAATGTTCTCCATGTGATTCTTACAAAGATTCTGTGTGGTTTTCACCGTATGTTTTATATAAATATTTTCATTTTATGGTTTTATAAATATTGTCAAAGGCAAGTTTGGAGAGCTAAATCTCACCCCTCCAGTATGAACAATATTATGCAATGAACATTGTTCGTGTGTCCTGTGTAACTTTGACACGTTGTCCTGAAGGTGGTGCAGATACAGTATATTTCTCGATACTCTCCCATAGTCCAGATAGTAGGTTACTGTAGTATTCTCCGGCTGAATTGTCAGCAACTGGAAGTCAATGATGATGTTGTTTTCAGCATCCCAAAGGATGGTTGCTGTGATGGTAGCTGACTGCAAGTTTACTTACTTGTTAGAAAAATACCTTTCTAGTGTACTGGATGCATAAACAGTAATATCTGTTGATGATGCTATTTTTCAGTCCCAGTCAGTGACTACCTCAATGCTATTATATTATTCTACATAAATCAAAAGATTCTTGCCTTCTTTACTCAAGCTTATACACACAAAATTCTCTGCTATGTGTTCTACAATCTTCCAGTTAAGTAATGGTTCATTTGATATTTTTGTATTGAAATCTCTCACCCGTATTTTTACAATTTTATAATTAGTTCTCTTTTTCTGCTGCGGAGGCCTTTGAAGCCAGCTTTAACTTATGTAATCATTCTACGTAAAATTACATTTTAAGCTACGCTATGTTTATACAAAATATTACTATAGAGGTGCATAATTGCTCATTTGCTCAAATGGCAGTGGCTGTGAAAAGGAACAATGTTAGACCTTTCACGGGAAATAGAATTCGAGTGGGATAGATTAGTTTCTTATATGCAGACTTGAACTCAAGTGCTTATATCCTAAATTGCAAGTTTCTGTTGAGCTAATAGCAAGCATCAACCTGTAGAGGGTTGCACTCTGTATCATTAGTAGAGTAGAACTATAGTTATGCAAATTCAAAATCTCAGACTTTGAAATTAATTTTGCAATAGTGCGTGTACATTTTAGTTACCTAAATCTACTCAGATTGAGACTATAGAGGCAAATACAAAGGTTTGTAAGTTCTTTTGATTAGTTCATAGAGGAAGAACAACACTGTTGATACTTTAACCACTCCTCTGATAGTATTGATAAGCAGTTTTCATTTTTCTCAGCTGAATTCAGATGTCAGCCAGGACGTTTTCAGTGCGGAACTGGACTTTGTGCTCTTCCAGCCTTTATCTGTGATGGAGAGAATGATTGTGGGGACAATTCTGATGAACTGAACTGTGGTAGGTGATTATGTGCATTGTAGACTTCAGAAACATGCTAAACTGATTTAAATCACAGAATCACAGAATGGTCAGGGTTGGAAGGGACCTCTGGACATCATCTAGCCCAACCCCCCCGCCAGAGCAGGGTCACCTACAGCAGTTGCACAGGATGGTGTCCAGGCGGGTTTGGAATGTCTCCAGAGTGGGAGACTCCACCACCTCTCTGGGCAGCCTGTGCCAGTGCTCTGCCACCCTCACAGGAAGGAAGTCCCTCCTCGTGTTAAGATGGAACTTCCTATGTTCAAGCTTGTGCCATGCTTTAAATTTTTTCAAGAAACTCCTTTATATTTTTAAATCTTTTAATCTTTAACTTTTCATCTTTCTAACTTGATATTTTTGTTTTTTTAACTTACAGATACGCACGTGTGTCTGTCAGGGCAGTTCAAGTGCACAAAGAATCAGAAGTGTATTCCAATAAACCTGAGGTGCAATGGGCAGGATGACTGTGGTGATGAAGAAGATGAAAGAGACTGTCGTAAGTTATGTTTAGAGAATATTGCTCTGAGAACTGTAGCTGGTTTTAAACAAGGAACTGAAGTCAAATATGTAAAATACTGTAAATGTCCTCTATGTAAAATAATACACAAAATAGTTAATTCATGTTTGCTGTGCAATGTTTCATATACAAGAGAACAAACTAAAATGTCATTTATTAACTTCATTTTTTTTTAAAAGTCATTGCAAAGAAGAGGGGTGTGCAAACAATTATTTTCAAGCATTTAATTGGGTTTCTGACTTCGGCTGAAACATCCATTTCACTCTTAACCACCTCTACAAAAGACTCATCTTCCCAAGGCTTTCATCTGCCATGCCTTGCAGCAAGACATTCAATGGAAAAAGATATTTTTCTACATCTTCTATTGGAAAAGATGTAGACCCATAGCTCCTTCTACATCCTTTTTTTTTTTGATGGAGTTCTCTGCCTTTTTTATTCTCTTTCCTCTGGGTACCTTTTCATTAATTTGCCTATGTAACTTGATTTCCATTTACTCAGCCTTTAAAACATCATTTTGTAAATTCATTTTCGCTCCGTATTTCTTAGGTATAAGTAGAGAAAATATTTTCAGATTTAGAATGGAAATGTATTGAATAGCTCGTGTCTTTGATCATTTTGTAATTAAGTGATGGTACGCTCTTGAAATACACTCAGTCCTTCACTTAGTTAATTATTAAGATCTACTGCTGATCTAAGGTGCTTGTTCCTATTTTCTGAATTAGCTCTCTCAAGGTTTGCAGATGCTGCATTTCTGGAAAGAACGTGGCCTTTTCCAAGGAAAGGGTTGCTAAGGATACAAAGGCTTTGTTGATGGTCATGTTTAATGGCCGTCTTCCAAACAGTTCAGCAGAGCTGTAGCCTCTGACAGACAGTATGTTGGTTTGCATGTTACGCTTCTTTAAAAATTGATTAAGTGGTGTCAGGTAAACTCCTGTGGAAGATAGCAGAGACTGATTGGTTTTTTTGTTGTTGTAAAGAACTGCACGTGCTATATGGAAGATTCCCAGAACTTTGAGTTATAGCTGACAGAAATGAAATGCAATCAGAGCAGCAGAGTCTGCAGTGCAGCGGTGCTCAGGGACCGTGGGAGGGATAGGGTCGCGATCAGCGGGGATGGAGTTGAAAACTTCCTAGGGATTAATGGGGATAGGACAGTCTGCTGTGACATAATGCAAGCTTTTGCATTGTCTGAAACTCAGCCATCAACCCACCTGCAAAGACACAGTGGGGAGTGGGGGAGGTTAATTATATACATTTTTTATTTCTGTTCTGTTTTACCTAGACTTTATTAGCTTCTCTTCTCTTAGAAATTTAAGTGTGCTAGTTTATATTTTAATAAAACCTTGCTTCTGGCTTCTGAAAACTGTTCATTTGCCTTTGGGGAGATTATAAAAAGGGGAGGTTTTAAGTAGGTCTGCTGCAAAGTTCATATTGACTTGGGCTCCTGTCACAGGACAGATAACAGATGAGATTATCTATTTCATTCTAATTTCACCAGACAGGGATTTTTAAGATACAGACCTTTTTTCAGCTCTACCACTGTTTCATTTTATATTTCAAGTGACCTTGAAAAAGTCACATTTCAAACTTAAGGCTTTCCGTATGTAAAACGGGGGTAATTATGCTGGTCTGCCTTGTAAAGCACTTTGAAATCCCCTGGTGAGGTGTCCTAGCTGAGAATCAGTGTTATTTTTGATAAATATAGTTAGCAGCATAGCCAAGTCTAAATGCTTTGTCATTCCAGCAATGTAAATTTATGTATGGAAGCATGACAATGAAAGAAATAATACAACCACTTTAACAAACCTAAAATTTTTCGTCTTGCCAAACCCAAGAAACGAGAATGATCATATTAAGGATCCGATTGCTTTTCAACAGAACAAAACCTTACAGAGTTCACTGAGTGAAAGTGGGACAAACACTCATGAGGGAAAACATAATCAAAAAATAGGTCATAACGTTTTCCACCTGTGTTCAATGCAGTTTAGAACAATTTGGAGGCTCTTGTACATATGCTTATCTCTAAAGATATCCTTATGTATGTGATCCCTGATAGCTTACCCACAGTCCAGGTATATGTCCTTCATTCATCTTGCCTACATACTCTCAGTTATAAGAGTTTAAGAAATTGTAAGATCTGACATACATGCTTGTGAGGGAGTCGATGTAGAATCACATGAGTGCACTGAGGGTGGTTTTTGTTGTCAAGTGACTGTTTTAAAGGCCTAAACCGCGACAAGCAGTCAAGATTTAACTTAAAGCATCCTGAAAGAATAGGTTGAAGGTTAGCTGCATCTTTATCTTGCTGTAGGATTCATTCAAAAATTCTTCTGCTAAACTGCTAAAATAAAATAATTTTCGAACCTTTCACACTATTTACCCATGGCCCCTTTTCACAGAGAGCACAGAACTTCACCAAAATTGTGCATAATTTTGATTACCTTTTCAATCAAAGTATTGAGAGCTGCCTTAGCCCTTCAAACTAACTGACTTTCAGAATCGATAACTGGGGTTTTAGGAAGTTAGGAAAAAAAAATCTCACTATTTCTCACTAAAGTGGTTTGATTGTATCAATGTTAACTCTATTTGTTGTTAAAAGAATATCACAAGACACTTTGTTTATGAGTTTCATTTAACCTTACTGTTATATGTAAAACAATATATAAAAAGGAGACAAAGTTATAGACAGTATAAACCTGAATGCCATTTTCTTACAGATGTTACGTAAGTGATGCTAGAGATGTCCAGATGCTAATGTTTTGAATATTAGCAGAAATTATTTTTTTTTTAAATTTTGAATCCTTTTATTTAAAGCTGAAAACAGTTGTTCTCCAGACCATTTCCAGTGTAAAACAACAAAACACTGCATTTCTAAACTGTGGGTATGTGATGAAGATCCAGACTGTGCTGATGGATCAGATGAAGCTAACTGTGGTGAGTATAACAGTGGGTTTGAATATATTTCTGTAGCTTGACATTTTGAAAAAAGTAGCAAAAGGAAATAATCATCCCACTTAATATGTCCTCTTTCAATGTACAATAATCCCTATCTGGTATGATAGCTGTATCTGGCTCATACGGTTCTTGTTAAATGGTAATCTTCATATGGGTAGTCTATAAACTTCCTATTATACTACCACCTTATTGGCAGAAGCTGTAAATGAGCATTTCATGTGGAATATGGTGAAATTCTTGATTTTTCTCATAGTATTATCCAGTTTCTGTCAATTTATTCTGCCTACGTTGCTGCTGCTGTAGTTAATAAGTAGGGAAAAATGTAATAATTTGCAAATTGTGTTAGTTAAGACTGGCTGTGCAGAAGGGTCCAGAGCAGATGCCAACTTTCCTTCTCCCTCTGAGCTCCAAGAGGTTATGTGCCCTGACACACCGCTCCACAAACTTTGCATCCACATAGGACTTCTCCAAGAACCCCTGATACTTATGAAACTTCTGTACTTAAATCTGATAGTTTGAGGAGGCAGATCCTCTAGAGAGAAGATCAGGGGTAGAATCGTACCATTACCAAACCAAGCCCTAATTTCTGTTAGATTTTACACAGTATCCAGAACCACAGGGTTCTTCCCCACTGAGGCAGATTTTTCAGAATGTAAGTAGTAGGTTTGAATCCAAGAATTTCCTTCATTGCTTTTTTGAAGATCTGTTGTCAGATCACAACTATAACTGTACAGTTTTTAGCATGTTTCTCACTGGCAGAACAGATAATTATATTTCTGCAGAGACAGTTAAAATTATTTTATTAAGACAATACTCATAGAAAGTTGAAAATATCTAGGCAGTTTTCACATTGGTCTATATGTGATATTGTTGTATACACCTGCTATTCATCATCACTTGGACAAGAAAAGATCATGCTGTTTAGTTGTAGAAGATGTTACCAGTCATTGCTTGCATTGTTGGAAAGTACTGAGTCAGCTCTTTCATAAATGAAAGAAAATAATAAATGCAATATTCCACCTGGGAAATGGATTACAGATAATCAAAGTCAAAATAAGTGGACCGGTATTGTTGGAAAATCATTGGACATGGATGGCAATTCAAAAGCTGCACACACCAAGTACAGAAAAACTTACGGAAATTTCAAGACAGGTCTGTAAAGGAAAAGATGGAAAAATGTTCTGAGATGGAAGAGAACAGGAAAAATACTTGCACAAAACATTCAAAGCTCTGACCCTTCTTCATCTGTGCATCAATAGATGTTTTGATGAAACACATGAGTCTGGAGTTTATGCTACCACTGGGACAACAGAGTGACAAAATTCCAGCTGTAGTCAAGAGCAAAGCACTGACAGACAGGCAAATTTCCATGGATATATTTCAAGCAATTGACACAAGCACATATATGAAAATGTTGGAGCTGGTAAATATGTCTAGGAAATTGAACTCTTCCTCAACACTGAAAATGCCAGACCATCGTTTGAATTGTCAAGAAGGGGAAACTAATTAAATCATACCAAGTGGAGAGAAATTACAGTCCAAAAACATTTGCCTTGGAGAAAAGGTGAATGCAAAGCTTGTAAAAGGAGATGAACCCGTGTCATAGAGACTCTTGATATCCTGTTCTGAGCTATTCTGGAAGTATGCCAGCGTTGCTCACCTTCTGATCCACTTCAAAGGTCTTTTCTCCTGCACTGTCCTCCATCACCTTGATCTCCAACATCCTGTTTCCTTCCAATTCAAACAGCATTCCAAGCTTCCAAACTGTGGGTTAGTCTTTTGAGTAATCCATGCAAGCCCAACTGGTATGGAACAAAGGGTCTTAACATAAGGAATCTAATAATGTCCTCAAGATACAACATTGAAAAGGAAAGAGGGAAAAAAAAAAAAAACCCAAGACTGAACAGGGAAGACTGTATTTATAATAGGTCCTTCACAGTGATTCATCATTTTAGCCAATAGAAAGAATAAAGTCCAAATTACTCAAACAATTAAATAGTATAGAGGTGCAGTGTGTGCAGTCCCAAATCAAATAGTTTTTTTCAGGCACAATATATGCAACTGATTATGCTGGTTCATATCTAAGACAGCACGTGCCTTTTAGTCTGTCTCTGGCAGTAACTGAATGCTGGTATCTAGGGAAAAATATGTGAGCAAAGCTGGGCTGTAATGAAACTTCCCTGGGAAACTCTTTCAGCCTCTAACAATTTGAGAATCGGAGATACTGTGAGTCAAATATGTCTCTGTATGCATTAACCCTCGATGGATTTCAGTCTCCTTTAACCTTTCTAAAGCTTTCACAACAGGCTGTAACAAGGAGTTCCAAAGCTTAATTACTTACCTCCCTGAAAAACCACCTCTGTTTTTATCTTAAATCTGTTAGCTGCATATAATCGTCTTAGTTTTTGTGTTGGAGGAGACAGAACAATTTATCTGTATTCCCAATCTCTGTGCCGCTTGCAGTTACGCACACTCATAGAACAACTAAACCTTGACAAGAACAGGATGGGTCTAATCACATTTTAAAGTTTTCCATCATTTTAGCATTTGAATTATGTTTAAATGACCTTATAGCAGTAGTTTGAACACGGTTTGGTCTTCTGCATTGGTTGGGGTTTTTTTATTGTGGTTGTTTTTTTTAATTTAAAGATTATTATTTTTATGAACAGAATTTGATAGAATTAAATTATAAAGCTGCAAGCCAAGTATAATAAAGATCTGCCTGTGGTGCTAATGCTAACTTGGTAGCATTTATAGTTCATTTCTAAAATGCTTACAGTGCAAAACTTGTATAAAGGATAATCTCTTTTTTGCTTAAGTGCTCCATAGTTGTATATTTTGCATAGTCAACATTTGCTACTGTGTGTTATTGGAGATATTATGTTGAGTAAATTTGTTAGAAGTAATCTGAATGCGTTTAGTCTTCTGTGGTTACTTTCAAACTCAGACAATTGAAGTAGAATTAGGAAATATAGGCTTATTAATGAGTGTATGGTCTTTATCAAATAACAGCAGGTAGAGTAAATTCATGCTTTCTGTCTGGGCAATTAAAAGAAGCCATTAGATTATGGTAATCCCTGCTCACAACTTCAATACCTTACATCACAAAAGGCCTTGTTTGAGTTAGAAGCTGAAGCAAGCTGTGTGTGGTCTTGGAAAGTGATTATAATCTGCTTTAAAGGTTATATGTATTTCAGGTCTTTATTAGCATAATGCGTCAACGGTAGTATGACGGCTTTCTGCTTCCTCACTTTGTTAATATTAATTTTATTTTTAGCCTAGTCAAAGTGGGGAGGGGGTTTCTGGTGATGAAGAATATGTTCCTGGAGATATTTGAAGGATGCATTATATAAACGTCCTTCAACAGGCTAATAATTCCCTGGATCCAGCGTCAGTGACAGCCTGCTGAGCTCCAGAACAGCTAGCTGATCCTCGATCAAAAGCGAATTGCTTGTCGTTTTGGACTTTATCCCTCTCAGGCATGCGCACACAAACACACGAATGCACACACATGAACAGATATGGAATTAAAATCCCCCCAACAGCACTGTAGTGCAACTAGAGGCAAAATAGTGTTTTACTTCATAGCACTTTATATTTAAATCAAAATGCTTTTAGGGTGCATATGTAATATTTTGGGGGTTATTTTGTTTTGTTTTCCATTTAAGCCTTCATCCTCTTTTCTTCATGCTCATTTAGAATTACTTCTGCAATGAAATCCTAGATTGGTGTGCACAAGAGACGAACCCCAACACACCAGCAACTTCCTCGGGCAGTCACAAAATACCTGAAAAGGGCCCATTGCCTGTTACAGTAGACCAATGAATCTCCTATTAATAATTTGAAGACAGAAATATGAAAATTGAGTTCTTACTACTTTGTCTGTATACTATTCCTATCTGAACTTTCACATTATAAGATGGTCTTATTTTAAGAAAAATGGAAAGCAATTTAGCGCTGAAGACAGCAATGACAAAATGTTTGTGGGTCTGTGTGTGGTTTTCGGGGTTCCATGATTCAAAAATTAAGGTCTTGCACTATTTCCTCTGAGTTGAGTAAATCAGTCTTTCTCAAAGATCAGATATTTGTTACGCACCTTCCCCAAATCTTCCTCTGTTATATCTTAGTTCTACTATCCTAGTGTTTTCTTTGGCTCTCATTAATTTGAAGAAGGAAATACAAGACAAGCAAATCTGGTGTGTAAGACATTGTCAAGTTTAAGCTGCTGTGAGAGATCAGAGTCAACCCAAGGAAAAATAAAGATTTCAGATTTGTGAAGAGAAGAAGAGAGCGCCTTCCAAACATAAAAAATATTTTGTATAAAAAAAGAATTAAATATTTCTTTGTGTTCTGTAAAAATAGGGTAAGAAGAGAAAGATCAATATTCAAGTGGTAATCATGAGGTTAGACTACACAATGATAAATTAAAAAAAAAAAAAATACAGCCTTTCTTCACAAGTGTAAAGAGGCAATGCTAGAGAATGGATTTAGCATCCTTGAGAACTAGATAATTCTTTCTGAAGACAAAGAAAATATATATGGCATGCTCTCTTCATCCTAGCAGGTAGCTGAAATGAAGGGATGTCATCTCTGGTTTCTGTGTATCACTGCTTAAATCTTGATATTTCTATTGAATGTGGGAGGATAAATAGAATATAATCTGTCATTAGCCTTTAGGACACATTTTGTGGGCAGGTATGTTACTGGGAGATTCTAGACTTTACTATAAGTATTTTAATAAATATAGGATGGATTTCTGGTTTGAAACTTGATCTTTTGCCAAGCTACAGAAACAAAATACAAGTGTCTTATTTTCAGGGGAAGTGGGGGAGTGGCGATGTTTTATGCTTTGTGATGTTAAATGTTTTTTCAGTGCTTGCCAGTGCAAGTATTTGAAATGTCATAGAATTAGAGAATGATTTGGGTTGGAGGGGACTTTACAGATCATCTAGTTCCAACCCCCCTGCCCTGGGCAGGGACACCTCTCACCAGCCCAGGTTGCTCCAAGCCCCGTCCAACCTGGCCTTGAGCACCTCCAGGGATGGGGCAGCCACAGCTTCTCTGGGCAACCTGCGCCAGTGCCTCACCACCCTCAGTATAAAGAATTTCTTCCTGATATCTAATCTAAATCTACCCTCTTCCAGTTTGAAGCCATTACCCCACGTCGTATCACTACATACCCTTGTAAAAAGGCCCTCCCTATCTGTCCTGTAGGCCCTTTAGGTACTGGAAGGCCATAATAAGGTCTCCCCAAAGCCTTCTCTTCTCCAGGCTGAACAGCCCCAACTCTCTCAGCCTGTCCCCATAGGAGAGGTGCTCCAGCCCTCGGACCATCTTTGTGGCCTTCCTCTGGACCCACTCCAACAGGTCACGATTGAAATGTCGTAGACTGTCATCTTGAGAAACATTGTAGGAAAAAGTATTTTGGGTGAAAACTACTTGGTCACTATATAAGGAACAAATCAAAAGGAATTATTGTAATTACCAAATTTTTGTGTGTACACAACTGAGCTGCAACACCATTTACTTCCACGTTCTTGATATTCAAATGTAGTTTTGATTTATCACTCTAGTTGCAGAATCACACCTAAAATGAAGCACAAAAAGCAGCAGTTTGGGCCGTAGCATCAAATCTAATACCTATAATTTGTGGTCCTTTCCATTTCACAGGCAAAGAAAGCAGGTTGATTTAAGTTAGTGTTTCAATCCTTCTTCATTCTGTCAGTTATTAGAACTCATCGAGGAGTTGTGATAGCAATATGAAGTCTGAACTGACATGCTATGAAGTAGCCTAATGTAAATTTAAGAAATTTCTATTGAAATATCGTCCCAGTGACATGTAATTTTAAATATGTCATTGAGGCTTTTACAAATCAAACTTTCCCTCCCACCCCAAGAAAATGTCACTGATAACTTTTTAATTTACTTCATTTCATTTCAGTCCTTAAAACCTGAAAAAATTACTCAAGAAATGAAAAATTTAAATAAAACACAGGCAACTCCCTCCTGCTGGAGGAGTTCAAGATGTTCCTGCATCTCCAAGAGGCTTTCCCAACAGTGCTGCTGTGTAAACAGGAAAGATCATTGAAAACTTACTGCATGAAGAAAATGAATCTCAGTTTAGCATTATATGTTTTACTTTGTATAAGTAGACATCCAATCTAGGACATCAGAAGGTTAAAAAGTAAATCAAAATACATTTATCTGTCAGATATGATTAGTCTTATGATATGCAAACATAATTTTTGAGAAATTTATATTTTGTACATTTTCAAATAAATATTCTTGTGGTTTACTGTGATCTGGTCTTTTGTAAAGCAGTCTTACAGATAAACTCAAGGAAAAGTCAGTGCAGGTTTTGAGAGTCAGTGCATTGATACCTTCTTTTCAGGCTAATTTGTGAGTACTTCTGAATTTCGTAATTTTTACTTTAAATGACAATGTATACAGTCCATATTTTAATTTTATCATCAACTTTATGAGTGTATCTCTTTTGGTACAGATGAATTAACAGAACCTGAAAGAATGTGGTATGAGAAATAAATTATTTCTGAAAGTAACATTTCAAGTGCTATAATTGCTCCTTCTTAAATGTATCTAGCAATATTGTGATGTCACTGCTTAATAGCAGTCTTTCCCATTTTGACTCTTGGTCTGCAGTGATGTAAATTATATTAATCTTAATTACAGATAAAAAAACTTGTGGGCCTCATGAATTCCAGTGCAAAAACAACAACTGTATTCCAGATCATTGGAGATGTGACAGCCAGAACGACTGTGGTGATAACTCTGATGAAGAAAACTGTAGTAAGTAACTTTTGCCTGAGTATGTGTTATAAGGAGTGGAGTCAATTTAGCAACATGTAAGAGGAAACTTTTCAGTTTTGATAAACTGCACGTGTGTTATACAATGCCATCTGATTCGTTGAAAATCAGTTGACCAGAATTGAAAATGTCTCTTGCTGAAATTCTTCAATTTTATTAATTCTTGTAAGGAGCCATAGTTCTGTATCAGCTATGCGAAAATGCTTGACCTGTGATTTCTCAATAATCCAATTAATTCAAAACAAATATTACAGTTAGTTTAGCTCTGTTGGTAAGTTACATATTATGTTTCTTATCTCTAGATAAGAATCATAAAAACTGCTCACTGATAAAGTGATAAACCTTTGTTTACAATAAAGTGAGTTGAGACTACCGAGACACAGCCAGTGCATCAAACTAAAGGCCAGACTGGTGAACTGTAGTTTGTGTTAGCTTTTTTTCCAATTTCTTTTGCTTGTCAAATGCGTACATCATTTCTAATTGTTGAGTCCCTTTATTCTGCTGTTTAAATTAAGTACAGTAAGCTGACACAGCTGTAAATTTCAAAATCCTGGAAGCATTGGGAAAATATATTATATTGTTCAGCTGTTTGAAATAGATGTATAAAATTCTTTATATGCTGTCAAGCCACTTATAGAATAAAGTATAATGAAACAAATATATATGACATTAGAACTTCAAAAGCATTTGACAATATATATTACATTGCACATTACAATAAGTTGTTCATAGCATACATGAATTTACAAAATGGCTTGTCAGGCAACTATATCAGAAAATGAGTTATTTCTCAAGAATGCAGAATGAATTCATTGAATTGTAGAAATTCAGCTCAAGTGTTTATATTTCTCTATATAGTTTCTTCGCATGCTCACACAGCATCCTGGTGATGTTATCAGAAGTGAAACTGTATCTTAAAAAGTATCACGTATGGGTGTGAAAAATTATTAGTGGTATAATGCAAATAGTTGTGCCTATTATGAATTTGTTCTTTAACTGTATTTGTCTTGCAGTTTATTGTTGTTTAACTATATTTGTCTTACAATATGCAGCGGGAAGCATCCTTCCTAGCTTATTTCTTTACTTTCTTTGGCTTCTTATCTAACGTTTATATAGCTGAATGTAAATCTGTTGTGCTTCTTCAAAAAACTGACGGAGAGTTATCAGAGGAAATTACTTCCCCTCCTATGACTTTGTCAGAAGCAGTCTGATAGGAGCAGCTCACAGAAGAGATGCAGTCATGTTGATGGGAACCTAGGCAAGGACACTAGGGGAGCAGAGTTTACATTGGAGAGAGCAGTACTAATGCTTGCCATAAATAGTCTTAAATGGCAGCTCAATTTTCCAGTTAATATGTTCAAATTTGGAAGAACTTTTTAAAACTTTAAACCTAATTAAGGTTGCCAGCAGTCATTTGGACCCTCCATATCAGGAAGAGGTATTAGGAAGGTTATAGATCCATACTGAGTTAGCACTAAGCAAAGTAGAATGCATTTTTAACTCTTCTGAAAAGTTCCTAGTATCTTTATAAGAGTTCTTAATATCTTTTTTTAAGGGGAAATTAGCTTTTAGAGTTTATTTGGATTTTTTCAAACAAATTAGGACAAAAAATAGTATTTTCTCTTTCAGGGAACTTCAAACGTGGATAATTCCATAGTAATATGATCTTATTCCTGCTCAAAAGAAGGCACTAGCAGTGTTTTATCGAATGTAATCAAAGAAAATACAGTATACTGTAAACATTGAAGCAAAGCAAATGTAATAGTGCTGTAGAAACACATTAATTTAATCAGTGTAGAAATATTGCAGTTGCTAGAGAATCTTCTCAGTGCTGTTTTGTTGCTCTTACAAGGTGTCAAGAGAACAAATTAGTTAATTTTGTCCTGGGATTAGTTTGTATCCCAATGAAATAAGAACTAGCAATTAATTTAATGTTTAAGTGAAAAAGTTTCAAACTACTATATTGAAAGAAACTAAGCCGGAATGTCTCATAATGTCATCTTGAGTAAATTTTGAGCGAACAGTGATGTAAATTCATATTCTTCACGTGCTTAAGGCTCAGTTGGCGTGTTGCAAGTCAGACAATGGCTATTGTCAGTTTTCTAAAGGCAGCTTGGTGTCAAAGCTAGCCAGAAGCAAGGATGCTACTATAGTATGATAAAATCCTGTGTACCAAAGGTTTCTTCTTTTCTGTACTCCTACCAGTCTTATGTCTAGACTACCAAAGAATAAGTGTCGTCTTTGTTTTGGTGAAATACCAAATAAGTAAAGTTACTGAAAATAAATAGGTAAAAGAAATATGCATTTAATGCCACATCAAATATATGGGAAAAAAAACAAAACAAAAAAAACCAACCAACCCACCTATGACCACTTGTCTTGTTTTTGCAGGCGTTCATTCTGCAGAATGGGCCGTGTTACTTTTTTTAGCAGTATTGTCATAATGAATGATAAGGAAGTGTGGTTTTGGTTTTTCCTCGTCTTCCATTTTGGCACGTGTACTGGTTTTGGCTGGGATAGATTTAGTTTGCTTCATAGTAGCTTCTGTGGTGCTGTGTTTTGGATTTGTGACGAAAACAGTGTTGGTGACATGCTGATGTTTTAGTTGTTGCTGAACAGTGCTTGCACGGAGTCAGGGCTTCTTCTGTTCCTCATGCTGCCCCACCAGCGAGCAGGCTGGGGGTGAACAAGAAGTCAGACAGCTGACCCCAACTGACCAAAGGGATATCCCATACCATATGACATCACGCTTGGCAATAAAAGGCTGAGGAAATGAAGGAGGAAGGGGGAATGTTCAGAGTTATGGCATTTTGTTTTCCCAAGACGGTTACACATGATGAAGCCCTTCTTTCACAGAATGGTCAGGGTTGGAAGGGACCTCTGGAGATCATCCAGTCCAATCCCCCCTGCCAGAGCAGGGTCACCTATAGTAGTTGCGCAGGACGGCGTCCAGGCGGGTTTGGAATGTCTCCAGTGTGGGAGACTCCCCCACCTGTGGCAGTGCTCTGGTGCCCTCAAAGTAAAGAAGTTCTTCCTCATGTTGGAACTTCTTATGTTCAAATTCTTTCCTGGAAGCAGCTTGTCCTGGTTTGATGGATACCAGCCTCCGATGGAAAGCGGTGAATAAATTATTGTTTTGCTTTGCTTGTGCACGCAGCTTTTGCATTACGTATCAAACTGTCTTTATCTCAACCCACAAGTTTTTGAACTTTTACCCTTCTGAGTGGCTGTGTGTGGCTCAGCTGCCCTCTAGGGTTAACCCACAACGTCATGATAATACTGTTTCACTGATGTTATGTGGATGCATCATACTGGATACTCTGGCTTGGCTTATTGAAAGGTTTCTACTCCAACACAACCGTCTAGTAGCAGATGAGATGAATAGTCATTCATCACAAGAAGGTGTGGGTTAAATAATTCCTCTAAATCTTTGTGATCTACTGCCAAATGCCAGGATGAATCAAGAGGTCAATGTATGCTTCTCATTCATTTTGGTTGAATGTTTGAATACATGTTTGTATTGCTGTTGTTTGTTTTTCTATGTACAAGTTCCACCTTTTCTAATATACAAATTAGTTTCTCTACAAGTTGGCTTTGTAACAGCTGTTACAAGACATAGAATTCTCACAAGGAGCAAACATATTTAATCTGTATGAATACAGGTAAAAGACTATAAGTTTGAACTCCATATCCTATTTTGAGAAAAAAACTTGTGTTTTTTCCCTCTGACTTGTATATAAGTAATCAGTCTCTTAAAAAAGTATTTTCAATTCGTGATAACTAAATGCAAAGTTGAACCCCAAATATGACAATCTTAAACGTTTTTCATGACATCCTTTTCTTGCTACCATTTAAGTTGATAACAAATGTCTGTTGGCTCTACAGATTATTTTCAGTCTTAAGATGACCTAGTTTTTCACATTTTTATGTGGTGCGTTTCAAATAAATTTCTTTCTAATAATTCAAAAATGCTTTTCCTGTGAAGGAGTTTCAGTGTTTTTGTAAAGCAGAAGTTGAAAGATGCTGTCCTTCATTGGTTATACAGAAGTCTATTAATACTTATTCCTTTCACTAACAGTCAGAGCACCGATGGGAAAGTACTCTTCCATGTTCATATGTAAATCAGAGATGTATTCCAGCAGCAGAAAAAATATTTCTTGCAAACAGAGAAGTGAGAAGTTAGCTTATTGTGTATATTTTTCCAGAATCAAATCTCTGTTTATAAATAATTCATGAGCAGTATAGAAAATATATTTGCTTATATTTTGCAAATCAATATAGAAGCATGACAAATGTTTATTTGCATGTGAATTACTTTTTCCACAAATTATTTCCTTTACATATTTTACCCTATCTTGAACGTCCTCTTCCTGGCCTGTTGACAACAAAAGGAATCAAATGTCACTGATTTACTAACATCTATACAATGAGCTTTTGCTATGAAAAAAGTTAGAAGTAGTATATGTATAATCTAAGAATCCATATAAATGCTAACTTTTGATTTGCTTAAATATAGCATTGCTGGAGAACTGATGCAATTGCTGTAGATCTACTTTTATTATGACTTTCCTGCAACTTCAAAATGAGAAGTTTGGCCTTCCTGAAAAATGAAATTTCTCTTAAAAACTTTCAAACAGGGTCATTTTGACTTTTTTTATGAAGTGGGAAAAAGAAAAAAAAGGTATCTGAAAGGGTTATTAAAACTATTCCTTTCTTGATTATTTTTTTTTTTTATAAATCCAGAAAAAAAACCTAAGTTCAACTTTATCTTAGATCTGTGCCACTCACATCTTTTATATTCTCATGCTGGTATTTACAAAATTCTTCTCAATTGGAAGTCATATATTTTGTGTTTGCCTTCCTTGATCTCTATGGTATGTTTTTCAAAAGAATTCGTGCCTCCACCTTCCATAACTAGCTAAAGGACCCTTTAGCATTGCCCAACCCATTACTGTCCATTGCTACTGTCAGCTCTCACTCTCCTCGTTCTTTTTTACCCTCCCTCCATTGATTTAGTCACTCTCATTTACCATTTGCCTGAACTGTTTTCCCATCTCTCTGTTGAGAAGGTCTTACTAATTAATCCTTATTCTTGGTTTTACATTATTTACATAATGCAATGTTTACTGTGATGGAAATAATCCCACAAATAATCCTTGTTTGCTTTTGCAGTCCTGCTTTCCCAAAGCTCTCTGACTGGCAAAGTCTAAATTGCATGTAGAGACTTGCTTAAATTCTCCTCAACCCTTACTACTTATCTACCTTTGTCCAAAGCCCAGACATGAAGTTCATTTTTTCCAATGTCTTTTGTAATGGTCCTCGTTTTCAGGAGGAAAGCACACAGTATTCTGCTGGGGGAATCTTCCACACTGGTCCCCTTGCCAGGGTTTTAGTGGCAGTAGCAGCAGCGAAAACGCAGAGCTGTGCAGACAGTGAAGTCAAGAGGCTGAAACAGCCAATCTCACCTTCTCGGGATTACTGCGTCTCTCCCTGCAGTCTGCTTCTCCCGTTTGCTTTGCCTGTACCTTGAATTAAGTTTATGTCTACTCTTCCCCTTCAATAATGACTTCAGACTTCCCTGTCTTTTGTTTCTTCCCAGGGAGCAGAACAACATACCCATTTATCACAAAATATCCCACTTACCTTCCAACCTTTACTGTTTCCTATCTATCTGTAAGCTCCTTAGATTCTTTTAATCTAACATCTCCCTTCTGTCTCCCTGAAATGTCTTGAAAATTCCATCCTTATTCTTACCATTCTTTTTCCTTTTCTGTGTTTTGTAACGAATTGACAGTAGTGGTTATTTATTAAAGTATACTGTCCGTTGGCTTTTGCAACTGGCTGTATTCTCATTCTGTTTATATCTCTCCAACGATTTTGTCAGTATTTAAATCAGTGGATTATTGTTATGCTTCCTCCCATACTTAATTTCTGGAAAACGGATTTTTACTTGCAACTCCAAAACTTACCTCTTGGGCATTCCATTGACCATCTCAGTACTGTTCCCCAGAGTGCTTACAGAATCACAGAATGGTCAGGGTTGGAAGGGACCTCTGGAGATCATCTAGTCCAACTCCCTGCCAGAGCAGGGTCACCTACAACAGGTTGCCCAGGACAGCGTCCAGGCGGGTTTGGAATGTCTCCAGAGTGGGAGACTCCACCACCTCTCTGGGCAGCCTGTGCCAGTGCTCCACTACCCTCAAAGTAAAGAAGTTCCTCCTCATGTTAAGATGGAACTTCCTATGTTCAAGTTTATGCCCATTACCCCTCATCCTATCACTGGGCACCACTGAAAAAAGACTGCTCCCATCTGTGGGCACAGGGGAAGCTGACTCCACACACACGGATATGCTAAAAGATATGTGATAAATGGTATGTGATTGCATGATGGAAAGTCAAAGACCTGGTTAGTTCTAGTAATAACTGGATATTAACAGTTGCAAAATGAATTTCTAGTCTGTGTACATATCTCGCAATCCCTGTAATAACATACATGGATTGAGATAAATAATATTTATATAGTCAGCACGACGTAATTATCCAAAGAAATTTGATAGAAGTGAAATGAAAGTAATTTCATTACTATCGTACTATATGTAAATGAAAATTAGTTATAAAATGTTATGAAAAGAAGTCCTACAGAAAAAAATGATTTTTTTTTATAGTTTGCAAGGGAGTGGTTTTGACTTTGTTATAGTCATTCATTGATTGATTGGGGGGGGTTCTGTATAAAATCTCTTATGAAAATGCTAATAAACCTAGGGTTCTTACTTTTCTTTATTCAGAGCCTCAAACATGCACTTTGAAGGACTTTCTTTGTGCGAATGGAGACTGTGTTTCAGCAAGATTCTGGTGTGATGGAGATTATGACTGTGCAGACGGCTCAGATGAGGTAGGCTTCTGCCAGGAAAAATGGTTCTTTAGAAAATTAGTAGTTTTGTATTGTTTGAAAATGGATTCCCACATATTAATGTTTTAAAAAGCAGCAATGGGAATTCTACGCATGAATCCGTATATGCAAATATCTCTACTAAATTAAAACTAAACTTAGTGAAATAGTTCTCCTAAAAAGAGAACATGCAAATAAAATCACGTTTAACAATAGCCTACATCGTTTTGTCCCAGCAATGATTTGGACCTCTTCCCATCCTGGAAATATTTTGTCCTGGTTGGGGAACTGCTCCTTCTACGCACAGCAGTGGTTTGGTTTGTGGGTTTTTTTGAGAAAACAGTGTAGACTGCTTGCTGTGTAGCAGAAGCTCCCTGGCTGATGCTTTGCTGTTCTGTTCTTTCCTGTCCCTCTTGTCCCTTCTTCTTTCCTGCCAGTGCTGGACTTCGGTGCTTCCCACCTACTTAGTGTGAGCCACCTTTCATGAACTGTATCTACAAATATATTTTGTTTCACAAGGCATTACTGTGTTTCATAGTGTGGAGGAGTATAGGCTGTAACTTCTGTGATCAGCTCTGTATTTACCAATTAAACCTTTGATCTCGTATATGCGTTGTTTCTATTGTACCAGAGGTACTGTGAAACCGGCTGTTCGAGAGATCAGTTCCAGTGTTCCAACGGGCAGTGCATATCAGCGAAATGGAAATGCGATGGTCATGAAGACTGCAAACTTGGGGACGACGAGAAGAATTGTGAACCAGGTATTGTTTCAAACAATGGTGAGAAATGAAGTGAAGCAAGGGATAAATCGGAATGAAACAAGGACAAAATAAATCACCAAATAGAGATTCCTCGGGCACTCAAAGTGGGGAGGAGTGCAAAGAAATCTGAAATACTTTTGAATGTATATCATTATGTCTTCCTACTCATGTTTCGAAAACCCCACTTATGTACAGCTACGCAATATGAGGCTTGTTGGGGGAATGGTATTTAATTTAATTATATTGAAATGTAATTTGATAATGCATACTCAGCATATAAATTTCTGCTCTGAAACCAGCAGTAATATTTGGCATGTTACTAAAGTGTCTTTGGGGATTATTTGGTTTGTGGTGTTCATTTCAAGTTTACTAGTCCTTACACAAAGGTTTTCTCTAGCAAATTATTATTTTTGTGGTTCCTGTTGTATTCCCTTTTTGCTGTCTTGGAAAATACCATTGTTTATTTTTGTAGGAATTTTCCTAAATTTTTATAAGTTTCGTCTAGATGGGTGCAGCTGATAGAAGCCTGTGACAAAACACCCCCGATTTACAATTTGACAAAAATATCTACCTACTTTTTAAATAAAACTAATATGTATTTATTTTAATTGTAATAATGTATACTTTCTAAACCCATGGCTTCTTATAGATTTAGCTTATTTAATTATTTAATTAGCTAAACCCTAAGCCCATTTTAAAGAATGCGGGGTTTTTTTAATATACTCATTCTATGAATATGCGTATGTGTGTAGGAACCATTGTTACCAAGCATTAGAAAAACACAAAAAGAAGTTTGTTGGTGATAAAACACAAATATCCTTTCACTGTCATTATACAATTTACTTAGGATGCAACAATCCAGTTTTGTCAAATATTTCATTGTAGTTTACCAAGATATGGAAAAGCTCTAGTCAGCTGCAAATACGTGTTTGCCCCCTATGTTAACCAGATGAAAACATTAAAATATAAAGCAACTTATTTATAATTTGTCTTTTTCTTAATGCTAAAATATGTGTTTGTAACCAGCATCTCCAACCTGCTCTTCAAGTGAGTACGTGTGTGCAAGTGGAGGCTGTATTTCGGCATCTTTGAAATGTAACGGAGAGTATGACTGTGCGGATGGATCTGATGAGGTAGCTGACAGATTTCCATTGATTTCCCCCTCTTTCAATTGTCTGACATGAAATTTGTTAACAGTTTTAGGTCTGAAAATAATTAAAAGGGCAAATGTTTGGGTTTTGTTGGGGTTTTTTTTATCCATTGAATATCAGATAACTTAGCCCCATGATTTTGATTCCCTGGTAGTTACACTGCATTATGTTTGTTTGCTCTGTGGCCACCTTTTGGAGTAGATGTATTTGTTTCCCCTAAGTCAAAACCTGAGGTGGTTCTGGAGGAGTTTGCTTCAGGGACAGCTCTGTACTGGCAGCATGGACGAGTTTGTCTCACATTTGGTTTCCTCTGTCCTCCAGATTCACCTAACACAATCCTAGCAGGCACCTCACCCTCTGTGGGCCTTCATGCCGTGCTCTTCCTACATGTTGCAGTGATGATATCTTTTTAAAAAATTACCGCCTTCATAAACAAATTCAAGAAAAAAGACCAAAAATCACTGTTATTTCTCAGAGCCATAAAGGTGCCAGTGAGAGTATGAAGGATGCCTTAGCCAAATGCTACGTACTGCAGGTGAAGACAATCCACTCTGGAGGTTTCTAGTCCTGATCTATATGAACCAGTTCGCACTAACTGGCCTCATGTCATCAGGGTCATTTCTTGTAGGGCGGTTGACTTCAGAAATGTAAATGTGGCCATTGTTTCCATTGCTAATAATAAGCAACGTGAAGAAGTAATGTCAGAACCTTTATAACTTGTGGTTACAATTTCACTTAAACTTCAGCAACTATTTAAGTTGCACATTCCATTGTCAGGCACAACTTTATTATATGAAATACTTAGGACAATAAAAAACAGTGGTAGTGAATTCCGTTAGGTTTGTACTTAAATATGTTGTTGTTTTGCACATCCACTCATACTTAGTTCATATCTGTATTCACACAGATGGACTGTGTCACGGAATGTAAAGAAGATCAGTTTCGATGCAAAAATAAGGCCTACTGTATCCCTGTCAGATGGCTTTGTGATGGAATCCATGACTGTGTGGATGGCAGTGATGAAGAAAACTGTGACCAAGGCGAGAGACACTTTTCTTTTTAAAAGGCTTACTTTATTGGGTTTTATATGAACACACGTAAGTCAGTGGTACCCTGCCCATTCCTAGCGATGAAATTAAAACTATGTGACCTCTTTCGACAAAGACAGTATAGCAACTTCACGGGTGATTTTCAGGACAAAGCAAAACTTACGTTGTTTATAAAACAGCTCATTGTTCCTTCTTTGTGTTTCCTTCCCCAAGGACCAAAAGGTTGTGTTATTACTGGAAGCATATAGTGTCTCATCAGAGAAAGCGGTAATAAGTCCAGTTAATTTACAGTTTTATAGGCAACAATAAATTACAAAGCCATGCAATATGATGAAAAATTGCTAAATAAGTAATCTTCAGACCCCAGTTTTCTATTTATTTCCATGGAGATGAAATGTTGCAACTAACCAGAACCCATAAAACCACATTTTGAATTCTCGCTCTCCTTAGAGAGCAGAACTGCGCACATAAATTGATTCTCATGAAGCTAAACACTAGGCTCAGACTTCCATGCTTATGATTAAGCTTCCAAATATGTTTTTGAGAAATACATCTGTTGATTTAATTCTTATAGTTGCTGCTGATTTTTTTTTCAACCAGACCTTGCTTCAGCTACCAGGCAGTAGCAGTGTAACTCTATACAAAATTCTTAGTAAGTGTAGTAATTAAAAAATTGTGACAAACACAGAACTACTCACTCAAACTGAAGATTTTTTTTTTTAAAAAAAGCAAAATTTTACTAGGCATTTTGTCAGCTTCTTGTTTCTTCCACATGTTTCTTCTTTTCTTTAAAGTGAGTAGTTCTGTGTGTGTCATCTACGATCACGTGTGTAACTTCAAAAGCATAATGCAGTACAATAATAAGTAAATAAGAATCAGAGATGGAGCAAGCAATTACGGAGTAAAATATCCTTCCCTTATTTTGTCATAAGTCTGTTAAGCAACATTTACCACTAGGGGGAAAAAAAAAAAAAAGTAGTAGTTATATGGGATGATTGACCAGGAAGTGAAGAAAATGGGAAGAGTGTTCCAGAGATGTTTAGATGCAAAGAGACGAAACATCATATTTGGAAGCATCGAAGAATGGATTGTTTTCAAAAGACTGACATAACAAAGTTTTAAAAAACTTCTCGTCCATTTTACAACTGTTTTTAAAATATCTGGACTGTATCTCTTTAAAAAACAATGACGCATAAGTAAGTAAAGCACTTATTTTATCTGAAGCCCTCATTATTCTTTGGATAGCATAATGGGACTTCTGTGAACCGCAAATTGCTTATAATGCAATAAGAAGTCTTTTGCCTAGTTGGTTATTGCTATAATACTTTGTATTTATGTCACAATTATGATTTCTGTTATAGAAATCTATTCTATAAAGGAATTATGATAGGCAGAGCAATCACATGAAACAAATGCCAGTTTATCTCACTGATAACTAATTTTTTCCTCTTTGGAAATACAGCAAACACACATTTATTCGGCAGCATTCTAAAACAATCTCCATAATATTTATCTGAAGCCCACTGTGCATATTTATAAACATAACTCTTTTCAGTCTTATTATACAACTGGAATTATGGCTTTATTGTGATTACGCACACAATTATTTATATTCATGTCTTTCATCATGAAGAATACTTGAATTTTATATATTTTTCCTTGGATGATAATAAAGAATATTTCTGTTAATGTTCAGAAGTTATATTTGCAATGGGAGTGAATTGTATCTGGTAACATAGTGTGAGAGTTCCCAACCTCCTGTTACACGGTGGGTACTTCGTGCAAATTAATTTTCTGGAAAAAAAAAATTAAACCATTCTGAACCCTTTATAGCGAAAGAAAGCCTTCTGTTGATTTTAATGGGGTGTGAACGGGGCACTGAATGAATAAGTAAACAACCACTGGGGCCTGATCTAACTATTAGCATGGTGTAATGCACTGAGGTAAGCAACACTGAGAGTTTTGGTGTTATCATAAAATTCCATTTTTTCCTTCTCTGCAGGTACACAGCTTTATTTCTTTTATACTCTGCTCTTCTCAGGAAACTGAGAATCCAGTTACTATAAAAATGTGTTATATAGAGAATTAATTTCAAGAAGTTTCCGTAACTTTGTTGATTGATAATGGTAAAATTTAGTCACAATTTTGAAACAAAATGCCTTCTTACTGCTACGCATATTAAAACTGAATCCAACTTGAACCAATTTTTAAGGCTTGAGCACTCCATCTTAAAACATTTTTTCTCACCCTCTGTTCCATTTTGTTAGATGATTCAGAGTTCAGTCAATACTGAAGTTACATGGAAGAATTTATTCTTGCTGCATTCTATGTTCAGTAAATATCCTAATGAGACATTTCGAGAGTTACAAAAAGGAAGAGACGGTTCGAGGTCACCTAGGCTTATCTGCTCTGTGCCTACATGGCTAGATCTTCCTTAATTACAGAGTTTATAGTTGATGGGGACATTACAAGCTTGGCCAAGCTTATTACTCATCAGGAGAAGAAAAAGGTACTACCTCATGGCTAAGGGACTGTAATCACTCTGTCTTCTGAAGACGATGCGTGGCTCAGAGAGTGGGAGTAAGAATAGGTGGAGGATCAGACATTCACATGAAACAGACCTGGACTGAAGTGGCCGTTCACAAGTTTGACAGTATTTCTGTCTTCTGGTTTGTACTGTTCTCTGATAGCACAAGTTACTGATGGTACCCAGCCAGGCCTTTTCTGAAAGGCAGCATCACCGAAGGAAGTTACAGACAGAAAGATAGTTAAAGCATCTCCTGGCTAAATGCCAGGGGAACATGCCGAGCTGGTGAGTCACCAGTGTCTGTCTTTGCTGACTGACCTTTCTAGTCAGACCAGATAGGTAATTCCCAGCTGAAAGTCATGAAAAGAAAGTGAAAGAAGTGTATGGTCAAGGAAGAGCTTTTTAAAAGAGTATTTCTCTCTACTTCTCCAACCCTTTCATTTGCGAATTGTTCATTTAGTTATGCTACATGTGTCATTCTCTGCAGATACTTTGTGATAAGTGGTTGGACTGGGTTTATCAAGAATTGACTTTCTTTCTTTTGTCTTTCTCTTTGCCTGGGGTTTTTCTGTCTTCTTTTCATCCTCCCAGGGGGAAATATATGTAGAGCTGATGAATTTTTGTGCAACAATTCCCTCTGCAAACTACATTTTTGGGTTTGTGATGGCGAGGATGACTGTGGAGATAACTCTGATGAAGTTGCTGAAATGTGTGGTATGACATTACATTTTTCAGTACTTTTCATGTAGTGAAGCAAGAAATGTCATGTAACATGCATGAATATATAAGGATATATACATCTAAGTTTATTTTACTTTTAGAAGATTAGCTTGAAATGTGGGGTATAGTTTTTTGTTGTTATGGCTATTCATGTAATTTCAGGTAAGATTTTTGTGAGAAATTAAGTTTTTTGTAGGAAATGCACAGATGGGAAAAAGTTAATGCTACATTGAAATATTGATCATCATTAAACTTCCTACTTCCTTTGTTTTATTTCTCTCATGTTTACTGATTCTCAGAAAGAAGTGTAATTATCCTTATCAAACAAAATAATTTCATTCCCTAAATGAAGAACTTATACTGTAAACATCGTTGAAGTGTTATTCCATTAGGTACCAGAAGTTAAAATCAAGTACCATTCATGTGTCAAGTACAACTGTATCCCCATGCCTCCTTATTGCTTTGATAAAGAGACATTAAAGAAGGTTCAAGAATACAAGCTGGCTAATAGCTGATTCTCTTTTTTTTTTTTTTTTTTAATATACAGTAAAGTTTCCATGCCCTCCAACAAGGCCGTACAGATGTAGAAACAACAGGGTTTGTCTGCGACCTGAGCAGATTTGCAATGAGGTTGATGACTGTGGAGATAACTCGGATGAAGATCACTGCGGTAGGTCATATTACCTTTCAGGGCATTCAGATCAAAGAAAGCAACTTGAATGCAAACTTTGTTACAGAGATCTGCTTGTCCTTCAGTAACGCTTAACTGGAGGTTAGTAGATCAGAATTTGAAATTGAAAGAAATTAAGCTTGAAATAATTTCCAGTTGGTTGATGCTTCATGGACATTCCCATTTGTATATGTCAAAAATAATCTGAGAATCTTAAATACTGATTTATTTTTCTCTTATTAATTTGCAATTATATAGATAAAATCACATATAAAGCAAGACCGTGTAAAAAAGATGAGTTTGCTTGTAATGATAAGAAATGTATTCCAATGGAGCTACAGTGCGATTGGTTTGATGACTGTGGAGATGGTTCAGATGAGCAAGACTGCAAAATAAGTGAGTTTGGCTGACAAGATACGTTTTCGTGATTGTACCAGAAAAGAAATAATTAACTAGGACTTTCATCCATGCAAAACCTACTCAACACAGAAGCTAATTAAAGTGGGGGTTTTTTTAGTTAAAAAAAGTTAATGCTATTTGACATACCACAAATTGTCAAATTTGGAAGGCAAATTTTATATCAGTTCAGGTTGTAGTAGTTTTTAGAGTAGTTCTTGGGGTTTTGAAGTAGTTTAGCTTCAAGTTGATTGTATTTTAGTTCATATTTGCAACAAAATAAATTTTAGTATTTAATTCTGGATGTGAAATGAAGTATCTCAATTAAATACTGTAAATTCATACATATGTAGTTAAATACTGTAATGTCGTATATTTGTTTAAAATTTACCTGATACTTTTTTAACACAAATATAAATTTGTTATTTGTTGTTGTTATTTTAGATCTCATTTTTAACAGTTTAAACAAATCTATCAGTGGTTTTTTAGACATTTTTTTTATGTTTAGGTGTCTCTGAATATACATGTGATGATAATGTGAATCCTTGTGGAGATGACGCATACTGTAATCAAACAAAAACATCCTTACTGTGTCAGTGTAAACCTGGATTTCAGAGAAACAAGAGGAATAGACAATGTGAAGGTACAGATCTTCATCCTTTGCTGTAAAGTATTAAAAGTCGACTGCATTGTCAATTTTCTGTGCTGGAGAAGGAGATGCATATCACATACTTTTATCTGCAGAGTAAAAACTGGTTCACGGCAATGGGATTAAGAAATCAAGAATAGAAACTGAAAGGATTTACAGGATCTGGACTTATGCATTTTACCTGGAGAGGTTATCAAAGATTAACATTGGTTGTGAATGTCAAAAAATTCGGATCAGACCATTGAATGATTTTATCAATTAAGGGGTTAACTGGTGATTTAAGGTCTAGTTTAACTGAGCAATTTGGATTGGTATTTAAGTTGGTATATGAGAATATTTCAAGATTATTTAAATAACAAAGATGCATAAAACAAATTGAAATGAAAATAAACAGATTGAAAGTAAAATTCCTCAAAAAATGTAGTCTTAATATATGTGATGCCACACCGGTCAGAAAAAAGACATAGTTGTTATAATGAGAGAGTTGATCAGAAAGATAAGATAAATCTGTTTCCAAAGAATGGGTTGTGAATTTATTTTCTTACTGGTGAGCAGTTACTTATAGAAGAAGTGGAGATCACTCCAATGTGGCTATCAAAGTGAATATATACTTCCATACAAAAACATCATTGTTTGGCTCTCAAGAAAAAGGAGTTTTCCCAGTAAGGGATAATCATGTAGTTTTGACTGTAGCAGAGGTAGGTATGTTGGAGATAAATGTAACAGACATTTTCATTCTCTAAGTTGATTTCAAGCTCTAATGATAATAGGTTGGTATAGGAAGGATGGAGAAATAAGATTAAAAAAAAATCTTTCTGAGATATGTTGATTGCAGCAGAAACAACATTAGTGATAATTGCAGAAGGCTTCTTTTTACTGTTCCAATATAGACCGATGTTCGCAAGTTCCTTTTGTTCATCTGCTTTGTTCCATGATTTTTAGAAAGTGTTAAATAATAGTGTGTTAAACAATAGGTATATAAATTACAATTCTTTTCCTCATAGATATCAATGAGTGTATGGTATTTGGTGCCTGCTCCCAACACTGCAATAATATTAAGGGGTCATACAAATGTGCATGTGAGAAAAATTATAAGGAGAGGAATAACGGTTGCATAGCAAAAGGTAAGGCTATAAAAATCAAAATAGAGAAACTCTACTAAATCACTTATGTACGTGGTTGGTAACACTAATGTGTTGCATATACAATTTATTTTTAGATAAATATTTCTTGAATAATGCACAGAAATAATTCCCCAAACCACTCAGATTTACCTTTCATTTCGGTAAGCAGTAAATTCTTATCACTTCCGTGTAAATGAACATGCTTAATATGAAAGTCGATTTCCAACTCCAGCTTTCTCTATTCACAGAAGGACATACACAAATAAGAAAAACAGAGATTATATATTAGCAAGCTTGTAAGCATTCTGGTGAAGCTTTAGAAGCTTGAGAGAAGAATCAACTCTTTCAGAGAAACATGTTTTAAAACTTTAGGAATAAATTAACTCATATTTGGAGTTAACGTGTTTTGCTTTGTCTTACTGAGAAATCTTGTACAAGTCATTTAGGTGGAGTTTTTATAAGTACAGTCACCTAAGAATATACTCCTCATATAAATTGGCTGCTTAGATCATAGTCCAGTGAAGATAAAGAAATATGCACACATAGATGTTATTTCTGTCTTTCCTAAGGCAGAGGTGTTGTGCAGAGGTATTGCACAAAATGGAGGTAATAGTTAAGTCAGGTTATTATGTAACTTTTAAATCATTTTATAAATGAAACAAGCAATTATCTGGCTGCCTGAGCAAAGTTAACATAATCTTTATGGATCTGTCTCTGAATAACTGAAAGCGTGATCATAGCATCTCACCTGCCATTTAGTGAGATTTTGGTGTGAATTTGACTTCTCCCTACACTTGGAGTCTTCAGTGCAGAATGAGTGTTGAAGTTAGAAGATGAGGCTCCTTACAGAACTTTGTCCATATCTGATGTGTGATGGCGAGCAATACCTGCTCTGAACCTTTTGGCCCGTAAGCACATCTTGTGGACGTATGTCTTAGAACCACAATAAATTGTATCAAGTTAATTCCAGTTCTTCTTTCCTTGTAGCACATCAGTCAGTGATGTAGGTGCGCCCACGCTGAGTGGTTAGACGATGATAGTCAGGTTTCTTACATGCTTTCTTCACATTTTCTTGAAGCAAGTTTACCATGGGAAGATCAGATTAATGAGTCATTAGTAATTTCCTCTATACATAATGTGGACTCTATCAGGATTTAGCATCGTTGCCTATTACTGAAGAAGCCGTCAGATTATGACACGGGAACAAACAAGGTTACTGATTGAGGATAGTGGCTTGTTGTTAAAGAAACACAGACATAATTCTGGGGGCTTATAGCTTTAAAATCTGGGAATCATTATCCTACACCTGAATTTTTTCATAAGCTTCATTTCCATTGTAATACAGTTTATGTTTCCCTCTTTCCCTCATTGGTAGTTGCTTTAATGGAACTCCTCTTCCTTCTTGTATTTAGCAGGAGTGAGGGAACAAATGGTTTTTGATATTTCATACTCATAAGGAGGAAATGTGTTGGACAGACTTTATTATAACTTGATTCTCTATGGATAAAAATGGAAAACTAAAAAATTGAAATGCATTCTAATGTATCCAGCAAATTTGAGATTTTTCTCAAAACTTAATGAATAGATAGCAGAAAGCATTTTCTTATGAATAACATACTTTACAACATCTGAATCAAGATGGTAACTAGGTATCCATAAATACCACCCATTCACAAGTATCCATAAATGTTCACTATCTGAAATGACGAGATAGAGGACTCAACTGCACATGTTCTGTAGCAGCTTTGGTCCAGTTTTCTCATGTTGCAGTCAATTGCAAAACTTCACTGCCTTCACTAAAGATAGGGTCGCTTCATTTCTAATTTCCAATGAAGCGATTTAAAACAACGCTTATTGGCAACTTTGTGTGCCTTTCATATATACATTTAGGACCCTGTAAGCACAACATGCATATAAAAATATGTAGTTTAAAATATAAATATATACATTATTGTTAATATATATAATTATGTAAATATCAATTACTAATTTATATTTATCTTTATGTAATTTGATTATATAAAAATATGGGCTTAATGCATAATATCCCCTATTTTTGTATACTGCTTAAAGTGTTCCAATTCTTATGTTACATACTCTGTAAAATATAGTGTCAGGTGTCACAGTGTCAGCTTGGAGAGCTCATTGATGTAATATATATTGGTATCAGAGTATGAAGAGTTGCATTTATTGCCCAGAGTGTGAGTGTTTTTGCAGTCTTCAACAATCAGAAAATAATTTTAACATAAGAAATTATATCAGATAAACACCTAAAAGCTACTTGAGTGAAAAACACTGATTTTTGCATTTGTTGACATTTACCTTATTTTTGTTTCATTATAATAATCCCTAGGCTCTGAAGATCAAGTTCTCTATGTTGCTAATGACACTGACATCCTGGGTTTTGCATATCCATTCAACTACAGTGATGTTCATCAGCAAATATCACATATTGAACATAATTCAAGGATAACTGGAATGGATGCATATTTTCAAGGGGACATGATTGTTTGGAGTACTCAATTTAATCCAGGAGGGATTTTCTACAGAAAACTTCACGACAGAGAGAGAAGGCAAAGTAACAGTGGCTTGATAGTAAGTGATCAAAATTAAAGATTACATGATACAAATTTCTTTTGATTTACTTTTCTGCTCTGATTGTCTGTCGTAACGTGGGCTGATTTAGAAAATTAAAATGTCTATCTGAGAATGATTTTATTCAAATGGTATATATGTATACTAATGCCTTTTCATTCGAGACTCTGGCAGACTTGGTCGAGTCTCTAAGAGAACACAACTATAGTATTTTAAAATTTTTCTACAGAGAAATAACCAGTATGTTAGAGGCTTGTAAAGATTGTATACTGTCAAGACCTTTTATTTTAAGAGAGAAAGTATAGGATATAATAATAGACATATATAAGCAACACATGGTTTAAAGACAGACATGAATTTCAAATCCTTGGAAAACAGAAAATGTCAAAAAGCCAAAGAGAAGTTTGATTTCTATAGTGACCATATAAACAATAATGGCAAAGCTATGACAAACATTTAAGAATTAGAACAAGTATATGTTCCTTTCTCTGTTGAACTGCATAGTATCTTCTTTGAATAAGCATAAATGTAGTTTTGCCCTTTACAACAGAAATGTGGATTTTTATAACCTAGGGTAATTTCAAGTGCTCTTTACTTGAAAATAAAATAAATGCAGGTTGATACTTACTTTGCATAATATATTTCTACAAAATTCTCAAGGAAGTGTTAGTGCTGAACTGAAGATAACAATGTGATCTTTACGATGGTGTTTCTATAATAATCTAAGTTTAGATTTTATTTTATTTTTTTTTTTTACTTCTATTAAATGTGATGGCAGAGGAGATGTTTTAGATTTTTCTTGGCCAGTAATAAATCAGGTTAGAAATAACATCTGTCTGGCTGTTTCCTTAAACTTAGGGGAGGTAACAGGGATGATCTTACATCACATGAATGATTTTCAATACCCAGTAGAATAAACAGCAGTAGCAACAGTAGACTAATCACAGAATGGTCGGAGTTGAAAGGGACCTTCGGAGATCATCTAGTCCAACCCCTGCCAGAGCAGGGTCACCTACAGCAGATGCACAGGAACGTATCCAGGCGGGTTTGGAATATGTCCAGAGAAGGAGCCTCCCCCGCCTCTCTGGGCAGCCTGTGCCCGTGCTCTGCCACCCCCAAAGTAAAGAAGTTTTTCCTCATGTTGAGACAGAATTTCCAGTTTGTGCCCGTTGCCCCTTGTCCTGTCACTGGGAATCACTGAAAAGAGTCTGGCCCCATCTTCTTGACACCCGCCCTTATAAGCATTGATGAGATCCCCTCTCAGTCTTCTCTTCTCCAGGCTACGCAGACCCAGGTCTCTCAGCCTTTCCTCATAGGAGAGGTGTTCCATTCCCTTGATCATCTTTGTAGCCCTCCGCTGGACCCTCTCCAATAGTTCCCTGTCTAAGTACCTTTCATCCATGGATACTTCCTTTCCACATGAATTACATTCCTGACCTTTGATGCCAGCAGGGCAAAAAGCCTGGGGATGTAGACACGGTGCACGCTGAAGATACCCCGTGTCTGTGATGGCATATATATGGGAAGAGTGGTTTAAAACCAACCTTTCCACCTGCCCAGCTGAAGAGGGTCTAGATTTTGTCCAGAGAAAGTGTATGTAAAGTAGATGTAAAGTAGAAAATTGTTCCTAGCATTTCTAGTAGGTCAGGTTTGTCATTTGAGTTTGGGGGAAAGATACTTAGAGAAACTAAATGTGGACTAATTCTACCGTGGCATTTTTCTCATTTAAATGTGGCAGGTACCTGTGCCTAAGAAATCCTGATAGGCACATCTCTGTATCGAGTTCATTATCAAAAAGTAACAAAGTTGTAAAGTCTTGTGAAACTCAAGTGTTTGGGGGTTTTGTTGTTATTTTTTTTATCTCTTATTGGTTGATATGCAGATGCCTTCTGAAAGGATGAGTAGTCTGCTGACCCACAATCTCTCTAATGGATCTACATTTTCTTACAGGTCCATAAAACTGAAAATAAGCTTCCTTGAGACTTCATAGTCCAGGGGTTGGAACTTTCATAGCTGATTTGACATAGTCTCCCTGTTTGAACTTATAATAAAGATAAAATGTTCTAGAAGTACTGTTATTTTTCTGAAGTGCTGAAATACTTTTTGCTTTTTGTATCTCTCTTTCACCATTCTGCAAGAATACTTTCTAGTCACTTCCTCTTCATTCAAAATTATTGAAAAAAATTATGGTTTTCTTTATGCACCATTTTCCCCTGTCCCTTCAGTGCAGGTTGGTGCTCATGAAGATGCTTGGTCCAAGCCGTACAAAGCTTTTTTACAAATCTATATGCGGAAAATTCACAGACTGAATCTGAATGTGTCTTGGATGTATTTCATTTGTGTTTGTGAAACATTTACTTCTCATCGTGCTAAACTATTCAGAATATTTTCCCAGCATTATCTCATTAATACTCAAATATTACTGCCTTATATATAACTGATCAGTAGGTTAATTGGTTTTATAGTGTTGCTTTAATATTGTCACTTAAATTTGGTTTTGAAAAGCTTGAGAATTCCTTAATTTTAACCCAAGTTTTTTAATGGATAAGTTTTCAAAGGTTATAATATAAACTTTTACATCTAGACTTTGATATGCAAATCAGGACAGTAAGCTTGAACAAAGTCACCTGCATTTGCAGGTAATTACATTAATGCAAAAAAAGTCTCAACTGCAATTGCTCCATGGAATTAGCATATCAAGAGCCTTCCTCAGAGAACAGCTTTAAGTATCTCTTACATTTTTCTGTGAAAAGAGGTTTAAGCTTGGTACAAATTGAAGCGTTAAAGGCAATAGTAAATATCAACTCTTCAGAGTTTATTGACAGATGCAGAAGAGGATTGCATTCCAGTCAGGTTAAGATGGTATAAGTGAATTGGTGATAACTAGTACAGCTGTTTACTGGCATAATCCTTGGAGAGAGAGATACAAGTTATCTGAGGTGAATATTCAACACAGAGTGAGTTGCTACTTAAACTCAAGTGCTGTTTTTCATGGAAGAGGACACAAAGCCGAACATTAAAATAATTGGACCGTGTACTAGGAAGAACAACAAAGGGTTTGTAATGTATCCAGTCAGTACATTAGCACCTTGCTCCGGCCCCACTGTTCTGAGAGCTTAACGAGGACCCTTAACCGCCCTTGTGATATATCCACCAATATACTCCCAACGTTTGCCCCAGGGCGATTCAGTGCCTCAGTGTGAATGGAAACAATTTCTAGACTGTTACCTCTAAACAGCACTAATTTATGGTTTCACCTTAAAGCTATATCTCTGTGTCGATGAAGTGTATGTACTTAGGAGACCCTCTCTTTCTGGAATCAACTGGTTGGGATTTTTAAATGATCAAACTTACGTAATGCAAATGGGGGTTTGGTGAACCATTGCACCTTCTGGATCGCTCCTCTGTTGAAGAAAATTTTCTGTTTCCACAAGTAAAAGTCTAAAAGTTTTTTAATATTACTGTTTCTCATTTTTTCTCTGTTCTAATAATATATCATTAGATATATAGATATATCCTAGATAATTAAGATATTTTAAGTAACAATAGATCATTGATTTACTTTATTCCACAGCAATGCCATACCAAAACCATCTGTAAAGTAAATGGAGGAAAATATTGTTTCACATGTGCTTATGATATAAATTAGATTTGTAATTTAGTCTTACTGTGTTAAAATGCTAAGCGTTGCAACGTGATGGGTTCCTGCTGCATGTGTAACATGTTGTCTCCAGTCAAAACTCAAGTCTAGGGGGTGAAAATTTGTCTGTAATTTACCTTTATATCAAACTGGTTTCCAAATCCAAGCTGTTACTGCAGCTTCTTTTTTTTTTTTTTTTTTTTTTACAATAGGCAGTAGTTCTGATGAAAAGTCATCAAGCTGACACGGGCTGCAGTTGTGCAGAGACTACCGTACTATTAAAGGCAATTAGTCTTCAAACCCCAATTTTTCTAATAAGTTGTAGTACGTTGTATAGCATCAAAGTGGGTTAAAATGACTAGAAAATATTAATGTGATTTTGTTACTGTATTTTCATCCTTATTCTGCATGCAAAATCATTCTTTAAAATTCACATAATCCAAATACGCTATTAGGTAAAAGCTCATTTACAGTAATTTTCCTAGACAGTATCAGAAGACGCATAAGACATCAGCAATATGATGTAGCTAGGCTGAAACTTAATGAACACAACTAAGAATTACACAGCCATAGCATCAGCTAGTGGTTTTTATTCCCCTTTTTTAATCTCTTGTACCAGGTGGATGCTTTCTATTTTTTCTGGTTATCTCCTTGTTCATTTGATCCTTAAAACGCACCCCAGCATTACTGGAATTTCACTTCTGTATAATTAAGACGAATGGGAAAGGGTCAAGTTAGTGAACAACCCAACCTCATTCCAGAATCTTTTTAGGACGTCCCCTATGTCTTATCTGCTTCTACCACCAGCTTCTGGGGAACCATCACCACCAGCTCATGGTAACTCCCATCATGTGCTTACCGGGTTCCAAAAGAAGCAGTCTTACTGTAAACAGTCCAAAAAAAGGCAAGGGACTCTGCTGTCCATGATAGCTGCTCTCCTTTTAGAAGAACATTTGGTTCCAGCCTTGTAGGACAATGCCATTAACCCTTGCAATCTCCAAATTAGTGACTGGAGATCTCCAGGGGTGAGAGGCTTCTTGACACAGGTGCCTGAATATTAGCCAGAATTAAAAGGAGTTTGGATTAAAAATACAATTAGGCTTATCTGCAAATACTCACATTTTTGGGTATCTTGTCCTTTACGTGAATGTTCCTTGGATAATGTAATAAACAAAAAAAAGAGGTTGTTACGTGCAAATGCTACATTTCTTGGAAAAAAAAAAAAAAATTTTTTGTGGTATTTCTGTGAGCATATGCTGCCTATATCATCATTTCATAACAAAAAATTACAGTACATTATTTTAACTTTAAAAGAATCACTGTGACCCTGTTTTTAAAGAAATACTGTTTTTTAAATGTGGTGATTGATTTTTCTGCTTTAATACTCATCTAAATAGAAAGTCAGGGTTCTGAATGTCTTTTGCACATGCATTCTATGACATTTTTGCAGAATTAAAGGTTTATGAACAATGAACTATCTAAATTCACCCTTGCAGTCCTATTATTTCACCTAGAGAATGGAATGACCTTTATTTTATGATGAAAATAGTCTACAAATGTCTTGTGGTATTAGGGAACTCTGACACCTGAGGAAAACAAGTTATTTTAGGATTTTCTTTCCTGATTTTTAGTTATGCAGCTTAGTAGCACTCCATTACTGCATTTGTCAAGGAATAGACTTTTTTGTTCATAATTTGACTTGATGTTATTATAGGTAAACAGGCAAACAATTGCATCTGTATTTAGCTCATGTGGGTCTTGAATTTTTTATGATATGCTGCATTCATGTTAGAAATAGTTGGGTAGTCCTAGTTTACAGATATTTCTCCTCTCTGCAGGAGTTCTAGTAAACTGTAGAGAAACTTGTTCGTATGTATCTCCTGTTTGCAATATGAGTTTCTATCCTTAGGAACATTTTTTAGGATCTAGGCCTTAATGATAACGGTGAAATCGTGACAGAGATACTACAGTTTATAACCTCAAATTTATAATCAGTTAAGACTCTCTTACACGTTAAGCTGGGTATTATTCTAACTCTAGTTTTAAGTGTTGGTGGAACACAGGAACAGTTAACAGCAAGGGAGGAGAAACATTTAAAAATTTCCTTACAATTGCATACTGGTATTGGTCAGAATGCAGAGGTAATTTTATGCAGTTTTCTAAATGCAGTGATTTTATTTATCCTTAGCAGACTGCTGAGCAGCCGTATCCCAGGATGGTCTCGAGCACAATTTTCACTGAGGGCCTTGGGATGACAAATCATACCATAGTTCTGCATAGAATATAATAGCTGTATAGTCTTAATTCTTCCTTTTCCTTTCCTTTTGAATTACAGTATGTAACAATTATTTGCTTCAGTGTCAATAGTTGAAGTAGTTCATGCCTAAGTGCCTTTGTCTTAATGTAGGTAGCCTAGACTTGAGTTTTGAACCATTGAGTTGTTCTGCGTTGAATGGAACTGTTAGCAGATCACTTAGAGCTCATCACCCACAGGTGGAATTTATGTCATTCTAATGCAGTGTTTTTAAATATTTCGCCACATTAAAGGTAAAAGTTACTTAACTGTAAAAAGTTACATAAATCTGTGTCTATGCAGCTGCTGGGAAAGATCATTTCCATAAATCTGACTTTAACATCTGTTCCTTTTAGTGTCCAGAATTCAAAAGGCCCAGGGGCATTGCTGTTGACTGGGTTGCTGGAAATATTTACTGGACTGATCATTCCAGAATGCATTGGTTCAGCTACTATACAACTCATTGGACTAGTCTGAGGTACTCCGTCAATGTAGGTCAACTGAACGGACCTAACTGTACGAGACTCCTCACAAGCATGGCAGGAGAACCATATGCAATTGCTGTAAATCCTAAAAAGGGGTATGTATGTTTCAACATTGCTCTGTTTCGGAAATTCAATCAAAAATGCAAAGTAGAGTAACAGAAATAAAATTATGTCTACAAGTGTTGAAACTTTTCCAAATAATTTACTGAACTTTCCTGCTCAATTTACCTGTGTATAAATCAGGATCAGTTATCTCTCATCTTTCAGGTAGGTAGGAAAGTTCACAATAATTTGATATCAGCGAAGTGTTTTGAGGTTCTGTATGGGCATCCAGCTTGTTTTTTATGTTTAATGTTTTAGGATGATGTACTGGACAGTTATTGGGGATCGCTCCCACATAGAGGAATCATCTATGGATGGTACTCTGAGAAGGATATTGGTTCAAAAGAATTTACAAAGACCTACAGGTATACAGTTTATCCATTTTTCCTAATTACATGGCACTTGCTAACTCAGTGTAGATTTGTTGGCTGAATTCCAGTTTTTCAGTTTGAAAAAAAAAAAAAAACAAACCAAAAACCAAAGACCTTTTAAAAATATGTATTCTAGTTATTCATATGCAGTTACTAATCAAAATTCTTAGTTCTGTTTTCAAATGACACATCTCAATATGACTTAAACTTCTGTAACAAAGCTTGACATGATGATTTTTTTTAAAGCAGTACCAAAAGACTATACATAATCAGTTACAATACGATTTCAATAGCACCGAAAAAGCAAAAATCAATTAAGGGAACGCCAGTTAGTGGTGAGACACATTTTTTTTAAGAATGCGTATGAAATCTCAGAGCCTATTCTAGTTATTTTCCTGAATACACTGCAAAATAGTATAAAACAAGGTTTAAGTATTCAAAACCAGCTTAATTATGTCAGTATTTTAAAGAACTATCTTGAAGCTTGACAGTAAATGTTGAGATCTTGTGAATTACCATTAAGACTCCATTGGCGGGATAAAAGTAATTTTTATGACAAAGGAAATGATAAATCCAAAATGAAATGTGTCTCTTAAATAGCAGCATCCTGTCTTGAAACCACAAATGATTTGTTCATGACCCATTTTCTCAAGCAATATTTGATGTTGCTCCAGGCTTCCAATGATAATTTGTTATTATTGCATTGCAAATTAGGGGTTGTCCAACTTTGGTACGCATATCTATTGAAACATAGGCGTCTTTCAAGAGGGTGCTATCTGAATGTCTAAACGTTTCAGAAGCTGCCGCTGTCACAGCAACAAGTAATAATATTTTAACAGACTGTTAAGTCCCAAGCTAAGGTGGGCTTATGGTCTTGCATATGCAAATTACGCTCATCCTTTAAAGGAAACACTTCTTCTTTATTGCCGTGATTAGGTTGAAATATAGCAACTTAAGAAGTTACATGTGTGATATGGAAAGTTCTGAGGCGAGGAAGCTTATGCTCCTTGGGTAAGAAAGAAGCACAATAGTAATAATAACCGAAACACAACAGAATTTTATGTTTATCAGTGTTTTTATATATTCTTTCCTGAACTTTTTATATAAAACATTGTGAACATATCAGATATAAAAATCTTTAGATTTAATTCTAATTGCTGGATTTGTGGGTTTTTTGTCTCCTTGTCAATTTGGTTGATTGCCAAGGTTATGTCCTACAGAGCCAGACACCACTTCCTTGGGCATTAAAGGACGTTGAAAGTTGTTTTGGTTTTTTGGCCATCAGTACTGGATTAGTGAAATTATTGAATTTTGTAGGTAGTAATGGTATCAAACTTATCTGAAAATGCAAGTATTTAGTTTTTCCCCTGACCGGAAGCAGAACTGCAAGAGCTCTTCTTCATAAACATTTCCTTGGTATATATTATATATAGAAAAGTTTCATATAAACATTTAACCAGACCTCTGTCTCTTTGTAAAGATGAATAAACTGAAAACTAAAAAAATTAGCAGAATTACCAAAAATGAGCAGACTCTGCAAAGAGGGAATTTGACAAATACCTTGCCACAGTATTGCATTTTCCTGTCCCTACTGCCTGAAAACACTTTTGTGGCATCCTTCTGTGCTTTTCTTCCTTTACTTCATGGTAGAAAGTAGATGTTTATGGAGTCTTTTAATTTTTTTGTCAGATATTTCACACAGATCCAAGTCTTTGTAGAGAGATGACAAAGAAAAAGTCCAAGTCTTTAATATTTCCTCCCAAATGAGACTTTGCTACTATTGTTTAGATTAAGTTTAAGATTTTACTAAACATCAGTGTTCCACTGCTCTTAAATTTATTACTAAATATGCCTTTCCTATTTCATGTAAGAGAGAGTGAGAATTTTGAGCATTTGGGCTTGAATTCACAGGATTTACATAAAAATGACTATCACAGGAGCGCTGTATGTAAAAACCAAAAATAAGTACTTTTCACATTGTGTTATCTCTGATACTGTGAAAGATACATTGAGAATGCTATTTATTTATTTATTTATTATTTGATATTTAAATGTTCTTACTAAAATGCAAAGAGTAATTTAAAGCTGGAGACTGGGGACTGCTTCTAAAGTATTCCCCCTTACAGGTACTGTGTATCACACAGAGTTGACACATTGTGATTATCTTTTACCAGAAGTGATTCTCTTTAGCTGTATGCCTGAATGCCAGTGTTTCTTTTAAAGAGGTTTGTTGTTTTGTTTTTTTTTTTAATGGAGTTGCAAATGTAAACATATTTCACTGGTCTGTGCATCACACTTCTTCCACTTCCTCTCATCTATCTGTAGCTGATTAATTTATGACCTTAAGAGGAGAATTTTTGCTGTTATGTATAATTTCTTTTGATGTATTTTTTCTGACTTACCTACTTGCATAAATAGAAAGAAAAATACTTTTCCCCATTCTTATTAAAAATACAGCACAACTTCAAAAGCTTAGAATTAAATTATTTTATGGTTCAAATATTTTTTCAGGCTGAAGCTTTTGACATGACCTAAAATGGCACATTAATCATTTAATCATCCTCTATGAAACACGGACTACTTGATTTAACTATTTAGTTATTACCCAGAGGCTGGGTAGTCACAATGTTATCTGTCTTCTCAGTTACTCTTGTGTTTTCTTTTCATATATAAGCGAATATAGACATCTGTCAATATTGCTGTTTAAGTCTTGAACCACTATTTTAACTAAAATAATCTGATTTTTAGTTCTGTAATAATTACATGTGAAGCACTGCTGATAACAAAAAAAACCTCCCACAGTTGTATACTTGTGGTAACAGAAGAGGTGAGGAAGACTGAAATTTGAATGCCTTGTTTATAACACGTGGTCACACTGGTGCTACTGCTTAGAAATCTATTGACATAATAGATTATTTTTTTTTGTTGGTAGAACAAATTACAGGATTACATTCTGTATTTAATTCCCAACTGGTATGTATCCCTACCTGCTGAGGATAATGGGTTTGAAAAGGTACTGACCTTGGAAGAGTAAGTTAAAGAAACTAAAAAACCACATCTGCATCAAGGGGAAGGTTTAAGTGGAAGGTGTTATATTTTGTTGTCCTTGGTTTCCAGTCATGTTTTTTCATTGGTGCCATATATTGTGTTCACAAGAATATGAATGATATAAAAATGTGCAGTTACATAAAAATACAATTTTTTTTCCAGGTTTTGTATACCTATTTGAACTTTGTTTTCTTTGTAGGTCTCGTAGTTGATCAGTTCAGTCAGCGTTTGTTTTGGGCTGATTTTGAATTATCTGTTATTGGCAGTGTTCTTTTCGATGGTTCCGATTTAGTTGTGTCTGTGAGCACTAAACAAGGTATGGAGACCTTTTCTATAATGTGATTTCTATTTTGATTTATTTGGCTGAAGTCTCACTATTCAGAAAACTTTTTGCTTATGTAAGCAAAAAAGCAGTGATTATTAAGTAATATTCATTGCTTTTGTTAGATAACGTTTCAGATATTAGCTAAACAAATAGATATTTTAGGTAATTTTTGCTTTTGGATAGTCTGATAAAGTTACTTTAGGGGAACAATGATTTAGTGGTATGTGCAAATTTCTAAGACTGTTATCTAATTGTTAGCTTAGGTATTATCAAATACCGTGATTAATATTTATGCTTGGCTTCACTTGGACTTACATACTGACAAGAGGACCTTGACTAGTTAGAAATTAGACCTGTCTGCTTAGCACAGGAATGTTATAGTTTATAGAACAGTTGACCTGAATCAGTTCTGGAAAAAGTAATGGATTTGGCTTTCAGGTCAGTAAGTAATGACAGAATTCTGCTAACAGAATGTGAATGAGGAGAGTTACTTTTATAAGGAAAGAGATTCTGGTTAAACAAACTTTTTTTTTTTTGTAGAATTGCATGTTGGCTTTTTAACAATTTGACAATATATGTAACAATTTATGAAATCTGAGCAGAAAAGAGAGGCAACATTAAAAAAATTCAAAAATGTGAAAGTAGGCTTTTTGGGGGAATTACTCAGTGGGCAATTGGTAGTGAGGTTTCATCAGGATGATATTACATGTAGTGCTACTGAGTGTTTTAGCCAATGATCTGGAGTTCACCAGAGGGGTCTGGAAGATACTAGGAAAAATCTCCCAAAATCCAAACTGAGCAGGACCAGATTTAAATAATCTTATTCTGGTTTAATAGCACTGTATTTCACAATTTGGATCCATGCATGTGGAAGCAGTCATCTCAAAAAGGATCACTTCGAATGCAGGGATCTGACTACAGCCTCCTGGAACACTGAACCATACCATGCAGAAGCCTGACAAAAGATTTTACAAGACAGTAACTCCTCCTCATAAGGTTGCCTGCGCATCCTTTGGTTATAGTATTTCCCGGTGGCCGGGCTGTAATCTATCACAGAATACATACTCGGTGCTTACACTAGTCCTTGTGGCTGGTACGAAGACTGACAGAGTATTCTACATTTGTTTTAATGTGTCTCAATAGTCATTTGTATTTTAAGACTAAACGTGAGGTTGTTCTTCAAGAGAAGAAAAGGCACAACATCGCTACATATAAGGTGATGTCTTTCAAGGTATTTTATAGCGCAGAAGGGCTGTACTATGCTGTGCCAAACGCAGCAAATTTGGGGTTTCTAAAGGGGGAAGTGGAATGTAGAGACCCTTTTCAATTCCATATGTAACATTTCATACTGAAATACAAGATCAGTAATACAATGTCACCTTTTGTCTCCTGTTGACACTTTTAGTAACTATGGAAAAATTAGAGAAATAGGACCAAAAGAAAATTGGGAGAGTTTAGAAATTGCTTTACAATGAGACTAAAAACTTAGACCCATTTAATTAAACAAGCATAAAATAGTGAATTTGAATTTATAAATCTTTGTATAGAAATAAAATACTGAGTAGTAATTATTGATAGAGTGGAAAAAACAGTAGAAAGAAACTGAATAAATGCAAATATAATATAAAACCATTTTTAGAGTTAATGGGGATAGTGGTAGGAACAAAGTATCACAAGGAATGATAGGTTCTGTTTCTTTATGGCTTCAAATCAAGAAGAGGTGCGTCTCTGGCAAAGAAGTTTTAGTCAGAAGCTACAGGGGAAAATGTGTGAAATTCTACAGACAGTTGTGCATAGGAAATCCAACTATGTGACCTGATCGGCACTCGTAGCTCTTAAAAATGAGGAATTGATAGAGGCTTAGCATGTCATTTTGTAATAATTTACTGTAATTATGAATTAAAATAAGTGTTGTATGAAAGCTAGCGTTTCAAACATGTTAGGAAGGAGCCGAAGAAACATTTTGTCAGAATAGTTTCTTTTATGTACAGCAAAATAATCTGTTTCTTTCTTGTCACATACTTCTAGCTAAAGTGTTGCTGCTAAGTATGTTCTAATTAGCTCACTGTTACTGTGGGATTTCCCTGCTTTTCAATATTCAACCTGTTTCTGAGGCTGAATTGTGTGGAAAGCTAATGCAAAGCTAGTGATTTCAGTTGCTTGTAGAATGGGAAGAATTCCTTTTAAGAAGATGCTTTTTTAAAAGCAAACTGTCTGGGTGCAAAACAAGCTGTCTGAAAAATAATAGTTTTAGGTGACAGTTGCAATAATGCAATTGAAGTTATTATTAAAACAACGTTTATTATTTGAATATGAATATACATTTGTATTAATTATTATTTTTTATTTAAGGTTTACTACATCCACATAGAATTGATGTTTTTGAGGATTATATATATGGAGCAGGTCCTAAAAATGGTGCATTTAGAGTACACAAATTTGGCAGGAGCCTCGTAGAATATCTAAGTGTGGATGTTGATAAAGCAAAAAGTGCCTTGATTTTTCACCGCTACAAACAAATGGACTGTGAGTAAGCATAATTACTTTAAACTCAATATTGAGCGAGTTCACCTCAGGGGGGAAAAAAAAATATAACCAAGTTGTACAAGTATAAAACAGAGCCTAATTGTATAAACTGAAAATAGATTTAGTCACATTTCCTATATAAGTTTAATTTAGAATTTTGATGCATTTTCTGTCCTTTGGAAGGACATTGGACAAACGCTTGCCTTGTGTACCCGCACTGTAGATGAGGTATAAAAAAATTAGAAGAGAGCTGAATGCAAATGTCTCTAGCCACAACCAAATGAGGGGTTTTACTGCGTATTACCAAGGCATTTTTTTGTTATGGGAATAAATTCTGTCCTGGTGTGAGTCCTGAACTGCCATTTGAGTGAGTGTGTTCACTGGCTTTGGGCTGTTGATATCCTGGAAACTGGAAATGTATAAGAATTTTTATATCTGATTATTTATTTTTTCCTAATTCTAGAGCACATTGTAATAAAAAAAATAAATCAGTATTTTTAATATTTTGTCTTTTTAAACAGTGCCTAATCCATGCTTGGACCTGACATGTGAATTCATTTGTTTACTCAACCCTTCTGGTGCAACATGTGCTTGTCCAGAAGGAAAATCATTGGTGAATGGAACATGCATTGATCAGAGCCTCTTAGGTAGGTATTGAAAACTGCACGAGAACCAGAAAATAAACAACTGGTCAGTTGTTGTCATTGCAAAAGGCTAGGCTGTCTGCTAGTCAAGAGTTTTGTGATGTTTTTCAATATACATATTAACTTATCCGAAATGGAAACAAAATATGAAGAAGCAAAATCCCTGATTTTAAAAAAAAAAAAAAGTTTATATTCATCTAAATGATAAATGAGCTTTCAGCTGAACTGATACAAGATGATATTTAAAAATGAAAGCGTGTATATATTGACCAAAAGAAATTTGAAAAGCTCTGAAGCATTTTGGATTCCAAATTAAAGATTAACCATTCAGGAGGAAAAAAAAACACAACACTTTAAAGACCATCAAGAAACACCTCTGCTTAGACTGAAGCAATAGTCAAAGAGCAGTAACAGCAACATAGCAAATAATAATGACTTTGACGTAACAGGCAAAAAAAGAAAAAGCAACTGAAATATTTTTATCTAAAATTATATCTTTCAGTAACATCTATAATGACTAATATCAAGACACAAGAAACCTGACTTCATGGTAAAAGAACTGCTAAGTTCTTGCTGTATTTTAGGGGAGAAAAATCTTTTCCATAGAAGAATATTGTTAAGTACTCTAAAACTATTCCCACTTTAACTGAGGACAAACCTAAGGTGGTCATACTGCTGGAATGAATTCCTAGTCAGCTTGAATTTTAAAAGGTTCCAGAAATCATAGAATAAGATTTCATATGTGTGTGAGAAGTCAGAATGCATTAGGATGTTTTTCTAATCTTTGAGTCCAGGTTCAGATGTGTAAGCGATACATATTTTGGTGAGATCCTCAGTACTTCAAATGCTCAATTTAGCAATTAATTTAATTTGCCTGAAATGTCATCATTCTATGGAGAAAAATCTCACTGATTTATACTGCCTAGTCTTTAAATACTGGATTAACACATCTGTGTTTGAGTGGTTTATGATGTTGTATTAATAAAGCTATCCTGTCTAGAAATATTTCTCTTTCTGTATCAAGAAATTTAGGAATAATTTAGAGACTAAAACAATATTAGAAAACTTGTTCTCAATAACAAACCCATTCATTGGCTTTGCTTATGTGGGAGTACGTTGAATGCAATGCATTTACAGTACCAACTTTTATATGTACTGCACCATTCTCTAGCAAAAATAGAGTAAATGAACGCTTTATTACTATACCCCCTCAGCTGAATACCTATCAGGGTGTATTTATATAATAGTTACACAGCTATAAAGTAGTTTGCAGCTGTTTTACAACAATTTCCACAGTTAGGGGAGAAGTGATGTCACTGAAATAGATGAAATGGAAAACATCAGCATACTGTACGAGGTTTCTAACTCTTGAGACAAATCGGTCTGAACACCCTTTGTCTTCACAGAGCACCCACCCTCCCTGCCCCTCCAAGCATCAGCTCTTTGTTCCTCTGAGATGGACTCTTGTCAAGACTTTCTGCTGATACAGTACCACCTAAAACTATATCAAATGACCTATAGTTACTACTTAGGTGTTGAAGAAAGGACATGTAAAAGAATATTGATTTTTCACTGGTGATCGGTAGTAATTTGCACCTGGAATTTCAGTAATGTTACTGTTTTACTAGTGGGGGAAAAGGATTATGTGCTGGTAGAGTTTTCAGGAAGGTCTGTTTTTATAAGAGAAAGATCTGAAGAGGATTTTAAGTTATTTCACTGCTGGTTGTAAATTTTTATGGATAGACAGAAAATGCCTAGAGAAGCATTTTTAATATATTGGTAATTTTGAGTATCTTCCCACAACTGCAGTATCTGTTATGCCTTTTGAAAGGGCTGCTAAATAAGTGTTCCTTACTTTTCTGATTCCAATTATATTTCAAATAATGTCTAGCATAGGCTTTTTTGTACATTGTTTTTCTTGTATTTTAGTTTTGTAATAGGAGATTGCAGGTTTTCTAGCCTCACAGATTATAAATTATGAATTGAAACAAGCCTCAGTATCATAGCACACTAACAAGTGTATGTTTTTGCACTGGTTTGACTTTTTTTTAAAAAAGTATGAAGTGGATGTTAAATGTTTGTCTCATGCTGACACTCCACTTAGGCTTCCAAGGATCAGCAGAGATTCCTGGAAAGATCAGAGTTGACCTCAAGAGAAGCATCTTGAATTAATTCAGGTTAATAATTAATGGCTGGCTGACAACCCACTTGCTGTTAATAGGTCACTAATAGCCTGCAAGCAAAAGACATTGTGTAGATTATCAGTAAATGTCTTTTCTTATTGGAAGTCAAGTTCTAAACCAGGTTCTTTTCCTTTAGGAAGTTATACGGTATGGAATGAAAAAAAAAAAAATAGGAGCTGTAGTCTTCCTTGCCTTTTCTGATGAAAAGCTAGAAAATGTGTATGAAATATTCCAAACTGCATACATTCAGCTTGCTTAAACCTAGCATTATGTTCTCTTCATTGTCTCAGAATATTTTTGGCATAGTTATGAATGTCAGTAACCCAAAACAGCAATTCCTGCCTTGCATAACTGTCAAAATCTATATGTTGTAGAAGATTGACATGTTATAAATAGAAAGGGGGGTTATATAGTAATATATTTTTTTTGTTGATCTGCAATAAAATCCATATTAAAAGTCAGTTGAAATATTCCTGTTGATTTTGGTGGTCTTCTAGTTTGTCCATAAGAGAATAAAATCCGAAAGATTTTAATTTGAGACATGAGTATCTGTGAAACATTTTTTATCTGCTGTATTCATGTGGTTTTGTTACTGGTTTAATCACAATTTAATAGCTGTATAGTAAACAGGTTACAGTGATTTACTTACATTATATTTTGTGTTCAAAAATACAGTACCACTAATTTACCGATCTGAAAGCTCAACCTTTTAAATCTCTTTTAGTGGGCGTCATTCATGTAGCAATAGAAGTGAGGCGTACTGGTTGTTTTGTGCTTGCACAGTACCTCTTTCAAGTCACGTAAGAAGACTTTTAGTTTCACAAATAAGTACTAATTGTGGATATCAACAACTAGTGTTACTAAACTTTACTTTTTGAATAGCATATAATTCAAGTTACAAACAGCAGTATATTGAACACTGATAATACTTTTTAGTGTCTTTAAGTGCTCTGGTCCTTTTAAAATGTAGTAAGGAAGCCAGTGGTAGATTTCCATAACTCGACAGAGTCAAAACAGGACAGCCATCTCCAATTCCCATCCATCTTCAGTAGTGCTCCTGGGAGAGTCTGTGTTTGAAGATTCTGTTTTGACAATACATATGTCTCCATCCTTGTGAAAAACACCTTCCAGCAATTAATGGTTATTTTCAACATTAGTATGCCATTCTTCATTTTTGGTAATTTTTTTGCAAGACTATTGCAAAGACGCCTCACAAGCTTTGTATGATATCTCATCAGTCAGTCTGCCTCAAGGTTGGTGACTGGGAGGTAATCTCAGTCTTGCTCGGTTTCTTGTGACTGAAAAACTGCCTCAGATTCTGGTTCATTGGATTGTTGTTGGTTTTTGGATTTGTTTTTGGTTTTTACCAAAAGAAATTGAGGTAATTCTTGAAACTCTGCATAATATTACTACTGGCTTGATCCATTGAGTTGATTTTTCTTCACGAGTCCTATGTGAGGAATTCTATTGAATCCTCAGTGGCTTTCTGTAAGACTGAATCCAGATTGCTTCAGACAGCTGTTTCACCAGCATCTCCCACAACTGATGAGAAACAGCTTTCGGGTTTGATTTGGCTTTTTCAAGCCGGGGTTATTACAACATATGTGTGTTATATCATTCAGAATGTTTTTATAACAAAATGAAAGCGAGTTCCTGTGTGTTCTTCGATAAGCTTCAACCTCATTTCTCCCTAGATGATTATGATTGACAGAGCACAGTTCTTTTGTGGTTTATTTACTGACTATAACAGGCCTGACTTTTTCAGTTTAGAAGCTACCCTTTACTTTTCAAATGGGTAGAGTACCGCTTCATTTTCCTAAAAGAGACCACTGGATTTGCATCCATTAGGTTTATTGTATCTAATTGTCTGTAGCACAATGAAGCTAAAAATGTACCAAGAGGATGAAAACACAGAGACTTGCACTGGAGGAACACGGTGTGTAGCACAGCTGAATGAGCAAGAGCAATGAACGCTTCCAAGAGCTCACTATTCTGGAGCTGCACGTTTATCACTTCCATTTTAAGAAGGGAATATTTGTGCTCTCTTGGCTGGATGAAAAGGCTGAGAAAAATTATGAAGACTCAGATCTGATGTTGCTTCTGAACAGAGATGAAACATGTAATTTATCATGGGGTTTCCTTCAGCACATTTCTGTGGGGACTTGCCCAGTGTGCACAGAGATTGCAGGCGACCAAGTGCTCTGGTTGGGGATGTAAAGGTTAATCCCTATATACCTTCTCTTCCACCCACAGAGGCTGCCTCAGGGAGCTGCACTAGCAAAAGCTATGGCAGTTCAGTCCACGCTATCTTCTTGATTTCTACCCTGCTTTCTGGGCTTTTTTAGCTGTCGAGTAGAACCAGGTCAAATACAGAATCCTACTTCTATTTGAGAAGAATCTTCTGTTTACAGCAGTGTCTTCTGTATTTACAAAGGGGTTACCATTGGGACTGGTATTTCCCAGAGCAGAAGAAAATGGGTTACATTACAGCAGGTGTTGGTTAGTTCTTTCTCACTGTGCATCCTCTTCTTAGCCCTTCTCTTCCATTTAAAGTTGTATAGCAAACAGATTTTAAACATAAGCAAAAAGAAAAGTGAAGGGGGAAAAAAAAAAGGAGGGTCTGTCTTACACATTCAGAAAAAAATTGGGGATTACAACTTGTTCTGTCAAATTTCAGCCAACGAAAAACTGGCAGATAGTAAGACCCTAATCTGGAGGAGCAGGAAGATTTTTAAAACCTTACCGTAAGATTAGAACTCTGTACTCTGTCTTTAATAGTAAAAGCTGAGCTACACCCTGGACTGAAGGACAGGCAAGAGCTAATACCTTTCTGCCCCATGAGATGAGGATTTTCCACTGTGGGGAGGGAAACTGTTCTGTCCCAAAGAATGTAGTTCATGAACCTTGTGCTCTATAGCGTCATCTCTCCGTTTAAATGCCTAGTCTGGAAACCAGTGGATATTTCAAAGGGAAAAACCAGCAAAAAGTCAGATGCATTTTTCTCAAGAGAGAAAAGGTTGTTCTAGAAATGCCAATAAAAGATGTGCATGTGTGTGATTGGGGGACAGGCATGGAATATAAAAAAATTGAACGAGTGAAGGAAAAAATACCAGTAGAGTTCACAGAGCTTTGTTTTGCTGCTTTATCAGTTTCTTCCGTGTAAGGTTTTCCTATTACTTTTAGTTAAAGGAAAGAGTCAAAGATGGAGCAAATAAGCCATAAGTCCATTAATGTTTGTGTCAAACAGTCATAACAGGAAGAAAAGCATAAGAAAAAGTGCAAATCAAATTTATTTGGTTCTTTATGAAAGATATATTAAGATTGAAATGGGCAAATCAAGGCAGCAGAAGACTAAATAACCAGGCTAGGAACAAATATATAAAATTACAGGACCTGTAACCCTTTCCTTTCTTTCATGTTAGAGAGCTCCAGTAGCTAGACAAGGAGTGGAATAACAAGTGAAATTATTTACTTCTGTCATTTCAGCAAGCTCAGACTAGTATTGAATTGACTCCAGAGAGATTTTTTTTTCTGATTTTTTTTTTTCCCTAACTTTGTTCCAATATTGGGTTCTTACTGGAGCTGTTCCCAGCTCTTCTTCAGACGTCTTTATTCAGTAATTCAAATAAAGAGTATTCAGCTTTTTATAACAATTCTTCTGTGTTTTTCTCCCGTATTCTTTGTCTTCCTGTATTCTCCCGTGGGACTGTTCTGCTCCTGTCTCTCACACAAAGGCATCTGTTCCCCTTTTGTACTCAGCTGATGTGAATCAGCAAGAGTAATTCGATTCTTGTATTTACCTTCAGACAGCAAAGCAGCAGCATTTAAGCCCCTATATTGTTAAAGTCTAACACAGTATTTTAAAACTGGCTTATCCATTACATCTTTCAATCCTATTTCTTAGTTTATTTAAAGTCTGTAATTGTTGTAGTAACTTTTCTCTGTTTCATACTAGATTTGTGTTGAAACTCTTGAATCTGAAATGGAGCAAAAGTAGCAAACTTTAATAATCCTATGATGACACCAAATATTACAAACTTTTATGTTTGTTCAGGAACCTTCCTGGTTGACCGTTGTATAAAGTTATAACATATGTTGCATTTTAAACGTGTAAGACATGACTGCCCCATTCTTTGAAAGACAACTGGATTAGAAAATCATTATTGTGGGCAATTTTTGGTTTGGTATATTTTCCTGAAAATATGAGGGCATGTATTTCTTGGTGTGGTTAGGGTAACTTTCAGGTTTGTAGTTCGTGTTTTATAGTTCTAAATATGCCTTTTGATACTTTCATTTTCTCTTGAATTCATAGTCTGTCGTAGTTTCCATATTTTTTTCAAATTTTGTATCTTAATTCTGGGGAGTTGCTCTAGAAGAGAAATATAACATGTTTTTAATGTGCTATAAGAAAGGTTCATAAAAATGAGCACTTGTCTGTACTTTAGTGGTATTTATTCCTTTTTTACCAAGTTCTGCTCTATAAACTCATGACTAATGATAAGTAAAACATAAGCAAAACAAAAATAGACCTTCTCTCCAATAAGATATGCTACATTATCCATTTAAACAACTTCTATAATGAGTAACTGAAGAATAGTTCATGGAACATCAAAGGATTTAATGAACCACCCAAATAAATAAAACACTGAGGCACCCTCAAACTCCCAAATACAAAGTAGCTTTGTTACAGTAGATGTATGTGTCCAGAGTGGATACAAAAAATTTAAGTGCATACGGTACTTCATATTTTGGTGTAAAACATCTGAAATAATGATGTGTCAGTCAGTCCCCCCCAATAACTTTTAGATTTGTTGTCTGGTTTAAGCTTCATTTGAGAGGTGCAGTTGCCTGAAAGATGGTCAGTTCCCAGAAGTTTTGTTTAAATAGGTTTGATCCCAGGTTGCATATCTGCATCATCTCAGCTCTGGCTGCTAACAGAGGCAGCCCGACCCTGCTGAGGAGGGGCGGACCATGGGTGGGAGAGGGTGCATCCAAAGAAAAGGCTGCCGCGTAAGCGCATAAGCACAGTTATGTCACTAGACTCTGCAGAGTCCCTGCTGGAGAGAGCTGTTCAGTTAGAGGATATCCGTCATTCCTAAATTCTACACTTATAACGCAGTGTATTTATTTAAACGTCAAAAAAGTTGGTGTGCCCGTGTCTATCAATGTTAGACCTCTTTATCACGGAGTGTAGCGATAGGATGAGGGGTAATGCTTTTAAACTGGAGGAGGGTAGATTTAAATTAGATATCAGGAAGAAATTCTTTACTGTGATGGTGGTGAGGCACTGGCCCAGGTTGCCCAGGGAAGCTGTGGCTGCCCCATCCCTGGAGGTGTTCAAGGCCAGGCTGGATGGGGCTTGGAGCAACCTGGGCTGGGGGGAGGTGTCCCTGCCCATGTCAGGGGGGTTGGAACTGGATGATCTTGAAGGTCCCTTCCAACCCAAACTATTCTATGATTCTATTAAATGGAAACGTTGACTCTCATTAGTTGTTAAACTACAATGGATTAAATCAGCAAAACATCTGAAGAGTTCGCAGTGCTAGTGGTATCCCTCTTGTTACAAGCCATGTAGGTTCAGATGCCAGATTAGTAAGGCAGCAGTCTGGCTTCACAGGATTTGTTTTGCTATGTGAGAAATGAAAGGTCTTATTGCTGAAAGCATGTTTTGGGCTGGAAAGGTGCTTGTTGGTTTCTTTAGGATTACAATTATTTGGATGTTTGAGCATGGTATGCATGCTAGTCTATAATTAATTTCTTGTTGGTATCATTGAATGATTTAATATCTCATTCACTGAAATGAATAGAGATTTATGTTTCAAAGTGTTTCCAAGATAAGAACACTTCTAATTGCAAAACAGCTTTATAGAAAGATTGAACGTGGCCTGATCAGAATTTGTGTCACCTTGTACCTCACCGCTAAGACGGTGGCACTGCTACCATAAGCACTCGATGAATGCAGAGCAGCAGGCAGTGTCTCTTCTCAAGGATTTCACAGACTGACCAGACGAGAATAAGAATACATCAGAAAACTTGGTTTAGGAGTAACAAGTTAGTATGCAAATATCAATTTCTGAGGAGGATTTAAAGGCTGAATGATTTCCTTTTAAATATTTTTGGATAGGGTTTAGTTTAGAAGGGTGTTCATTAATAGAGGGAGTAGAAGACAGATCCAAAAAAATCAACCGGCAAAAGGCTGAAGTCACCAGAAAATGGCTGGGAAGTTTTCTGAGATCTCCCAGGTGAAACCACCATTCATTTTTTCATTTCTTAATCTAACTGAGAATGCTAGTTTCAAGCAAGAACTCATACTGCCATTACTACCTTACATCCTAAGGAGGTCAGCTTTCCTGTGGCACCATTTGGATGAAGCATAGCTGCTGCTGTACAGGCCAGCGCCGCCCCCACCACCTCTCCAGCTCTCAGTGAGGGCTTACAGTCTCCTAAGTGCGTCTTTTTTTTCTAGAACTGTGGAAACAGAATCATAGAATGGTATCACAGAAGTGATAGTTTATTTTCTCCATTTTGAAAAGTGGTATTTTTCCCCCCATTGATAGAGCTCTGTAGCTCTGGCAAAAAAGAACGTGTTTGCATCTTTAACAGTGACGTGAAATGGTTGAAACCAATTCTGTGTGTGCTCTTGCTGCAGATGATTCCTGTAAATTAACCTGTGAAAACGGAGGAAAGTGCATTATAAACGAGAAGGGCGATCCTCGATGTCACTGCTGGCCCAGTTACTCTGGCGAAAGGTGTGAAACTAACCATTGCTACAACTACTGCCAAAATGGAGGAACCTGTGGAGCCTCTCTCCTCGGTAAATATTTCCGAGCGGCTCTATCTTACTATTATACCTGCCTTAATTTAAATGTTGGAATTTGTTCTTTATTTGTTATATTTTCTCTCTTTGTAACTTATTTGCTTTGCTTGTACTTAAGTGATGCGCGATATGACAGTATATACCATACATGTACTTTATGATCAATAATGCTTTTCATTCATGTACCGTAGTATTTTAGCAGAATTAAGCTGCATCCCAGAAAAGGGAGCATGTAAGTAAGTATTCAGTATAGACGTGCATGCCGAGGTGTAGAAATGCAATGGTAAAGCGTAAGGTCCAGTCAAACTACATCTGGAACAGCCCCACACATCTTAGTCTCTCTTTATCTCAGTTGTCCCTCTAAATTTTTAGGTGCATACACAGAGATATTTCCTTAAGTTACAGAGTTGTGTGAATTCAGTCTTTTACCTTTGTCTTACTGGAATTCATAAAATAGGTGTTTTACTTATCTAATTCTCAGGAAGATTTGATTGATCGCAATTCAGATCCTTTGTTGTTGTCCTTCAGTAACAAGTGGTGTCCCTCAGGGGTCAGTGCTGGGTCTAGTCCTGTTCAATATATTCATCAATGACCTGGATGAAGGGATAGAGTGTACCATCAGCAAGTTTGCTGATGACACAAAACTGGGAGGAGTGGCTGACACACCAGAAGGCTGTGCCGCCTTACAGCATGACCTGGACAGGCTGGAGAGTTGGGCAGAGATAAACCTCATGTAATTCAACAAGGGTAAGTGTAGGGTACTGCATCTGGGGAGGAATAACCCCATGCACCAGTACAGGTTGGGGGCTGACCTCCTGGAGAGCAGCTCTGTGGAGAGGGACCTGGGAGTCCTGGTGGACAACAGGTTGGCCATGAGCCAGCAATGTGCCCTGGCGGCCAAGAAGGCGAATGGCATCCTGGGGTGCATCAGGAAAAGTGTGGCCAGCAGGTCGAGGGAGGTCATCCTCCCCCTCTACT
>NW_009650060.1:2650649-2715149 GCF_000708025.1 Charadrius vociferus
GGGGGATGGGAACAGTCTTTTTTCAGTGGTGCCCAGTGATAGGACAAGAGGTAACAGGCACAAACTTGAACATAGGAAGTTCCATCTTAACACGAGGAGGAACTTCTTTCTTGTGAGGGTGGCAGAGCACTGGCACAGGCTGCCCAGAGAGGTGGTAGAGTCTGCCACTCTGGAGACATTCAAAACCCGCCTGGACGCTGTCCTGTGCAACCTGTTGCAGGTGACCCTGCTCTGGTGGGGGGGGTTGGACTAGATGATCTGCAGAGGTCCCTTCCAACCCTGACCATTCTGAGATTCTGTTTTCCTGAAGGAATTTGAAATCACATGTTATATCTTCAGGGAGATTAAGCAAACGGTCAAAACACAGGTCTTTGGCAGCTGATCTAACATGTAGGCTATTGTAGCTTGTATAATGCAATTAGTGTTTGGGCTAGAGAGGGAAAGTGTGATAAGAAGCACTCTAAAATTTAGTAATTACGTGAGAAAGGAGAAGTTGAATTCTATTTTCTGCTCCAAGGAATATTTAAATATTTGATTGAAAGTCGAACAGCTGGAGAAGAGTTTGTGGTCTCATCTCTTCTCAGAGGCCTATCAGCTGCTGAAGATGGTGTGAATCATTCTCTCCTGGGTGATGAAATGACCGACACTCTGATCTCTGTAAGAAAAGCACGGGCAATTGACTTCCGAACAGGAGTTTGTGTCTGTTTAGTGTAACCAGAGAGAGCTCCCTGTAATGCAGAATTATGTATCTTAGCCTCTGTGACGGAGGGGGCTTACATCTCAATGTTTTCCTCAGCACTCATTACTAATTAACTTTAGCTTATATAGTTTTGCAATTTAGCTTCACTTGCTGGCTTCTCTGGAGCCTCCTCTTGTTTATTGAGATGTGGTGGCAAAAATCCAAGCGAAAGCAAATGTAGTAATTTGTTTTAGCCAAACAGCAGATTTTTCAGTTCTGAGTATTTGAGGGTTAATAATGTTGTTCCTAGTTAACATCGCTAATAATGACTAAATATTAGAAAAAGTGAATTACTTGAAGTTGATTAATTATACTTGAAACTGCTTCTAACAGCTGATGGAACTACTGACACAAATGATAAGCAGAGATTTTTATCAATGTAGAGAGATCGATACATGTTTAGTGAGAACATGCAAGTGAATGAAAGTAAGTCACGGGTGATTTAAGTGATGTGCAGAACTTCCTTGTCATCTGCAGAGAGGATGTTTACTCCCGCATCTTTACATGTCTGGCATTTAATTGATACTTTTGTGGGGTTAAAAGGCTTCATAAAATTAATAACTCAGCTCCTACAACTCAGCTCAGTTCTGAATCCTGCAGAGGCCCCAGGGTTTTATTTAATCCTTTTCTTTTGGCAGTAGCCATAGGCCTCACTCCCCTCCAGCAGCCCGTGTTTTCTTTACGAGGTAGCTAACTCTTGCTGTGCTCACACGGCTATGCTCTCACCTGGATTTTTGCCTTTTTTTTTTTTTTTTTTTTTTTCTCTCCTAAATCCAGCCTCTGAAATCTCCCAGCCTTGCTGAAATAATTAGTGTAGTAGGTTTGGTCACCAGTGAGTAAAGGAGAGAGATGAGCAGATTCTACAGTATACTTCTGCTAAATTGTTAATCGTGGCCCGAGCTGCTACAGAGGGCCCGGAGATGCAGGCATAGCCTTATTCCCGCTACTTGGTCTCAAGGATAATGTGCCTGCACCAAAAATACATCAGGAGGGGCAGCGTGGATGTCACCAAAGTCCACATCTCACTGTTCAACTGCCTCATTTTGGGGAATCTGAACCTTGAACTGCAACTGAAGTTTACTGTACCACTTATGGCCAAAGTGTGCCAAGCCCCTGTGAGTCGAGACCAATGTAGAGCTGGTTCTCATCACTCTTCCTGGGCATACCTGTGAATAGGAATACTCTTCTGCTGTGTTGTCTCCACTTTCCTAGTTTAATCAAATTTTCATAACCCTATTTGAAGCTAAGCAGCTTTCCTATCTGCCGTTTCCGATGCGTGAGGGTAGCTGTGCGTTGAAGCCCGTGCCATAACTTCCATGTGCTGGAGACATGGAAAAAAAGACTGTATATCTTTCGAAACCAAAGTGACTCCATCCAGCATTCCAGATAAAATTTTCAAATTGATCCGCATCTCCTCTTCCTCGCATGCCTAGCCCCTGGACCCTGTAAATATTCTATTAAGAAGAAATCTCTATTTCTTATCAGACCGTATTTCTTATCTATATCAGGCCATAAATCGTGTGTTTCTGAAACAAACTAACATGTCAGTGAGATGTCCCCTTATCCTAGTTAAATCTAATCCATGATATACTAAAGCCATTATGTATCTTACAGAGGGAAGCTAAGCTGGATGTCCCAAAGTATTGAAAACTCTAATTAAGTCAACAAAGCTTAACCCCTCAAGTATTTTTGCAACAACCGTTTCCTCTTTGTGGTCAAATATACGAGGGTGTGAAGCGTGGCAGGCAGTCAGTGCGTCGGTCAGGGCACATTCAGCTGCAGGGGCTGCACACACCACTCCCAGTTTGGACGGAGAAATCCAGAGCCGCGTTCATTCACCTGCTTCTCATTGCCTCAGCCTTCAAGGCAGGGTTGCTCTGCTTTCTCAGGTTCGCAGCAGTGTCATTAGTGTACAGGTTACTTTATTCTTGCACATTGTTACGTGTAGGAATAAAAAGGTTCCTTATTACCAGGAATTTCTCAGTTTTTCCTTAATGGTTGTAGAGCTTAGGCATTACGTCGTGTCTGGATTTATGATATTACATCCTACCAGGTGGACCTGTCTACTCGCAATAGGTGCATTGCACAATTTGGGGGGTTTACTTTTTGGTTTGGGGTTTATTTTATTTATTTATTTTGGTAGAGAATTCTCTCACATTTCTGGAAAGTATAACATTACTGTTTTATAATGATTTCAGCTCAATATCATCTTAATTTCTCCTCCTGCGCTATTGCTATTAGTGCATCCCACATCCCAAAATACAATGCTGACAACCAGTTCCTCATATAGCAGCATTTATACTTTTGATCCATTATACAATTGGCTCATCAAACGGTCCTGCTAAACTGATGCAATCAAGTTGCACTTTTTTCCCCAATTTCCTCTTTTTTTAAAAAAAATTATTTTTGTTCAAAGTGATGAAGCTTTTTCCTCTGGAAGTTGCAGAAGGCATATGTGTGCGAGTGCCAATCCACATCCTATCTGCAAAATACAAATGACCTGCGATAATTTTGGCTGCCTCGACTCTGTCTTTCTTAGCAGCTCTGATTGCCCTTACCGAGTCTCGCATATTATCCAACTCAAGCAGCTGTGATGCAGTCGATCTAACGAGCGTCATTCTACACTCATGCCCTTTGGAAAGCTTCGGGACTGCCAGTAAATTTAACCTCACAGGGAGATGAGCTTCTGCAGGGTCCCCGCTGCTGGGAGGCTTCCCCAGGAGTCAGGGAATTGCCTTAGTGTTGGCTTCTGGCTCAAAACCCAAGGAAGACATATCCTGAAACCAAACCTTTCATCATGTTCTGATTTAAATGAAATGACACAGCATATAAAGTACTCTTCTAGTGAATGTGTGTGTTCTAGTGAATGTGTAAATCCCATTCTTTTTCACCGCCTAATATATAATAGTAATGTGATAACCAATTAAGTAAATTGCAGAGTATTACTCATTTTTTAAAACATGATTGTGCTAAATCTTTGCTGGATGTGGTAAGTTGTAGAACCTCATTATCTGCACACAAATGTTAATTTGTTAAACAAATCCCACTGGCAATTCAGGGATTATTCACTGTTGGTTTACTTACTGCTAAGCCTTTTGGCAAATTCCTATGTGAACATTATATAGCTAGAGATTGGGGCAGCTTTAATTAAAATTTATAAGTTTATGACAGTTGTATTGAACTACAATAATTGAACAAAGAAAATGTCATCAGTTAATTAAAAGTACACATCTGAGACGTGTAATTAAAAGTTTGGGTATAATAATGAACACTTTCCAGTAGGCCAAATTAATGGGAATTTGGAAAAAAAATTAATGTTACCATAAAAATGCACTTCCTTTCCCCTTACAGTTTAAAGCAAAAATGTTGGAGCAATAGTTTACGACATGTCTTGAACACATTAACTAGAGCTAAATAGTTCACCAAATTAGATAAATACGTTTGTACTATCCTTATAGTAAGAAGAGTATGTTTAACCGTATGGAATTGTGATCTTTGTATCAAAATCAGTAAAAAATTATTATGTCTTTCCACTAAATGAAAATTGATAAAATATTCTCCGAAGAATAATTCTGTGTAAAGTAGATATTATTTTACATTCTATTTTATAAGCAAAACAAGTGGCTTTTGGGACACAGTGGTGCATACTGAAAACACTGTCAGTGAAGAACCTGTTCAGTTTGCTAACGAGATATCAGTCCTGGTAGTCTGCAACAGGGATGCTACATCGTCTTGTCACCGGGCAGGGACTGTGGGAAGGGGAGAGGGGTGGTGTTTAGCTCAGTGTCGAGGTTGTCTGGTCACAGCTGATGTAATGGTCCCAACAGAACTACCACAACCAGCCTTGCTAAGAGCAGCCTTTGAGATCACTCTGATATATTTAGGGATCGTTCTTTTCTCCCTTTCTTTCACAATATGGAGAGAATGTATATCTGTTGGGACTGATCCCAATCACCTCACGAACTAATCATGTGCAGTCATACAGCTTCTCTCCACTACAATTGGTTCAGTAAAGCTAATTATGGCTCTTCAGCCACAAGGAAATGAATTATTGTGATTCCCACAGACTGCTGATAACTACTCCAGAAGACATTATCTTACAGTCGGCTGGTGTAGTGCTACATTGTGTTCTTAAATAGTGAAATATGCAGAGTAAATGTGCATATTCACACATAACAACGTAAAACCACTCATTGCTAGCAGGGAATTTACCATTGACTGGAAGAAATAGATAATCTGTGTCTTGGTGCAGGCATTCATCTGGATGGTCTTGTTTTTCAAAACTTTCAGACAGCTGACAAAAATAGTGCTCTTTACCTAAAATATATTTTTTGAAAATTGCAAAATACCTTCTGTGGTCATACAAAATACATATTTCTCTGTTGCTTAGGCAATAGCATGAATCAAAGTTAATCTCCACAGAGTTCTGTTCATTACAAAATAAATTTAAATAGGAGTTTAAGATATATGAGTAGATTCCCAAAAGAAATCACCTAGACATCACAGAGATAGTGCACTAAAATATTCATTCGCTATTTTTGAAGATTATATGAAAAGTTATTTGCTATTACATAGCAAATTAAATTGGCAAAGTAGGAGTAACTACAGTTTTTGTCATCAAAACCTAATTGAACATTGTAGGATTTCGATCCCTATCATCTTCATATGGAAGATTTTTCTTCCTAAGAAAGAGGGAAACTGCGTTTCAACTTCATGCAAAAAACTTCACGTATTTTGTTCATGTCCTGTTGCCCAAAATAACTTTATATGTCCTAGGGGCACCATAAAATATTCTCCTTTAATTTACCAGTTTCTGGGCAAAGCATTTGAAAAAATATGTGAGAATTTTATAAGTTTGTTTCAAGTTCTATCAGTTCTAGAATTAAGATAAAAAAACTTGTAAATTATTATTCTTATTTGTTTAAGAGTGAGGCTACATAAAGAATCTTCAGAGAATAGTGACTTTCAAGTACATTGTTTCCTCAGAGAATTTTCATTATTATTTTTGTTACTTGTTTTATACGTCTTACCAGGCACACTTTAATATATTCTCAGCAATTTCTTTCTTTAGAATTTTTATTTAGAATTATTTTAAGTACTCTCATCAATATAGGGACTCCATGCATTATGTTTCCATTTGCATATACATATAGTGAGAAACTCAGCGTGTCCCAGAATTGGATTAGAGATAGTAAATAGCAAAGAGGATGTAAATTCATTGTAAATCACTGAAAACACAGAAATCCCTGAACAAAACAAAAAAAGATGTGCTCCTTGCTCTCTAGATATTATTACTGTGGTTTTGAAACTGGCACATTTACACATGGGATGCTGAGAATGTGCTGCCACCGTGTCCTCCTTGACACTTTGACAAACATTTTTCAATGTAGGTAATTGAAACAGGAAATTTTTCTTGGGATTATTATGCTAGAGAAGAGACTAAAGAAGGGGATAAGGAAAGCAAGGATTGCTAATCTGTAATAGGCTGAGGAAGAGGAGACAGTATTCTCATACAGTAAATCCAGTTGAGGATTGCACTGAAGAGGGAAGAGCTCAAAACAGCAAAACTTTTTTTATCTTTTCTTTCAGAAAAATATTTTTGCTCATTTCTGCCTAAAATGCATCAAAAGATGATTATCTGAATTTGAAGCAGTTAGCATTCCATAAACCACTTTCCTGATTAATATTTTTCTATACTGTGGTGTGTTGTGAACATTTCTGTGGTGGTGAAGGTTGGGAATTAAGATGCGATTTTACTTCTGTCTCTGTACAGCTCTAATCCTGAAAATTCACAACCAGTGTAAATGCCGAAGTTGTCTGTGCATGAGATCACAAGCTTGTTAGTTAGCATCTGTGACATCTTGGTTAACGTGACTATTTCCTTTGCAAACATAAATCAATATTCTGATTCTATGATAGAAAACCTTATGGCATTGTTTGTCATTGTTTAGTACTGCAGTTTTATTAAACTGTTCTTGGAACCATTTTGTATCAGAAATAATTTATGAGAATAAGGCGGATTAAAATGTGGTTATTAGTATTATTTCAGATGCCAACAGTCTGTGTATAAATAGACAATGAACTATTAACGTTACTGAAAGTCATGTTAAATTGAGTGAATAAAACGGGGTTTAGGCTATACTGTATTAAATTTTCATATGACTGTCAGCAGTTTGGCATATTTATCAGCCTACATTAGCAAAGAATAGAATAATCTTTCCTACAAACTAGGAAAATATCATTGCCCCATCAGTTTAAAAAATAGAAGAGTATTAATAATCAAAACTGGTTTCAGACCTCCAGATCTATGCTCTATTCACTATTTTATTTCAACTTTTTTATTGCAACGCTTGATTCAGATAAAGGATTATGTGAAACCACCTGGCTTGGGGGCAGAAATTTAAATACAAGTGTATACATGGAGAAAAACAAAAAGAGTCTGTGCTAACATCTGAGTTCAACATCTTTGATTTAATGTTTAGATCCCAGGGGACAGATATGAATAACCAGGCTGATGCATATTGAACTAGTTGGAGCTATTTTTAAGTCAATGGTTTTGTTCCTGCTGTACTCATTAGAGGAAGAGACTAACTGATCTCATGGCCTTTAGGATGATTTGCAAAACACTTTAAATTAGCATAGCTTAAAATAGAAAATATAGAAAAGAATTATGTGAAGGGTTTCATGTAAGAAGAGTAAGTGAAGGAAGAAGAATAAATAAATCATTCTGCATGAATGAGAGTAGAAAAAAACGGGGGGCACTTCACTTGCAGTGAAAAATTCTCCAACGAATATGATATTAAATAATTACATAGTATTAAAACAAAGACAGACCAGAAGAAAATTAAAATTGGGAGGTTTATAGGATATTTAGTTTATTCTCTGTTACTTTAATGAGACAGCCAACTAAACAGAGAAAAAACAAAACAAAAAAGTAAGAAGGGTTGCACATTTCGGAGTTTTAGACTGAGCTGTGGTAAAAGACATCAGGAGGCAAATGTGCAAGTAGTTGTGGATACCGACACCAGACATTGTATTAAAATGAGGAAGCAATGAATAAAACAGTAGACAGCAAGGAAGGGGCCTGGTCATAATCCATCAGCAAGTCAGGCAGTGGTAAGTATTTCCTGGTAGATCAGTATGAAGATGAGATAATTATTATGGAAAAATAACCCTTAAGTGTTATTTCATTTGACTACTTAGGATTTTGGCTCTTGTGTATGTTTTAAACTAAGTCAGGCCCAAGTCAAGCACATCTTCTCTTGTGTGCTCGCTAACCCACCCCTTCATGAAGTACAAGTTCATTTCTGCCCTATGGCGTTGGTATGAAGTTTTTCAAATGTAAATGCAGGGATAAATGGAGTTTCTCATCCTTAATGTATTCCCTGACTTTCTCTATCTCTTTCGAATCCCACAGTCATATTATTAACTTGATTGGGCTTTCAATAATAAAATCTAATAGGCTGTTTTTTTTGTCTTTATGCCTGTAATTCCAGTCCAAAGGGCTTCTGCATCACACATAGCAGTACATTATGTAGCTAAGTTGCTAATCTGTTTGACTTTAGCACTTCATAACGTGTAGCCCTATTCTGTCAGGGCAAAGACAAGATATCAAGGTAATGTGGATTAGTTTTGCAACAGTCCATTAGTTGCCTTCCTTTTCCAAATTTGCTATAGCCACTGATATTGATGTTCCCATTCAGGACTAGACATTTTGGTTCTCCCATCTTAATTCTCAGACTTTCACCATTTATGTAAAGCATGTGTGTTACTGTTTTGGTTTTCTGTAGTCTATCTATGAGCATTCCTTTTGTTCTGCTTGATTACTATTTACTCTTTGTTGCTAGCCCATGCATGGTCCCTCACTCAGCAATATGGTATTTCTGTGACTTTACTCAAAAGGATGAGTCATAGACTTATGGAATCATAGAATTGTTTTGGTTGGAAGAGACCTTTAAGATCATCAAGTCCAACCCTTAACCTAGCACTGCAAAGTTACCTCTAAACCATGTCCCTCAGCACTACATCTACCTGTCTTTTAAATACCTCCAGGGATGGCAACTCAACCACTTCCCTGGGCAGTCTGTTCCAATGTTTGATAAACCTTTCAGTGAAGAAGTTTTTCCTTATATCCAATCTAGTCTTTGCCTGTCAGCTGTCCCATGCTCTACAGTGACCCAGTGAAGCTCTTGATTGTACTTGCCAGCGGGTTGGGTTCCTTATGATTCCAACAAAGACCATCTTGTCTACCCCTTTATTTCACAAGTGTCCTCAGGTCCTGATTAATCTTTGTCTGTTTCCTTACCCATCTGGGAAGCCAGGAAGAAGAAAAGTGTTAAACTCTGTCTGTTTTCCCTAAGTTTAAGAAAACCCTAAAGGCGGAATCAAAACAAAGGGAAGGACAGTGGGGGAAAAATAACATGTTGTAAGAAATAAACAAGAGTGAGAATATATTATTAGGAAGTCAGAAGGGAGATGGCTAGTTCGACACATAGGGTCGTTTACTTGAAAAGAAGATTACAAATGAGATATAAAAGCAGAGTCAGGAGATGGAAAAACATTTATGGGATCTAGAAGGTTGTTTTAAATAAGATAACCCTTAAGAAAAAAAGTCAGGGAAAAGTAGAAGCATTTAATAAACCAGTGGAATTGTAACAAAGCTATAAATCCTTTAGACATGAGATTTAGATAAGGAAAAAAATTGGAAAAATTAAAATAGGGAAGAATCACAGCAGGAAAATGCATCAGTGTTTAAACACTAGTTTAAAGCCCTGTACAAAGAAGCTATAGACTAGGAGTTAATTTTGTGCAAATGTTCATCCCTACTTTTCAGACATTGAATATTGACCTTACAGACATCTTTGGTCTGATGCAAGACAGCAGTTTTCATGTTACAATATTTATTATGTGAGAGAGGTAGGATAACAAAACAGGCCCACCTATTTGTGGTTTAGTAAAAATAGTTATGTAAAGTTTGGCTATTAGGGCATTAGTAAATATCTGTATATTCATGTGATTGTATGTAAAGGTTTGTAGATTTGAGGATAAAGGAGTGTGTTCTGAAGAAGAATTGTTGTTGATTATACAAATATTTGTCCTCTGCAACTGGAGTAACCCAGCCTGGGAGGATGATTTGAAGATCTTAGTCATATCTTAAATTCCTACTTAAGTCCATCTTTTAAAATAATTTCCAAATAGAGAATCAATGACCATACATATATAAGTGCCAAGTGCATAAGTACAGTTTTTGAGGTGTCCATATCTTACAGCACTAACTTTATTTTTAAGAAGTTCTGAATTCAAGCAATGTTTGCAAAGGCATTTTTTATTGGTGTTTGGAGAAATGGGCTCATACGTTAAGACTTGCTACTGTTGTAAGTGTATCAATCTTTAAATCGCCGCTTATTATTTTCATGTTTGTTTATTTTTATCATAAAGTAGTTTTCTTTGTTTGGAATAGGGAGGCCTACGTGCAACTGTGCGCTGGGTTTTACGGGACCAAACTGCAATCAGACGGTCTGCGATCGTTTTTGCCAGAACGGAGGATCCTGCAGTGTCACTGCTGGGAACCAGCCCTTTTGCAACTGCTTGCCCGAGTATACGGGAGACAGATGTCAGTATTGTAAGTAATCTTCACAAACTCTCAAATCTTGATATATAATACTTTTAAATCTGGATTTATAATAGAAGTTCTATAAAATGGAATTTTAACATGATTTGACTTATTTTTCCATGATGTGTGTTGGTAAACTTAGCTCCTAAATTCTTCATACTGCTAAGGGAATGGAACCTGATGTGTTCAAGTGATCTTTGAACATACTTCTGCAATATCCATCTCCACGCGTAGGTGAAGAAAGAGCTTTTTTAGGAATTATTTATTTTAGTATTTTCATGAATGAATACATGCAGTGGAGCTGTACAAGACAGCTGACTGTCAGTATAAATGAGATAATTGCGTTAAAATTTTCTACTCCAACTTCTCCTATTTGTTATCTCATGCTGGTGGAATGCCTAAGCATAGTGATTTGACATATCTGGTTAAAGAATTTGTCTGGTATCCCTTACCTTTGCACACTACACACGTCTTGGACCGCTACCTTTCCTTTCTTTTTTATTTCTAACCCCAGTAAGCAGTATATTGACAACTGCTTCGAGTGTCACACCTCTATATTCCTTCATCTTGTGCAGTCTAAGATCACCTTGATATGGTTTCTGCCCCCTCCTGGTATTGAAAAATAGGATTCCTAAGTATTACTCTTGTTTAATTCTCAGGACTTGGGTTCTGTCTTCTGCATCTCAAGTTCTCCATAGTTTTTCATTCCACTGACCCATCAGTCTCTTCTCATTGAGATACTGTTTTCTAAAGGTTTCCATGTCTTTAGAAAAGCTCCTCTCACTTTTTAGAACTTTCTCTAACTTTTTACTTCTTTTACAGAGGAGAGGGGAAAGAAGATTATGAACCATTAGGCCTTCTGTTCTTACTCCGTTTGTCTTTCTTGTCTTTCCATGCTTTCTCTTAGTATGGGTCACCATTATCCGTTTTCCAGTGTCTCAAGACATTTGAATAGAGTTTCGAATTTCTTCTTTTGGTCACTCATTTCAAAGTTACAGTTTTCTTTCTTTTCAATGTGATGACTCACTAGCAACCCTAACCTAAAACTGAGTATTTTTCTGAGATCAGAATTATCTTTTTTAATCTTTTTTCTGCTTCTGCTTTGCTTTGACTATAACACTCTAAAATAGAGGACTGTCGTAGTGCTTGTTATAGAATAGAACATTAAATGTGAAAGCCATCATCTCTTTTGTACATAATTCAATGAATTTGCTGAAGAAGGCTAGATTTAAACAAAATGGAAGGCAAATTAGCTGTTATAAAGGTCTGGTTTAGAATTATCTACAATTTACAAAAAGTATTTAGTTTTAGTGAAAGGTCTGTCAAACAAGGAAAGGGTTAATGTGTATCTTAAATAGGATTCGTACTGAAGTAAACTGAATGTATTTCCAGTTGGGAGACTATGAAATAAATTGAAACCTTTGAATGGAAAACCAGCAGTAATTGTGATTCTCTCCCACTTGGTATTAAACAAACCGCATGGATCCACAAATAACTATCTGCAAACACAATTGGGTATTTGAAAACAGTATAGTACATAAATCATGCACAGACAGACACACAGATTAAGAAAAAATATTTACTTGAGGCTTACCCAAAAACCAAACAAATTGTTTCTAGTTGAATGCTTCTGCAAACACCCTCTTTTCTTTTTTTTTTTAAAAAAAAGAATTAATTTAAATGTAAATTTACGGGTACTTTTTAAACAGTGTTTATTATCAGATTTGGATTGTCTGCTGACACTTTGGAAAAATGCCACAATACTGAGACTCGAACACATTATAAAATACAAAATAAAATTAAGCTTTTGTTTATTTAAAGCTTAATACTTTTAGGAAAAAAATAGTCTTACAGTCTTTTAGAATATTTTTTTTCTGGCCAATAACAGTTCTGTGAAATTGTACAAGTTTACAGTTACTAACGCCTATATAAATTCACATCTATGATTTTCTGCTTTATTCACACACATGTATGATTTTTGCTTTGTTAATTGCATTCACTTTGTATGCATGTTGCAATATATTAATATAGCATTATTGCAAAGATTGGTTGCCTCTAAGATATCTTTTTCAGTCTTTCTCTGATGTGATTGAAACTAGTTCATATGCAAAGGATGATACATGAATGTGCATAGGTATTTCACTCATGCTCCCAAGCTGAAAGTATTATTAGTGTGTTTTATGGCAGTGAGAAGACATTTACTTGCGGTATTGCCAGATTGCAAAGACCTTATTTTCCTCATACTTATCGTCTCCAATTACCCAATGCAGAGTTTCTCCTGTGATTAGTTCACATAAGGGCTAATAACCAAAATGTGTGCTCCGTGTCAAGGCACTGGCACTGCTGAAATAAATTTAAGTGAATGAATTTACATAGAATTCTACTAACGTTGTGCATGTTGTTATATACACATGTATTTGATGTATTTGAATATAACTCCCTATTTTAAATTCCGGAAATAAAACATACAGACTAGTTAAAGTTCATTTCTTGTATCATTTAAGGCCCAAACAACCTAAAAAATAGAAAATGTTTTCATGCAGTTACAGTCTTTCAAAGTAGATTATAGTGAGCTCACAAGCTGTTTCTTTCCCTGAAACCGAAATCCCTTTCTTTAGGGGGGAAAAAAAAAAAAAAGAATTATTTTTGTGTTATTTCAGTCCAAATGTAGCATACACATTTTAGATATATCAGAAGATTAAAGGTGTTTGTGACTTCAGTCAATACTAAAAACCAATAATGGTTTAGAGTATGAACTTCCTATGCCTAGGTTTTGGGTTGTGTTTTTTTTGTCCTAATGTACATGGAAACATTTCCCCCTTGCAATGCTTTTTTCATAAAATGTCTCGCAATATTAGCTTTCAAACTAAGGTAGTTTTTGCTGAGAAAACAGACCCCCTGCTGCAAATTACCATTCTGTACCTTGAATTCGGGAACGGCAAACAATGAACCACTTCTTTTAGTGTCTTTTAAGCCTCTCTGGTTGCTCAGTCGTGATTCCATAAGTAGATGAATCTATAGCCTGCGTAGGGAGGTGGAGACATCCAATGAATAACCTAACAGATAAGTCCTCCATCAGTCAACCTTAGTCCTTCAGCAGCAGTCTTCCAGCAGCGTGGTGGGTACCAATGTCATGGCAGTCAGGACACACTTCTCTGAGAGGGGGGAAAACTGAACGCAGAGAAGCATAAGCAAAATGTTTCCCACTTTGAGATACCCTCACAAATCATCCATCTTGAATACATTCAGTAAAATCTATCCATTTTAGTAGTTTCCAATTTGCTGCATACAATGTGTCCCCGCTCAAACGGCAGCTGGAGAGTTTACACTGCCAGACTCAAGGCTGAAGTTTGGCCAAGGTTTCATTCTCTAGTGAACAGCCTGATAATGCCCTACTACAATGCTGCTACTGACTCACCCTCAGGCACATCTTGTGCTTTGAAGGACATGAATTTTTTAGTTTTGGCAGAAAGGTAATATTTTATTAATGTGGACCAGTTTAACTCGAAGCTAATAAAGATGCATAGTTCAGAATTGATGCATCTTCTATAGCAATTACTTCATCTGTCCGCCAAGAACGCCACCAAAAGCTCAGTGCAACATGTTAACTACACAGAACTGGAGAAAGTATTAGAAACAGGGAGAAATAGAGACTTTAAGTGGTTGGGCCCCGTTAAGGAGCTTAAATGATGACCTAAAAAAAAAAAAAAAATCAAAACAAAGAAAGTTGTTGCTACCACATAAACAGAAATGAACCTAAATGTTAAGATACCGGTCTTTTGTAGCTCTGGAAGCTCCTTCAGTCAGGCAACTTGTATTTTTTAAAGGGATATGAAAAAAATGAGACACCTACGGTTCTTCTAAAGAGTTAAAGAATTCACTATTTGAAATCCCAGTCCTGCTGACATTTAAGCAGTTAAGTAAGATAATGGGGTCTTGCACAGTCTATAAAGATAAGCATGTATGTACTTTTTTGCAGAACTTATAGATTATGTCTTTATGTATTGTTATTAGAACTTCATGAAATTTTAATATGTGGATAAATGAAAATAAAACTTAATTATTTCAAAATACTGTTTCCATTTCAGTTTAGCATAATGCTGTTAATGCTAATGTGAATGTATCAAAAGATTTTTATTCAGCCAATGTCCCATTAAATACATTAACATTACGCCGCTTTTCTCATCAGTAGTCTTTATATTATGTGGAATGATGCCATAAATGGTTAGACACCTAGAAGGAAAAAAAAAAAATCTCTTATGAGTTTTTCCTTCTATTTCACTTCTCAAGACTACATCATTAATATATTATGTATCTGTTTATGGAGTATTCTTGATTCTTGTGGTTGCCAGTGAGCCACCAGCTGCATTTATCGTTTTGTTTTTATTATAAAGCCTTTTAAAACATAGAAAAGTAAGGTATTATTTTTAAATGATACTCCTTAATCTCTTTTAGTAATTAGTTGTCACGTTGCTTGCAGATGTTTGCCACCATTATTGTGTGAATTCTGAATCGTGCACTATTTCTGATGACGGAAGTGTAGAATGTGTTTGTCCAGTACGATTCGAAGGTCCAAAATGTGAAGTGGACAGGTGTATCAGATGTCATGGGGGACACTGCATCATAAACAAGGACAGTAATGACATAGTATGCAAGTAAGTGTGCGTAGGGGGGCGTGGTTGTGTTCAAAATCATATACTTAACAGTGATTATGTTGCATTATCCTTGAAATCTCTTACGTGGTGCTTAGCCTTGAACCAGCCACATCAGAACAGTTCCTTTGTGTGGCTCCTGCTTTTTAAAACCAACTTTTGAGGCACACCTCACTGGGGGAAGCATAATATAGCAGGAGATTGTAATGGGTCTTCGCTTGGAAAAATTGGAATATTTAATAAAATAAACAGTTGATTTTTACCACGCTGTTGAAATTTGTTCATTCTGCAGTATCTGTGACAGTGATAGAGACATACTGTATCCTAATGAAAGCATAGTAGTGAGATGTGCTGGTGTATTGCTCAGTGATTATTTTGTATAATAATAGTTAATTTTCATAGAAAGATTAAAAATATTTTGTGTAATAAACTCGCTGCCTGTGCTAGTTTTTCAAAGTGGAAACCTAGCATTCTTGCACTCAGTACATCTTGTACATACAAAATCAGTATTTTAATATATAGATAATTATAAGGGAATTCACCAGATTTAATAAAATACTGATTGCTATTTGTATTTCTCTTTTGCCATGACAGTTGCACTAATGGAAAGATTGCCTCTACCTGTCAGTTATGCGATGGCTACTGTTACAATGGTGGTACATGTCAGCTGGACCCAGAGACGAATATCCCTGTCTGTCTGTGAGTACCCGGCATTGTGTAGATCATTAGAATATCTGTGTGCCCACAAATAATAAAATTATTATGCATGTGTCTGTATTTTTGATCTCTCTAGGATGTATAATGTGCTGGTTGCAGTTTTAACTTACGATGTTTAGCTTTTTATAGCTATTTCTGTAATTTTTCTACCTTTTTGCAATATGTGTACTGAAATATATAACTGAGAGATATATTGTGAATGCATACAGATAAAAATATGTATCTTTTAAGACTTGTAATAATTTCAGGCCAGATGTAAAGCCCATTTAGGCATTTGTTCCGGAATGGAATCCGGAGGTACAGGATGGTTGCCTGCCCTACTTCTCAAAGGTGGATTAAGTCTTTTCTCCTATAAAGATGGTCAGAGGTGGGGCGATGCGCTCCTGTAAGGAACCTGATGGCTAGCGAATAGGAGGAATAATGTCAGCATTTATATCCTTTATGGGTCTGAGGATATGCTTATGTATCTCTTGTTTCTGCCCTAACCTTCACACTGCCCACAGTAGCTTGGCTGTTCTGTGGTCCAATTGCTCACTCTCCCTCCTGCACCATTGTTGGGAGAATCGTGTAGGATGCTTTTCTTAAGCCCAAACATCAAATACCAAAGGAAATGTGATACTGTAGTCTAGACAATGAAGCACTCTCTTAAGAGGTAGAAAAGCCTACATTTCTAGTCCTTTCTTGAGAGCTATGGTGTATCTTCTTTTTCAGCTGCTAAATATAAAATACAGAAGTAGTCATTGTAGCGAGAAATTAATTTCTTTCCTGCTTTCAGTTACAGTGAGCTACCTAGTCAGACTCTGGGTGGGTTGGTTTTTTGTTTTTTTTTTCCTAATAAACCATCCGATCTTTTCTGCACTGCAGAAAAGCTTCATTGTGGATGGTCTTCCACTTCTCAGGTTAGTCAGGAGGTCAGAGCATCCTCCAGGAACATATGAGTTGTTGGAAGAGAGAATTGGACTTGAGTGTCTCATTTCCAGGGTGACATTGGTCAGTTATTGTCCAAAGGGATCTGGCCTTACAACCGTGTAAATACAGATACAGCCGTCCCCTCATTTTGTTGATGTGTATGAGGGAGGTGATCTTAAAAGAGAGTTCCTGTTGTGTTCAGATTCTCGAGGAAGTTACATAGAGAAATGCCAAGATTTTGTAGCCTGACGAGTGTAAGAGATGGACCCACTGTTCCTCCCTGTGAGAGCTCAAGCACTTCTGAATGTGCAGAGGGGTAAAACAGTAGTTGCTGTACTGTCAAAGAGAAGTTCTCAACAGATGTTTGCAGCTTTGGGGTTGGAGACAGTGGAATGCAGTTCTGCACGGTAGTCCTTATTCAGCTGAAAATGCTAAAGAGCCTATTTCTGTTTTCCTTTTTATTTTGATCCAGTCCTTTTTACATGTTATTTTTATCTCCTTAAGTGACTTTAGTTGAGGACTAGAGAGACTCATAAATCCCAGCAAAAGGAGAATATCACAGCTATAATGTGTAAGGCCCAAATATGATGGCTAAGTCTGGTGATTCGTTTGCTTAAACCCCTAGAATGGCTATTTTGGAAGCTTATGATTTTTCCTTTCTTTTTCCTTATAAAACCGGCATCTTTTTCAAATTCATACAGAACACCATAGCATCTCAAGGAAAAAAAAAGTTTCCTACCTTAATTTGTGTATGGATTTACAATACATAAATGCTGCAGCATATGCCAACACTGTTAACGATGATAAAAAAATGGTCATGAACATTCTTAAGGCCATTGCAGTCTGGATCAATCAATACAAATGTATAGTACATTTGACAATAATACTTCGTTAAGAATGTTGGATTCCTGAACCCATCAGTTAGTATAGGCCCGTTGTTTTAAAATTGTTTGATCAATGCTGATGAGCGAACTTTCCAGTATGGTCAGATTGGACCTTCCGTGAAAAAAGAGTATTAATTTTGTTATCTATGGGTGTGTGCCTGTGTACGTGTGCGTGTCTTGCCATCATTATATATAATGCGTTTAACATCTGTTCAGCAAAAGGCAGAATATTTATATAGGTCTATTTTACTGAAATTCTGCAGATGCTCTGTGGGGTTTAAAAGTCAGCGCTGTGACCAGAAAGTGAACCCTTGTGATTACTACTGTCAGAATGAGGGAATTTGCACTTTAACCGCGTTTAATGAACCGAGATGCAAGTAGGTTTAACCTTCCACTTAATGCTGCACATTCTGTGACATCATTTCAGGCCACAGTTCATTGGTTCAAGTCATGCACATTCACATACATTTCACAAAATATACTTAATCTGGGGGCTCGTTTCTATAATACACACTTACCCTTTGATAGTTGCACTGATGAGTATATTTAAACATACTTTTGGAGTATCTGTATCATTGGAGGAAGAAATAAAAAACTTTATTTTTAATAAGTGAATTGAAAATACTGAAAATGCCACTTGGCTTTTATTGTTTGCATTTTGATATATTTTACCAAGTTAATCCCACGCAGCATAAAGTTTAGCAAACAGTGATGTGGCACATGTTCTGTAGTCTGGACCTGACTTCCTCTTTCCTATCTGCACAGGGAAAGGAGCAGAAGAGCTATTTAGGTACCACTTCAGGAGTTAAGCTTGTATTCATAAGTCTTATTGTTAACTTCATAGAAATAATGCTGCAAAATAGAGACTCTTAAAAATATGTGAGCTACATCATTACTTTGACTTCTCCTCTGATAAAAAACCCCCAAAAGTATAAAATAGATACGTTTGTATGCTGTATTTCTCTAAAGGATTTTAGGTCTGTTTCTTAAAGAGAAAATTTTAGTCCTCATCAGGGAAAGAAACAACCATAGTCTTTGAAAATGCTGTAAGGCAGACATACAGAGAGATATGAAATACCAGTCAGAACATAACTTTACTCAACAGTTGTGATGCAAAAGCCAGAAGTGAAATCATGAGCCAAAGATGTAGACTTGGGATAAAATATGAAACTTGAACAGCTTTAATCTTATCTCATCTAAATGTGTGGTTCATGAAAATATAATATGCGGTAGGGTTGTTTGTGATGTGGTTGTGTGGTGGGTAGCAATGATAGTGACTAGATATGGTGAATAATCTAATTTTTTTTGAAAACTATGATCACAATTCCTTTGTCAGTGTTCTCAAGCAATGGAACTCTATGATTTAAGCTCTCATAAATCCATTGGAAACTAGATTAGTGTTCTGACTACCACTTGTTAAACCTTGAAGAGTATGGAATGGGTCTGTTGATCAGCATTTGTATGGGACATGGTTCCTTGGAACAGTCTGTATCTCCTCATATCAGACTTGGGTTTTCAGAATAATACATACAGTTTTGGATTTTTTTTTTTATTAAATATATTGTGTCCTGTTCTTGGCTGGGATAGAGTTAATTTTCTGCATAGTAGCCGTTATAGTGCTGTGTTTTGGATTTAGTATGAGAATCATGATGGTAACACACTGATGGAAAGGTGGAAAAGGTGGAACAGAAGAAAAGGTGGCAGAGAAAGATTAAATTCCAGTTTCTCTTCGGTATGAGGAAGCATTTCAGGTGAATTGGTAATCAGATGTTCAAGTTTAAATGAAACTTTAGTAGATAATTCGCTTCTTCACATTCAGAATATAAGCGTTAGTGTTCCTGTTGTCTCTTTAGACAGACTGTTGGGTTAGGAGGGCCACTACTGTCTGTGTCTAGGAATTACTAAGAGAATCTTCTAAATTGATTCTTTCTTTATGTAGCGAAGGTGGCAAAGAGAAAGAGAAGCAGAAAGTTGTTTGATGGAGTGGAAGACAGTTACAGGGATGGAGAGGAAGAAGTGTAACTCCGTATGTCTCAGTTCTCCTTGCTAACCTCAGTTCAACCTCCAGTTGTTCCCAATATTTTGTGGTTTTCTGGCATCAAATTAGTTCTTAACTGGAGCTTGTTTATAATTTTATCAACCTGATATTGGCAAGTAGAGAACATCGGGAAGGAATTAAGTAATTCCGTGCTTCACAAGCGTCACGGGAACACGAGTCTCAAAGATTTTCTCTGGAAGTTCTACTCCACTGTTAGGGAAAATGGTTTCTCCCTGCAACCTGTGCGTGTGGCCTCGCTATGTATGACATCTGTCTCTGAGACACAATTATCTAAGGGCTAACATTTTTCTTAACCAGTCTTTAATTCACGGCTGGGTGATTTTTAGAAGAAATAGGAAATGTGTGGGTTTATTGTCATTCAGCAGGAACTCCTCTCTCTCTCACAGCCAGATCAGTTGAGAATGCAAACTTTATGCATAATCAAGCCCTTATTATCATTCAGTAAAGACAGTAGAGAATAAGATTTATCTGTTCTAAAGGGCAATCTTAAAGCCGTAATTATACAGAGGAACTATAAGCCTGTAAGAACTACTCTCCTTTTACCAACCTGTACTGTTAGGGTACCTTTTTATTTTAACTTCCTATCTCAAGGTTTGGGTTTTTTTAACTAGAATGCTCTAAATATTAGGTGCACATTGAAAACTGAAGTTGTGCTTTTCACCTAACCAGTTTAGGAATGAATTAAGGCCTTACTGTGGCTACATATAAGTGACCAAAAAAGGAAGGTTTTGTGAAGTTGGTCTCAAGTTTCAATGAATGGTCTGTCACATTTTAAAATATACAGAATGTACTGTGATTTCTCTTTGGATATAAGGTCCTATGCAATCTAACTTATTGATTCTTAGCATTATTTTTAGGAATATAAAGAACATTCCTCCGTCCTCTCCCCATTACTGTCCTAGTTGCTCAATAGCAAAGGTTGTGAGAGAATTTAGTATCAGAATGTTAAAATTTGAGGTAGCGACCTTTTCTGAAAAATGTACCATGAGGGTGTCTTCTAAAGAAGTATTATCTTACATATAGTTACTGTCTTTTTTAGGATTCACATAATAAGTTTTTAAGGCTATCTTTAGTACTACTCACAGGTGGGTTGGGTGGGCTGTGATGTGTATAACACTAGAAGCATATGAGATATGTCTGAATCGCTCCAGTAACTTCACAAATCCATTGAAAACAGAATAAACAGGAGATCAGATTCAGATGGGAAACAATCAAGAAATGCTTTTTCTATTTATTTCACAAACTGTCAGTTCCATCTGTTCTGTCAGTCTGTCTTTTTTTTTCACTAGTTACCTTTATTTGCCTCTCTGTTTCCTTCTTGCTAATTATCTAACTGCATATACATCCATGCAGGAGAAGCAAGGTTTAGAGAGAGATCATGCCTTGTATGATACCGATGAAGAGAGCTGGAAAAAAATTAAAACTTTCAAGTACACAAGTTTGTCACTGGTTGTTACATAGGCAGTGCTGTATCGATTTCCTTAGTACAGAATATTGCCCTTTCTCAGCTTTGTTTCTTTTATACCTTCACTGTAACAATAGGTTGCCATAATTCCACCTTTTTATTTGTATTACTATTATTATTTGCATCTGCACATAGATGTGGTCTGTTTGTATTATTAGTAGTAACATCTGCAAATGAATGTGATCAAATCACAACCCGCTTACACTAGGCGTTCTAGAGAGATAAAGAAGGATAGTTTCTGTTGTAAGTTTACAATCAAAAGTGGTAGAAGTTATAAATCATATTGTTTCTTATCTAAAGCTAACTAAATTTAAAGAGAACTTGTAAGTCCTTCAATGAGCTTTTAAGCAATGCTGGATGAGTGTGGCTGAGGACTTTAAGGTGAAACAAGTAAGATTACATTATGGTGGCTAATTAAGAGGATAGTAATTTATTCCTTCTTAGGTTACTTTGTGCATAGAGGTGTGTGCAATTCTGTGTGTCTATAGTTTGGAGCCTCTGTTTCCTCGGTGTCATCAGAAACAGAGAGAAATTCAGAGGACAATGTACAGCATTAAATTAGTTGGCTGTGGGTAGGTGTGTCAACTGTTCAGAGGGCTTCAGGTTGTGTGTGCTGTACTTCTACAGTAGAATGAACATCAGTTCTTCTGTAATGAAGAGTAAGTCGTCCTGGATAGTTTCATTGCTTGCAGTAAGCAGGTGCATGATTTTGAGAGCAAATTAGATAGAGAAATCACTGATCTTTCAGATTAATTAAAAGGCACATACCATACAGGAGCTTGAAAGACAGTATGAGTTTGGTAACAGAGGAAACCGAAAAGTGAAGGGTGGAGAAAGAATACATTACTTCATTTCTAAACTGAGAATTTTGGTGGAGTAATAGGTTAAAGCCGATAGTGAACAAATAGGGAGAGAACAAGTTGTGGAATTGCTTAAAAGTGATAACAAAAAGCTTGAACTTGGAAGTAGAGACATGGATAAATTAGAAAGATAATTCCTGCAGCGTTGAAATAATCAGGAGAGATGTTCTTGCCAGCTTTATGTCTGGTAGGTTGCAGAGAGACACTGGTGTGTATGTGTGTGTGTGTGTGTGGTACACACACGTGTGCACACATATGCATATGTTTATGTCATGGAAATCAGAAAGAAAAGAGTGCATTCCTCTTGATGGAGGAACCTCCCTCCAGCTTGCATTCCTGTGACGCTATACCTTCCTCCTGACATTTCTTTCGTGTTGAAAAACCTTCAAATGTGAACAGGTTTTGTATAAGTACACATATGACTCGTTTAAATGCTGTATGTACATGCAAGTTCAGAAATGAATGTAAAACTTGTAACTCTGGCAAACCTCTGTTCATAAAAAAAAATAAAAAGGTTGAGGTACAGTTCAACAAGGCCAAGTGCAAGGTCCTACATCTGGGTCGGGGCAATCCCAAGCACAAATACAGGGTCAGCAGGGAATGGATGGAGAGCAGCCCTGAGGAGAAGGACCTGGGTGTGCTGATTGACCAGAAGCTCAACATGAGCCAGCAATGTGCGATCACAGCCCAGAAGGCCAACTGTATCCTGGGCTACATCAGAAGAAGTGTGGCCAGCAGGTCAAAGGAGGTGATTCTGCCCCTCTACTCCACTCTCATGAGACCCCACCTGGAGTACCGCATCCAGCTCTGGAGTCCTCAACATAAGAAAGACACGGACCTGCTGGAGCGTGTCCAGACGAGAGCCACAAGGGTGATCCGAGGGCTGGAGCACCTCTCCTGTGAGGAGAGGCTGAGAGAGTTGGGGCTGTTCAGCCTGGAGAAGAGAAGGCTCCGGGGAGATCTTATTGCGGCCTTCCAATACCTAACGGGGGCTACAGGAGAGCTGGGGAAGGACTTTTTACTAGGGCATGTAGTGACAGTACGAGGGGGAATGGCTTTAAACTGGAAGAGGGCAGGTTTAGATTCAACATTAGGAAGAAGTTTTTCACTTTGAGGGTTGTAAGGCACTGGCCCAGGTTGCCCAGAGAGGTTGTTGAGGCCCCATCCCTGGAGGTGTTGAAGGCCAGGCTGGATGTGGCCTTGGGCAACCTGGTCTGGTGGGAGGTGTCCTTGCCCATGGCAGGGAGGTTGGAACTCGATGATCTTCAATGTCCTTTCCAACTTAAACCATTCTATGATTCTGTGATTCTACATCCATAGTCCGGTTGTGGACAAGAAAGAGACTGTACCGTGCGATCCCCGGACGGGCACTTTCTGAAGGTGGTGTAGAAAAAGCCACTGCAGCATAGAACAATTGCAGCATTGAGAAGACTGACAAAGAGTAGAAGGGAATTGTAACTATGACAGGCAGCATAAGGCAGACAACAGAAAGTTTCATCAAGTATCTTGCAGTAAGTGTTTTCTTGGGGTACATTTAATGAGCTCCCCAATTACAATTACCACAGGGATTTCACAGTGTTATGCTAGTTCTTTGAGAGGTACCTTTTGCAACTAAAAATACCTTTGTTACAAATGTCTTGAATTTGAGCATAATCAGCAGCAGGTTATAACTTTATATTATAGAAGATCTTTCATTCTGTTTGTGTCGTGAACTAGTATTAGTTCAAGAATTAAATGCAAACACATGTTTGGAGAGTGGTTGTCAAAGGAAGAAATGAGAAGACCTTGGAAAAGAGTATGTATATTATTATACAGTTTTATAAATTTACTAGCGAGGCTGTAATGCCGGTATTCTTTGTCCATGAGTTTAAAATCGTTCGGATAGAACTTGCATAGTAACTGCTGCTGTACATCACTGCTTACTTTGCTTCTGTGAGGAGAGAAAAATGTGGTTTGCCATATACCTATTGATCCAGTCATTTCTCATTCTTTTTTTTTTTTAACATTTCAATCTCTTATTTTCCTTTTGCTTTGTTGCTCAGTGTAATTTCAGATACAGTAACGATCATCTAGACATGCTTAATTTTAAATATTTACTCTATGTTAATACTTGTATAGCATATGTACTGTACAGATATTGCTAATAGCATGGTGTTTAATGACCCTCAATTACTTCTTTTTCTTACCTTGGGATGATAGAGGCTGATTGCATCTGAAGGCTTGTTCCTTTGCAGTGAACACCATGCTGCAACTGTGGATGATAATTTGTACAGTAATGTCATGCACAAATTAAAATTGATGGTTAAAGTTACATTTTATTTTTTCATGTATGTTGTTACTAAATTTAAGATTCTTTGGGTTCCTCAAAAGTAGTTTTCTGTTGCTTTGCCTGCTTTTCGATTATGCAGTTTTCCTATTCTTAATTTATTGGATTGCGAGGTAATCTTTTTTTTCATTTTAAAGTAACATTGTAAAGTTTCTATCCCTTAGCTTCTGCGTCGAATTCCTTCACTTTGTTTTCCTTATAAAGATAACAAGTGATGCTTATTAGACAAAAATACTAAAATGTCATCTGTTCATGTATAAAATAATTATGCAAAATATATTATTTGAAAATAATTAAATCGTGCAATATAGGACAAGGTACAGGATGTGCTATTGATCAAAGTTGGGGAGGGTTTCTGGTCTTTCATTTCTATGAAAGTTCTTTGGATCTTTGAGGGTTTATCTGTGGGTATAACTCTATAATATCAGCTCCCTTTATGAAGTATTGCTAAATTTAATATAAGGAATAGTTTAGTGATTTGCTTTAGTGCAAGGATTTTGTCCTCCTATGTCATCCTACAGAGTTTGGGGAAAAAAGGGGATTATTTTGATTTCCATCTTTCAATGCGATTTAATACAGAAAATAAATAACTATAATCCAGATGTTCCTTTCTCTCATCTTACAAATAGTTTTAATATCAATGATAAGACACATTCCAGTGAAATTTTAATGTAAGGGTTCTTAAAATAATGAGGCTGGATATTTTCATTAGGATGTTTTACTATACATTACTATCTATGTTGTGACTAAAAAAAGCAAAGGTAGATAATTACTTTGTATAATGAAGAAACATCATTTATAGGTAAGAAACATTTTCAATTCCCCTTCCAACTCTATTTTGTGATGACTGTTTCACAGATTTTGTTACACTTCTATACTAATCTTTCAATGCTACATTCTGTCATTTTCTTGATACACACTGGTATATTGAGTTGGAAAGCAGTTGTCTACAAAAGCACTTTTAACTGCATATTATGCTTGTTATATTTTTATGACAATGCCTATGGCACACCAAAAAAAAGGGGAAAAAAGAGAGAAACAAAACCAAAAAAAATTCACACTGCCCCCAAATTAGCCGGTTTACTAGTTTTTTTTCTATTTGTTCAGACATTTTGTAGTCCAATGGTTCCTTTTGGTCAAGTGCCCATATAGTTGCGTTTCAAGTGTTTCAGTGCACTGACCTGTAAGGGTTATACAAAAATAGAGGGGAGAGACATATACTTTCTCATTAATAGATCCTGTTAACAAGAGTGATCAGTCTCTGAAATGTAAATATCTTAATTCTAAGTATTCCTCGTTACAACTGGGACACCTTTATAATTTCAGTTTAAATTTTTTAAAACACATCTCTTCTGTAATACTGTTTCCTCAAAATAAATAATTCCTATCACGTAGGCATTCTGTATCTCAGAAGGTGTGTCCCAAGCGGTCATCTCTTTCTAAATGTAGAATTAAATAGTAACAGAGAGAGCCGTATCATAGTTTTACTAATGACCTTGGCAGCAGACCATGTACAACCTTTACTTATTACATTCCCTTTTGGTTTTCCTGTTGTCATTCTCTATGATATTGTTGCTTTTTGATCTGTTCACCGATTCTGTTGGGAACTGGAAATTTGCACCTTAAGATGTTCACTGTAGCACCTTGCACCACTCAGCTGACTCCAGCCTGTCCTTCACTGTCAAGCTCCCCATCTGTTTCCATCTGTATTTGTTTATGTGTAGCTCACATTAGGTGTTATCACTCTTCTTTCTTCACAGTTCTCGATAATATGAATGTCTTCGGTGAAACCAGTGGCTTTGGGTAGTTCTGCTTCGTTAATGCCTTTTTGTTTGCCCGTACTGCAAATGTCCTATCTCTGCCCATACAACTGTTGGCAATGCTACAGAACAAAAAGCTCCTGGTACCAAATGATTTGGAAATTGTTGTGCATCAAATTGGACCAGAAGCCTGTTCCCATGCTAGGTACTGAGCAGTCTGAGTGTGAATGTCCTAATACCGGAACAATTTCTGTCTATGGTATTTGAAGACGATTGAAACTGGTTAAGACCTGCTCGTTTTCCATGTTACTACATGCACAGTTGTCCGTGTCCCAACCCCATCATTATTCGTGTGCCTGCTCATGGCTAATTTTCTGTATCAAATTCCCTTGCAGACAACATACCTTTCCCCTGAGGTTTATTTCTTTTTCTATTCTGTCTGCCCAAGACGAGCGTTTAGGAGCTTGCTGAGCCATAAAAGGGCAATCATTTTACCTCTGAGTATAGAAGGAAATGACTGCCATGCTGTCAGCTTCAGTCCCTTTGGAGTTTATTGGAGAGAGCAAGTATTTGGAAAAAATGAAAATGAAGTGGCAACTAGCTATCAGGTTTTTGTGAGATTTTTATCAAACGCCTCACAAATGTTTCAATATTGCGAACTTTTACAATTAAAATGCTGAGGTAGGTAAAGAACTGCTAATATTCTTACCCTTTTTTGTTTCTCTGTTTACTACATCTATAGCTGTAGGATTCCTTTCTTCACCAGCTGTTGTGGTGTCATATCTGCTGAAAGATTCTGAAGAGCACAATTGTACATTATTCACAATTTTCTCATAAGCTTATACTTGCAAGCTTCATAGTGATTATTTTGCTAGTCTTATATACATTAAACTGTTTTAAGACAGGTTTATAGTAATGATTCTCTTATACAGCAGAAGCATTTGAAACCCTCAATATAAGGATTTAGGCACAAAGTTAAGATATGTCTAGCTCTCAAGGAAATCTTTCCAACAGTGTAGTATTAAATGAAAATTGCCTCTCATAACAAGATTTAATCAGATGAGCTGAATCCCCAACAGCAATGATGCAAAACTTCCAGTAAGAAATAAAAAGACTTTATTTCATGGTTGTCACATGCCAACAGTTTGGATCCCAGTAGAGTATTCTAAGTATAAAGATTTATAGTGTTTCTCTACAAGAATGGAGATACTTATTTTGCAGTTGTATGTTGAATCTTAATCTTTTGAAAAAATAAGTTCCTTGAATAGTATCTTAGTAAAGTGGGCTCTAAAAAAAAAAAACAGATCCATCTTTTAAAAGATTAAAGTCATGTTCCATGTGACTTGGAATGTGCTAAAGTGGTGGTAAGCAGGAGTGGAAATGTCACTTGGGTTCAGTTCTAAAATATATCGTTGTCAACCATAATGTGTGTAACCAATTAGCAATTGGGGGGTTCCTTTGTCGTGAGGAAATTTAAGTGTGTATTTATCATGTTTATTTCAGTAAACAAACTTATTTCAATAAACAAACTTGCCAGAGTACCGCTGAACAACTTCCAAAGTATACTGCAATTTATCTATTGTGTCAAAAATTTTGAACGAACTATCAATTAATAAACATGTTTTTAAAGACCATCTGTGCTTTACCTCTGTAGAGTTTGCATTAAGCACCTTCATAACATATCATACCAAAAATTAAATTCATTCCTCCCCCAAAAGTTCAAATTTAATATGAAACCCAGTAAAGAGATTTCTCTGAATGTTGGATTGTGCTGGAATAGACTTAGCAGCAAAGAGAGAAATTAGACATTCTTCTGCAGTGATCTGCAAAGACCAAAGAGAGTCATAAGCATCACCAGCAAAGCTGGCTAGGGCTTTCCTGTAAGAATTCCACAATTTTTGTCTGGAATATTTTGTACCTTTCCAAACCTTTTTACATTATAGAACAATGGCAGTCATTAAGCATCACCGCTTCTAAACTCTGCAATTTGTTAAATCCTTAGAAAGGCATCGGGTAACAGTAGTTCTTAGAATGGCATGGAAGGTAATGCTCTATTGCATTTTCCTAAAGATAAGCCACATTGAAATTCATAAATAATTCAAAAACACTTAGAAAAAATACGATTCATTGCACGATATGCAACAGAAGCAGATGAAAAGTGACTATTTCCTGCCATTTCCACAAGGAGGGTTTGAGGTTCTGTGGTAAACTTAATTATATTTACAGCAGGATGAATAGGCAGTTGAATTTCATTCAGGTATTTGTTTCCATTTTTGATGGATTTGCTGAGTCGGCACACATGGACTCCTTGTGTTTGCTTGCATGCGTGGAGAGCATTCTGAGTCCCAATTGAAGAAATATTAGCATATTGATATTCACACAAGGAAATTATAGCAGAATACCTTTGTGCTCATCCAGGCACCTGGCGCGTGAAGCATATATTCTGAACATAAACGGTATTCAGGGCTCTCTGAAGCAGTAGATACTCCTTGCCCTTCAGGACAGCTCTTTATACTTTAACTCTCACACCTGCTTACGCACACACACACATGTGTATATATATATTTTTCTACAAATACATATCTAGTTATATAGTTCAAATATTAAAAAGATAAAGGCATTAAATTGTAGGATTTTCAGGAAAATGTTTAAATATGAAAGCAAAGAAAAGAATAACTTCAGTTAATTTATGAATATTAGTCAAGGATAGGTCCTTGCTCAAGTAAATTATTACAACCAGGTCTGTAACAACTATTCTGCGGTAGACTTTGCATTATCCAGAGCAATGGGGGACAGCAGAACTGGGGAAGGAGCCAATCAATATGGGTGCTGCGGGTTTCAGGGTGTGTGTAGTAGTTTATGTCCAGTCAGATCCTCGTGCGATACGGACACGGCTGTTAGAGCTTCTCAATCAAAGCTGAACCTAAACTAATAGGGTGCAAATAAAGTGCCTTAGCAAATAAGCCGTGCTGGACTCAGTTGGTGATGTGTGCATCCAGCTCAAGTGTTCCTTCGTTATCGCATTCTAGGCGGCAGTTGGTTTAATAGGACGCAAATATACCGTTGATTGTTGTTTCATTATTCAAGAATTTTAGAAAAGGACTCTGGAGTGAAGATTGCAGTGATAATAACAGGAATTGAAGATACAAAGCTGTAGTTTCAAACTGAAAACCTACTCAGTGTTGTAAATGCCATGCCAGAGTACCGCTGACTCCTTCATTGAAACTTATTGTTTATTTCGGAGAATCACTGTTGCCATTCGCGTAGCTCTTGAGAAGATACTGGTGGTCTCTTTAATAGGTTAGTGTGTAAACAGCTGCCATCTATTAATTTTACCATCTTAATTGGATCCTTTTAGATGTTCAGCCAACTGGTCAGGCACACAGTGTGAGAGGCCAGCTCCCAAAAGCAGCAAGTCTGACAATATCAGTACAAGTAAGTACTTCAAATCACTGCTATCACTTGTCAAATTTGGCTCAGTTTAGACATTTTAACCAGGTGATGTTTTAGAATATGAGCTTGCGTCATGAAATGTGCTGGTTACCTGCATTTAAAAAAAAAAAAAAAAAATAGTTTTTGATTGACATTCAGTGTTTCATGAGCTGGTTGGGATACAGGCCCTGTGCTATACACTCACTGCTTCGAGGGCTAACCTGCACTTTTCTTAAAGAAAATGTATCAAGTGGCAAGTGCGCGGTGATATCACTGCTGTGCAGAGAACTAGTACGAGACCTCTGACTGTTTAAGTCCTACTGAAAGCATCAAAAATAGAGCTGTGAGTAACGCATAACTTTCGCATTGGCTGTCTGCAGAGGTTTGAATTTTACCTACTGTGAAAATCATCCTGGAAGTAAGAATAGCTCCTGTCGTATTTTTTTTTTTTTTAAACGTGTCTGTAAGCATAAAAGGGATGGTATGGCTACACTATTGGCAGTTAAAACCGGACAAGGTTCCCTGCGGTGCGTTGAGTATGCTGATGGTACCCTACTATACATCTCCCCATCACATTTAACCCAACAGGAGCAGTAAAAATGAAGCCCACTATTCAGGTCAGCTTCATGCTTAGATGAAATCTTTCTAGCGATCCAGACAAATGAAATAACACTTACAAGCTGGAAATGGGCAAAAAAGCAGCCAGAACCTAGATCAGTATTTCATGTTGAGGAGAATACCTGCTACGATTTAGGAAATGGATCTTTGTCTCGTGCCTGCTGCTAGACCCCAGCCTGCACCATGGTGACCAGATGGCATGGTCACAATTCGTGTCTGGCGGGCTGTTTTTCAGGGTGTTTTCTTTAATGTTTACCTACCAAGACAAAATTAACCTTTTTTTTTTTTTATTTTTTCCTCCTAAGTAGAACTTAATCCAGTTATTTGTCAAATGTTATCTTAAAATAGTATTGTTGTAATGTCCTTTACATGCTGAATCTTCATCAGCTGAAGTGAACTCATTTTTTTTTTCCAAAAAAACTTCAAGTTTTTATTCAGAAGTACTCCGTTTCAGGACAGACAACATGACTTGGCTTCCAGTAAACCTTCAAGCAGAATTCAAGGCATCTTTTTCAAGTCTTTGTTTAGACTGTGTTTAATGTAGAGCAGAGACTGACAACAGCTTATTTTTTTTAATAAATCAATAAATGTAACTGATGAAACAACAGCTATATTTTTGTTTTCCACCAGTTAAGGATTGTGATGTTAAAGGAAACACATGCCATTCCACATTGGCTTTGTACTGGCATCCTGTAATTTATAAGGGCCAGTTTTTATAACATAAAATTATTTTTTGCATTTATTTCTTTATTGCCCAATATTTACATGAAAGCTGAGAAATTTCTAGAAGGGCAGCATCGCTTACCTTATTTTTGCAGGTAGTCTCATTTCAGTGAAGTTATCTACCAAAATAACGTTAAGCCCATTTTCTTCTTCCCTGTTACCTCCTCTCCTTTAACATCCCTGTCTGATCTGTGCACTGTTTTTCTGCTACATTAAGCATTATTCTGGGTTCCTTGATTGCCTATATCAACATAGCAAAATTATTGGCTCTTGAGCCTGATGCAGTAAAATGCAGGATTGCACCAACCATCTAAAAATGAATATTGCTTACTACTTTTCATTTTCCCACAAATAAAAGTAATAAATAGATATAAGTGCTAATAATGGAATTCTTCAATCGGAGCCATGCCCACTCAATATTTTAAATTAATAGTTGTGTGACTTAAATAAAGTACTGAAGATGATGGTGGCAGTTAAAGTCAGTGTCTGTGCCACTCCGATCCAAATTGTTCAGCAATTCCACACACCCTCATACGATATCGCTGCAAATGAGGGCAGGGAACTAGTCCAAAGTATATTGGTATCCAGAAGTAGGAAGCTCCTGATTTGTTCATAAAAGTACTTGTGTGTACACCGTTATCTGTAATGATTTTTATTTTTTTTTTTATTGATCAACATTAAAATCTCAAATCAGTGAAGCTCATCACTTGAAATTACATCTATTGGTGCGGGAATTTTTTTTTTTAATTAATTTAACTGTTTTACAGCTGTGAAGACATTATTAGATGCAGCTGTGAGTATTCAGTGATATTTCTTTTCCCTGTTTTAGGAAGCATTGCAATCATTGTTCCTCTTGTTTTACTGGTGACGTTGATCACTACTCTGGTAATTGGACTATTTCTTTGCAAAAGGAAACGAAGGTAAGTAATTTTATATTGACGTATGAAGTAAAAAAGGAAACCTTTAAAGTATGTACATCTTTTTGATATAAAAAAATCACTTTATATATGTTGAGCAGATATTAAAAAACCCACAATAAGCAACCCCAAACTTGTTTCTGGATGCAATGAGTTAGTTACATTTTGGTTCTTGCTGGAGCAATGATGCCTATTATTTATACTTACATTCCGTATACATTAGATAAGAAAATGTAGTTCTTTTCTCATCTAGTGTGCTCCATCCTGCCAAGGATGTATGTGTTAATAATTTTATCCAGAGACTTAGTGAATTTAGTAAGCAGAATTAACGTATTTTGTTGGAACCACGTAATTAATAGTGTTCATGTCTATAAATACTTTCAGATAAAGCCTGTGCAGAATATCCGGTTTCTAGTTACAGTTCACTTCAATTTATTTACTTTGACTAGTTCTTTTCAATTTTATATAACTTATAGTGAAGATGTAAACAGTGCTCAAAGTATCTACTGTAGAGTCCCAAGTCATGTCATCGTTACTGTATTTAGCATCTTGTATAGGAAGCCAAATTTCAAATTCAATGAACAGTGAATCTTTTGTTCTCTTGAATTTAGCTGCCTTTGAGCTGATAATGAACTTAGGGAGTGTGGTAGAGGTTTTTGACTTTGACTTCTTCGGAAGCCCTGTTGGGTGGCCGGGGAAGCAAGGGTAAGCAGACACCTGAGAGAGCTGCTAACTTTCTTGTGTTCAGAGAAATGAGAAAGTGATGGTAGTGGCAATGCAGATTTAACAAGGAAATATTCCAAGTAGTAAGGATGTGGCCAACTAGGGAAGACGTGGACTATTTCAGTCCTCTAGATTAAAAGAATCTTTTAAGTCACTATCATCTAGCATCATGTGTAGCATCCCCCTGCAAACTGTGGTGCTAACTAGTGAGCATTAATTTTTAAATCCCTTTTGAAAGGCTGATCATATAAATACATTCCCTGATCATACTGTTAGTTACACTGACCCTGCTGGGCTCCATGGATGTCATCACATGCTGCTGTACCTAAAGACCAAATTTAGTGACAGCCAAATCCCGACAACTAGTAGCTAGTCTGTAAATTGTTTAAGTGGAACAAGATCTTGAGAATAACTTGTTAAATAATAGATCTTCACTAGAGAAATAGAACTAACCTCAATAAAGAACTTTTTTTTTTTCTTAAAATTATATTTGAAAATGTATTTTAGGGGTTTTTTTTAATCTCTTCAAAGAAGACTGTGAAGTATTAGATTAGGTATAGATGCTGAACACTTGTACGTTACACATAAGTGCTTATTTTAGAATTTTTTTTTCTATGCCATTTCTGAAAAATACAGATCTTTTAGTGTACCGGATTTCAAACACTGACTGCATCTTTCTCAACCAAACAAAAGGACTTGACTATTATCATCCTGACTGTGACCTCCCTATTATTCCCTTGTAATTCTAGAGAACATATTGCATTGGGAGAAATTACCCTCTTGAGGTTATTTCAATTGCTCAGAATAAAATCACCTCCTTACCTAAAAGAAATGAATTTAGCAACTAAAACAATTCAACTCAATAACTTATCTGTACTGATATCTAACTCAAGGTTAAAAATAAGACTCTATCTTTTATTAAAGTTGGGAAAAATTCAAGTTCAACTTCAGCTTTCCAATAACCACTGGCAGGGAATACAAACTGGAACTATGAGAAGTTCATACATTTTTAATGCATTGTAATGAAACCATTTGCTTGTCCTCAGATTACAACTGACTTTGGGCAACTGATTTCAAATGGAAGTGAAAAGAATGAGCAAGGGAACATGACTCATATGCGCTCCATCTTCATTACTACAGGGAATCTGCAATGAATTTGCAAGGCTTTCCTTGGGAAATGAGGGAATTCTGGAAACAGTAGGGGGAAGTCAGGGTTATAGACAGTGAGCGAGCACTGTGTATGAATTCATATGACTGCAGCCAAACTAAGAAAAAGAATAAAAAGCTCCTTCCAGCTTATGTGAGATCCACACATAGACTCAGATTGCACTTTGTTTGAAAAATGCAAGGATTTTCTGATTGTCTCGGCAGGAAACACTTTTTCATCCTGTCGGTCTTAATGATTAAAGAGAAGTAAAGTAAAGTAAAACTTGCAGTATTTTAGGATGAAGCATCCAAGAAATTACTCGTAAAGTCACTAGCTTATTTTTGTGCGTGTTTATGCATTACAGGACAAAAACTATCAGAAGACAGCCCATTATAAATGGAGGAATCAATGTAGAAATTGGCAATCCGTCATACAACATGTATGAGGTGGGCCATGATCACACCGAAGGTGGTCTTTTAGCCTCAGATTTTACTGTAAATGCAGAAAAGGTAATTTTTTCTTTTTCTAATGGCAAGATCACTACCTATTTTGTCTTACAAAGGTTTTGACTTTGCATGTAATTAATAGAAACATAAAACAATGATGTTTAGATGAATAGAAAGGCAAGCTGAATTTCATTAGAATAAACTTCATGTATACATTAACAGCTGTTTTGCAGTCTGATGCTTGCTGATGAACAGTATCGCTAGTGCTTGCATTTTACCAAAACGGAGTTAGAACTAAACTATGAAATGAGTTTTTGTCAGACACAGCTGCTTAAGTTGCCAAATCATAACCTATCTTTTTAGTCTAGTTGCAAATACCGAATGGAAATATCTTACCGTGCAGTCTGTCTTTTGAAGTGTGCAAGAGTGTATTCATACATCTGAGACTACCTTATTTCATATATGAAAACTTCCAAAAGCATAAAGAATTCAGAATCCTGGCTGGGGTAGATAGATTAAATGTTTACACAAAGCTAGTAAGTATTATCATGTTCTTGTAAAAGATGCTGTCACTTCTGCAGCGCCACTCTTCAGTGATTGAACTCCCTGAGCGATGTGACATGGGATGAACGGGGTAATGCTGCGATATCTTTCCTAGAGCTCTGTAATCAGACATACACCAAAGGGCAGCCATCATTCTGTGGCATTTCTGACAAAGCAATAACCGGATTACTGTTAGCTCTAGGAATGACATCGCTGAATCACATAGTCAGTGTGCTGAATACAAGAGGTAAGCTGAAAATGGAGTTACTCACTGGAGGAAGAGTAACCGAGCCAATGCTTACTGTGAAGTCTGCCTCTAATCCTTAATGGAAAATGACTTTAAAATGCTGAATTTTATTCTCTTACTGAATACAAGAATTTTTCATGCTGAAGAATACCTGTAAGTGGATATTTATTTATTTTTTTAATGGTAGGTCACTCTAAAATAATGGTTTTCATCAGTGCACTGTTTATTTAACAGTGTTGGTAAGTACACATGGAAGATTCTCTATTAGCAGAGAAACTAAAATTTTCTGTTTATACAGGCCAGATACATAGGGGGAGGGCCCACTGCATTCAAGCTTCCCCACACAGCTCCATCAATCTACCTAAACTCTGACTTGAAAGGACCACTATCAACAGGGGTGAGAAATGATGATTCAAATCCATTTCATTCCACCACAGCCCCTTTCTAAAGAAAGTTTGTCTGTCATTTTAGAATAGAGGCATTTTTCTGTTTGTTTTTAATGTTGTTTTTCTTCTTTTAATGGCAAGAAGAATGACAGTAAATAATACATTTTCTATTTGAAATAAAGGGTTCCTCTCCGCATACAAAATTTCATCTGTGTACCCTTCATTGTGACATGATCTAAAACCGCGAATGTGTTGTTGCATACTGGTTTTGCGTTCTTTTGCAATGTGATGCTTTTCCATAGCATTATGTAAGTTTAGCGTAGCATTCACAGCCATGTATCTTGATATATTTGCATTTTACATGTAATTACAGGTATTTAGTGAAGTTTTTTTCAAAATGAAAGACGTTCCCAAATAAATGAAAACAAGTCCTTTTATTTTAGAGGAATTTGATACACACTAAAATGAACAATTTCCTTTAATATTTGCAATGCAGTTATTGATCGTTCAGCCTTCAGTCAATTTTTATCATAAAATAGTAACTTTTAACACATCAGAATTTGACTACAACTTAGAATGATGATTGCAAACATTGAAATTTGAAATATTAAAAAGGGACAACAATCTGACATTCATTTTCATGTGCCTCAGTACATATATGTTCATCTTTTGTGCCATTGGCATTTTTGCATTATTGTAATATGTTGTATTTGGAAGTTTAGCTATTTTTATAGGGTATGATATTTCTGATGGAGCACAAAACCATGAATGATGAAAGCTAGACTATATGCCCATCTCTAACATTAACTCTTTCTGTTATTCAAATCACTCCAGTTACTTTCTGTACCTCACTGTACTGCATTATGCTGTCAGTACCCACTCAAAGACTCAATAGAGCCTACTATTATATATAATTTTAATAACTCCATAAGGCACTATATAGATGCCAAGTGTCTCTGTCTGTTGTAGTTATCATCCTTAATAATGACTGTCAATGAAATAAAAATTCCTGTCAATCAAAATAAAACTAAATTTCTGTTTGGCTAAATTTCTGATGATAATCATTACAACAAATGTAAAAATCTCTAATTCAATGGGGACAGACAGGTATAACTGAGAGTTTGCTCTCATATATTACTACGGCAGTTGATTGCATATTTATGTTCCATTAATATAGAAGAGTAGTTTCTTTCTTTCTTTTTTTTTTTTTTAAATAACTGTGACTCACCTTTTTCTGCCTCCATTCCATGAAAGTGTGAAAAACCAGGCAATCACTTTGTTGTCTGTAATAAATGGAATAGGCAGCTTTTAACTAACTAAATGAGTAGCTGCCTTCGCTAGCCAGCCTAAGGAGTACCTGAATCCTGCGTTCAGAACTGACCAACAGGGAAGGCAAGAATGAAGATTCTACACATCTTTCATTCCTTGTTAGCCAGGGTGTATTTGCAAGTCAAGAAAGCCTACCCGCTTCTGGTTTGGGTAATTTAAAGTTCAGCCACTTCTGATGTACATCAAACAAATTAATTTACCTATTTTATAGCTTACTGATGTTCCACTCAGTATTTCTGTAAGCAAAGTTGTGATGTTTCATTAGTTACAAGAAAGCGGAAGATCTTGACCGTAAGGTACACTTTGCAGTTATTATAGGTAAAAAGCTGAACATCGAGGTGGATAGCAAAGGTCTTCTAGGAGACCATAAACGCACAGAGTATGAAGGCATTATTGGAGCTGTTTACATGACAAACCTTGCATAGTGATTTCTCCTCCTTCGCATGAGTGATAGGAGAGTAAGTTTTCATCCATGTTATACGTCGCGCTCTGCTGTCAGACTCAGGAGATTTCTCACATGCTGAGGTGCTTTGCAGAATTAAAAATGGACTTGGCCTGTACTGAATTACCACTCGTTTCAGTAGATATTTTTAGCACAGTCCAAACTACCCAAACTGTTGAGAAAATACTTCTCAATCTGTAACTACTATGATATATTAAGTTATGTTGGTTTATTATTAAAGTTTAATTTTCATTACGAAAGTATTGAATTTTTGGTCAAATCATGTTGTATATTTGGGCCACAGAATTCGAAAACATGGTCAGCTATTGATGGGATGCTGATGTCTTAGAACAGGTAATATATGGAAACTGTTGGTTGCAGTTTTCTACTGTTAAACTTGTCACATGGTCTCACAGTACACCTTCTCTATAAACTTCTTCATATCTATTCTGAAATCTTCCAGTGTAATAAGGTGGACAAGTCAACTTCAGAGACATTTTTCAAGGTTTTTTTTTTGTTTGTTTTATTTTTTTGGTCACTGTTTTTATGGTTTTAATATCATAATATGCTGCATGTCATGTCATTGATTATTTTAATAGCATGTCTCTCATCATGATTTTAGTTTTTAACTAAATAATTAACTCATTATCAGGTTTGCAGAAGTCCAGGTATCTATTAAATATGTCCAATTATATTTTTTGTGTACTTGTTCTTGCTTTAACAAAACCATTTCCATTTCCATAAATGTTTATTTTGGTTTAATGCTACTGAACTAACGTGTGTTTAATTTCTCTGCAGACTACAAATTACGCCAATCCAGTATATGCAAAGTTATACATGGATGGACAAAACTGTCGAAACTCCTTAGCAAGTGTTGATGAAAGAAGAGAACTCCTTCCAAAGAAAATAGATATTGGGATAAGGGAGACTGTGGCATAACCTGCTGTAACCTTTTATACTCTGTATAAATGTATAAAATATAAGGATTACTTTTCTATGTACCAACAGTATTATAATTGTTTTGGCATCAGCATTACCTCTGTTTTTTGTTCGGTTGATTGTTTTCTGGGTTTTTCTTTTGCTGATGACTTTTGACTGACCATTTGTAAGGTATTTTTATGAAAAAGAAACTGCACTACGGTACAATTTACAACAATGCTGCTGAAATAACACACCTTTAAATTTGTTAAAATTGCAAACAACATATTCGTTTGTAGCGTGAAAATGAGCAATCTATTTTCTATGAACTTTTTTGGTTCTACTTAATCAATGAAGATGGTATCTGCACTTTTTCATTATGTAGTCTGGAAGCTGTAGTACAGTGTGTAATTTTGTTTATTTTAAATGGTGAAAGAATGATTGAATGGTCTACTCTCTTCTTTGTGCCCATTAGAATTTCTCTTCAGATCCTGATAAAGCTAGATAACTTTTCACAACCAAACATAACTTGCTTTTAAATTAGCTTTAGGTTGCCAACAAGTAAACGAGACTATAGAAATGAAACATCTAATGATCTGCATGAACACAATGATTATGTTTCAGAAATTCAGTGACTGTACATGATATACTAAACATATATACCATGTAAACAAGCTTTGTATTTATTAAAACCTTATAGAACATAGTAAAGATATATCTTGGAAGCTGAAACCTTACTTGCTGTGGGACAAAGCATATGAACTCCAACAGTCCTGTAGGACAGTAGCCACCCGAGAGCACAAGAGGGCATTGCCTACACATGCATTATATGTTTATTCACTTAATCACATGCATTACTTATGTATTAATAATTCCCCAACACATACCAAGCAGTAGGGAAAAAAAAACAAACCCCAAACCTTAAGCACACACAGATGATCACAGCATTCAATTCTGACAATCACAAAAAAGTCGCACCTGTTTAAGGACATAACAAAATACAAAACGAAGCAGTTTCTTTAAATGGAGATAAACTGTGATATTTCTGAGGTAAAACATAACCAAATTGCATATTAGTGAAACCTTTCCTGAGCCTGAGTTTCAATAGTCTGGGTTAAATATCAAAATCTGATTACCGAAAGTGAAAAGCATCAGTATCAGTTTCCAGCACTTGCTCTGACCTGGTCTGCTTTCTGTTGTTGCTAAGAGGAAAAATCTGACTCACCTTTTTTAATTTTATGGAAATAAAGAATACGATTTCTTTCAGGTTTGAACTGAATCGAAATATTTTATACATAACTTTAAAGGCACAAAAGACTTATTCACACATATACTGTGGAGGACTCTTCCTTCCTCTGCTAGACATGACTGACTTTTAGCTATCATAATATATTAACCTAACAGATTAAATATGTTTGTGGTTGCTCTTTATTCCCTTTGTACAAGCATTACAAAAATAACTGCTGTTTTATAAAAGATTTTTGTTGTACTATTGTGCATGCATACTACCTATTTCTAAACTTTGCCATATTGGGGCCTTTATAAAACTCTTGATTTATGTAATACTAGTGCAATTTTGCTTGAACAATGTTATGCATATCATAAACTTTTTCAGGTTCTTGTTTAAGTACATTTTTTTAAATTGAACAGTATTTTTCATTTTGGTTATAATAGTCATTTTGCCTATGTTTCTACAATGAAGTGTTAAATACTTTATAAAAAAATTGTCGACTGATTTATTTAAATGAAAATCTACATACTTAATTCAGTGTGTTGACTAATTTTTAAATTGAACTTATAAAATGAAAACTAAAGAAGAGCAAATTGAAGGGAAAGAAGATTACTTTGTACAAATGGCTAAATTCTTTTCTCAATGACAATTTTTGCTTTATATACAACTTCTATTTCAATGTTTTTGCAGCTCTGCACATGTTTGGATAACCTAGGCGTATAGCTGTATATTATGTCAATAGACTTTTAAAACGATTTTATTTTCTCTAAAAATGCTGTATTAAATAGTTTCACACCATACAGCTACGATTCAACAGGTTCTGCCTTTATTCCGCTGACATGATCAGAGATGGATTTGGCCCTCAATTTTTGCATAATTGCAGCTGTTATGAGGCATAAGTAGTTGGTCTTTTCAGAAACATTACTCTTTATTTTCTGGCAGAGATTTTCATATATTTAATACTCAGGTAGAACTAAATTTTAACGAGTGAGTATACAAGTAACATGAGTTTGAAATAATGAACTCTTATATGGACCTGATGAAATGCATTTATTGTGATGTCTTTACACTTGCTTAAGTGTAAACTACTTTTAAAAAAATGAAATTCTTTTCTTAGAAATACACAGTTCATGTCAGTGGAGCTATTAGATATTAGATCAGAAACTGGTCTTACGTTTATAGGCAGAACTTTGATGGAGATACTGAGCTCTACCACTGCCATGCCTTAAAGATCTTTAAGTTACACATAGATGTAATAATCCCCAATGGTTTTGTTTGTTTGTTTGTTTGGCTTTTACTTTACGAAGGTTCTCCATAGGGACTGTTTCTCATAATCCTTTAACAGCCCCAGCATCTTGAGGCTCTGTAGCTGTGCAAAACACACAAGGAGCTGGAGGGTGAAAGATTGAGAACCTGATCAATAACCTATATGTGCATCCTCATAAGTTCAGTAAAATACTTTTGGGCAGGAAATTCTATAAATCTTTACAAGGAACAAGAAAAATTTTTAACTTTATACTTTTCCATAGCCTTCTTACTGTTATTAATGCCACAGATTCATGCATGTTTTAAGTTCACATAAGCTTAGAAGAAAAAAATTGGGATAAATGTGCCTGTATCACTGATTAAAACATCTGTCTCTTCAGGGCATAGTTGCAAGGCTTTTTGTGGTTGCTTTCCTGAAGATACTAATGATATTCAAGTGAAACGCTAGAACTGTACTATTTCACCAAATTCATCAGGGTAAAATTTTTCTTCCACAATGCTAATAATTTTTCTTAGCAATGTGAAGCAGTTTGTGGGGTCCATAAATATCAGGTATTAAAATTATTCAAGGAAATGGAACTTCTGATAAATCTAACGCTGAAATACGCTGTTCATTTACTTTTTGCTCTTAGGCTAAGGAATGTTTCCAGGTTCCTGGGTGACCATGATACAGCTCTGTGTCTCTTTTTACTTTCATTACCCACATTTTCATTAAAAAAAAAAAAACCCAAACAGAAAATGTGTAAGCTTGAAGGGCGACATGATGTGCTCCATCACAAACTAGGTTCTTAAATTCTTTGCTGGAGAAGCTCTGCGCAGAACATGAAAAAAAGCATTTCTGCCAAACTTTACATAGCTGTGTCTAATGGATTTTTTTTTTTTTGCACAGAGGTCGCACTAGTGTATTTACATGTAACACCGGTGCAATGGAGTCTCTGCCTTGTGATAGAGCTCTTGTTCTGTGCAAGAGTTTGCATAAACTCTAAATGATGACAACAAAAATTCAAAATGACAAATTGAGATGGATGATGCTCGTGCTACTTTGATTAGTCATTTCACACAACTAAGATTGCCAACATGAATACGGCCCTGTTGATAAACACACTAGGAAGTGCATTTGAGAATATTTTGATGTGCATTTTTTAATCGGTCTTTCATTTCCAAGACAGTCATGGGGTTTGATGTTTGCAGAAGGAAAGCTCTATAGTGGAATGCCTTTAAAACTTCTACCTAAGTTTTATCGATGAGATAAAATCAATCTAAATCTATCAGTGAGATTGAGGAGAAGGCTCTAATATAACAGTCATTATTTTATTTTTATCCAGCTCTTAGTGACCAGAATCAGTGTGGTCACATATGTAAAAAATTTTGTGAAAACACATTTCAGAAAATTTGTTTCACATAAAAGTGCATAATGCGTCAGAATAAACGCAAGTGTCTCCTCGTGCATCCCCCTTTTTGGAGGATGAGACGGTGATAAAGGAAAGAAATGTCAGTGATAATAAAAGGTCCTCAAGGTAGTCTGCCTGAAAAATAGACATTTTTCACATGGAACAAGCAGACCAACAGTGAATCTTGTTTGTCTAGCCCTGGGCAGCTCTGCAAAGACATTGAGGCACGTGGAATTTTTCAAGTCTTAGATGGGCGGAAGCATGGCTGGCAGAGGGAATAATAATTTATCATCCTCGTTCTCTAATTTATGGTGCTTACTATCTCCACTAGTGGGAAAATAAGGGTTTCTAATTTAGTGCCCGTATTGTAAGATGACAAAAAGGAGCAAAGAAGCATAAAGCATCTTTTTGCTTCCCTATGCCAGCTACACATCACTCAGTAGATGTTGTGACTCTCATGACCTCTGACAGTGGTCTTCAAAGTAGTACTTGAATAGAGGGAACTGTCTGCCGGCCTCGAGAGGATGTTGAATGAGTTTTTCCTGGAAAGAAGATAATTATACTACTACCTCCACTACTGCTACTAAACCTAATAATGATCCATTTTTTGTCCAAAAAAGTAATTTTTAAATATCAAGATTTGTACATACACACAATATGTATAGTATCAGAACTGATGTGTGGTTACTCTGAGTAAAAACTCATTTTCACAGGTGAGTAAAGGAAGGTCTGAAACTACCATGGAAACTCAAGGCGTATGTTAATTTAGGATTACTGTTAAGCGCTTTTAAAGTGAGTGTCAACCTGGAGGGGAAAAAAAAAAAAGGGTTATACAAGCTGGTCACTGAATTTTTCTGAATCTTAAATAAACAATTTTGAACGTTACAAGTGTTGGCACCTCAAAAGATTTCAGAAAAAAAGCTGTGCAGTCAAAGAGTTTCTCACTCATGTTTCGTGTCGGTAATGCACAAGCAGCAATCTTGTGCCCCGTAAGTAGGTGTTTGATGATTCGTTAGAGATAAACAGAATAAGATAAGCACATGTAGATTCACAGCAGCGCTGACTTAAGAGATGATCTGCTCAACAGATCAGTGTTCAGCCACCTGAACAGCTCAAGAGGTTGGGAAGAGACAGCACTTGAGCCTTGGTGAATGGGTTTACACCTGCATCGACAGCCTGGACGTGCTGATGTGTGTATCTGGTGGCCCGTGTGTGTGGGCCACACGATGAGCTCTGTAACAGGCCAGCACCTAAATCAGGCCAGGAGCCTGAGTGGTCTTGCTCTGTCCAAAGAGCAGCAGATGACGTTAAGATACAAAGTTTTAATTCCATTGACGACTATAAGGTTTGGGCATCACCCGCATGGCTGATAGGGTATCCCAATCTGAAGCATGGTGGAGTCCTGGTCTGCTAGAAAGGCAGGAATGGACCTCTGAAGAGCACATCGTTGCTGGGTGTGAGAGCAGTCACATCTGATAGGAAAGTTGCAGCAGAGACCATGTCAGATGGAGCTTTCGGTCTTCTGTCCCAGACATCATGTCATACTGGGGGACATTATCATACGCTGCCTTTCTTTGGTGGTGTTCAGAAAGAACAGTAATCTGCACCTCTGACTGAGAAGTTGTGGTGTCCACTGTCAGCTTAGAGACTTCCCCTTCCATAATTGTATCTGGGCTTGTGTGTCAGACTTGAGCAAAAGGTGTTGGCTCCTGTGACGGTTGGAGCAGCTGTTTGGAGCTCCATTCACACTTGTAATAGGTTACTCCACCCTGGAGAGTGCTCTTCCCCTTCATTTGGGTGAGCAGCCTCCACCTTCCCCTGGGAAACTGATACAGGTGTGGATAACTCCGGTTGTCCCCTGAGGCATGTTGTCCTTATGTATTTCACAGCCCCATCCTTCTGTTTTTCACTGCCAAGAAACAGGGTATGGAATACATTGTGACTTCATTTGAAAATAAAAGAGAAGAATGTTTGCTCCTCTTTCCTTTCATGACATCTTAAAAAATCCAGTGAAAATGTAAACATGTACTTATGGATACTGTCCCTGCAGCGTTTGCATATTGACATGCTTCCAGTGTGAGTGTACTTACAGGCAAAACATCTTAAAGAAGAGCAGTACCAGGTAAGTGACTTTTCTTTCCAGAGAGGAATTATGGTGGTGGTCAGATGCAACGAGTGTGTCCTGCCCTGCGTTTTGCTGGAGCAAGTCTCTAAAGCAGTTTTCTGCCTCTGTGTCTGAGGGGATCTTGATAATTTAATGGAGAGAGTTTTCCCTAAGATGCCACGGTGATCGCTGTTGCATGGTGTCTGACGGCAGCACGCTGATAACTCGGTTTAGCTGTCCTCTAAGGTTGGCAAATGGCATTACATGGGTCGTAGGTGGCCCTTTTTACTGGGATACGTGCTTGCTGGTGACTCGTATAAGTCCTGAATTTCAAATGCCAGTTCCCAATGTTGGCAAGCATGAAGCACAGCAAATAGACCTTTTCTGGAATTACACGCTGCCACTGTGAGCTTAAAATAGAAGAGGTGTGTGTGGGGGGGAAATCCCAACCCAAGATTTTTATCTTTTGATTCTGAAGCCTGGATCTTGTTAAGAGCTTTGGTGTTAGTTGTGCAGCTGACATCCTTGTCCAGAACTTGCTGCTGCACAGTTAGCAAGCCCCATCTCCTGTGGGAGCTAGCTCCCGTAGCCCACGGGAATTGGATAAATATTCTGGAAGCATTGACCGAGGTCGGAAGGAGGAGGTCAATATCAATTTGGGAATCGCCCAACAGAAATTCTGCACACCTGGTGAAATATGGTACGACTATAAGTATTTGGTAAATCAGGACCCTCAGACTTACAGAAGTATAAGTATAGCAGCTGGAGTCATGTTGTTATTTTGAGCTGATAGAGGTCCATAACTGATTTTCTTTTTAAAAGGAAAAGGAAACTATGCCCGAGTAATATTCCCACATACCGGGAGGGAGTCTGCCACATCTTATAACAATATGTCGGAAAAGGTGTCCTTAAGGAGGAATAGACTAGCGAGAGTAAGATGGGATGGAAGGTCTCTCTTGTGTATCGGGTTAAGGCTGCCCTTCTCCAGGCATGTCTGTAGATCCTAACATCTTTCTTCTCCTCCTACCCCAAAAATGTCACGTGTGCATATCCTGCACTTATAAGCGTGCAGGCTTGTAAATGCTCTACATTAATAGTCTGATCGTATTTGCTGCTTTTCATAGTAGGAGGAGTGTAGCACCCAGGTAGTTTTAAGGTGCCCAGTGCATCCTCCACTGATCAGAGCCCATTTGTTGAAACAGCATAAGGAACGAAAGTCCGCAATGCTGCACTGCTCTCCTCACTGCAGGAGTCACAATGTCCCAATGAGAAATCCTTGCTAGTCAGTTGAACCAGTTTTACATAGTAAGACTGTCCCGGGATGCTTTGTACAGCATAATCAGAGCTGCTGCGCAGTCAAAGCCATGATGCGACTGAGCTCCCCAAGGCTGGTGTGCAGCCCCTGCCTCCCCAGGCTGGACATCCCATGGTCTTTCCGTAGCCTTTCAACTGGCTGTGGTGAGCTATGTTGGTTCCAAAAAAACATATCTACCCTGTAGGGTTTTGTAGTTCAATAGGCAGTCTGAAAATAGTTCTGTCATAAAAAGACAGTGACCTTCTTCAGGTCTTGTCTGTGTGTGCTGATTGGGTTCGTGCATTGTTACTACCATGATGTGTCTTACCTGACACTTTGGAAGATGTTGAGCCTTTGTGAAAGACGTGTGATGATTTTCTGCATACATTTAGCTACTCTAATCTTCTTGAAATTCCTGCAGTCTTAATAGTTCATTGCCTTGAACAGTATTTTAATGTAAATTATTCTGCAATTGTAGCTTTAATTAATTTTTTTTTAGTTTGTTTCCTATATTGCAGAATCAGATATCTTTTTTCCCTTATTCTTAATGAACATGAATAAAATAAAGCATAATAAAAAGGCTAATTTGAGACTGCTATTATACATACTACCAAAGTTGTATCTGACAGTATCAGGTTGTCCTTTTTTTCTGCTTAAAATTAAAACATTAATGTAGCTTTCAGTGATAGGTACTAAAACGTCTTTATAAATATTTGAAAAGACGCTGTTCAATGAACTGTGCAAGACAGGAGGCTGACCTCGCACAACTAATTAATTATCACAATCAGAGGAACTCCAGACAAAGTACCCTCTCCAGCAATTTGAAAGCTAATTAACATTCATGTCTCGTAAAAGTCACTTGACTTCCAATTATGATTAAATATGCAAGGTCACTGGGACACAGCAAGTGGAAGAGCTGAAAGTAATCCCCTAGTACTCTGGTGACAGTTAAAAAGTAACGTCATGCACTGAGGGACTGTGCAGGAGATACGGATTACACGTCGTCGTGTCCCACCGTGCCATGTGAAGGACTGATGGGGGACACCACCACCATCAAAGTTTGTGGCCCTGCTTCTGTAGACCAGCAAAATGCTTAACGTTTTGTTGGGTGTTTTTTTTTTCCAAATTTGAATCACACGGGAAAGTTACAGTTGTCCATAAGCCTCATCAAAATGTTGACTACTCAATTTTAAGAATATCTGTCAAACTATATGAATGCTCTCATCGTGCATTTTACTATAAGTTTAAAGCGTTAGAGGACTGAACAGCATCTCTTGTCACCAAATAGTCCTAATTAACGACATCTGATGGGACCATAGTGCCCTTTGTTAAGGAATACCAAAACTGAAACGAACAATGTCACATTGCTTTTAAGGGACTATAATCAGTGGGGCAACCCCCTTTTTTCATGCTAAGTAGTTCATACATCCATTAGCATTTGCATCTACTGCTATAAGTATTTCAAAATGTAAATAACATATTTCAATATTTTAAAAAAAAAGAATTTTCATCTCATATCTTATAAAATAGGTTTTTTTAAAAAATGATTTTTTTGAAAAATGAATATTTTAATCAAGGAATAAAATAATTTACGTTAACAAGCAAATTAACGCTAAATGAAATAGCAAAACATTGACCATAATGACAAAGTAATGAAAAGGCAGCAATTATATTGTCTGTTTAACTATCCATGTCCAATAAATACAGTATGACAGCCTGAATCTTGTCACATATTACTGTATCACATCCTATTTTCGTGGACATCATTATTATCAGAACAATTGTTACAGTCCACCACAGAGAAAAATGTTGAGGTCAGTCACCCCACACGCGTTGTCACTCCAGTGACAGTGCCATCATGGCAGCCAGGAACGAGAAATAACCTGTGAACATTGAAACTCTGTTTAGATGCTGCATCAAGTGTGTTTATTTGTACTGTATGATGTAACATATGAAAATTGACTGAAGAGGACACTTCACGCTGATATGTGCTCGGTGATTCTCCAAAGGGGAGGGAGTAGGAAGCATTACCCTTCACTGGGACAAGGAGCAGTTAATTAGTCCATCAGGAAAGGCGATGGCTCTTGACCTAATAAAGCAACAGTTGTGTCTCAGAGGAAGTGAAACGATGCACTTCTTAATTAAGAACACCACCTACACAATCTTATAATGGCAAGTTTCAGAGAGCAAGATTAAATCTGGGACGAGCCTTTGGGGATGTGCAAAATGTGCTTGGCTACATAAGCAAGTGCTGTGCACTGAGAAGGGACTGTCTCCAAAGTTGCTGCTTCACAGGTGGGCAAAAGGATGGAGACTCCAGGAGGTGCATGGAAAGCTGCATGCAAGTTAGCTCAAACTGGAAAAAAAAAAAAAAAAAAAAAGGAGAAAGAATGAAACTGATTTTGGGGCTTTGTCCATTTGCAACTACACGGTCTATTTTGAATGTTGATATTAAGAAGAAATGCGTCTGTTTAGATTTTCCCTTTGCTGGCTGGAGCTGTGAGGGAAGTCAACATACAAGATAACAAGCAGGCACTCCGCACAGCAAGGTATGGTAAAACTGTAAATCAGTCAATTAATACCTCTTAACAGTTGCCTTGGCTTCCCAGAGTATCCTTGAAAGGATCCAGAGAGCATCCAAATAAACCTCTACTGGTGACACATGAGCCCTGTGAAGAGACTCAATGCACACATCAAGAGAGGACGAAGTCTCCTCCCCTCCGTTAGCAATCCAGAAGGTTTCCCCAGTGGGCTGAACAATACCGGGGAACGCACTTGAACCCTGAAGACCTCCAGGGACTCTTGTTACATTGATTTTGTGATGTGTCACTGTCTGTGCAAGGATTACCATCAGAAATAACAGTGGTGTGCTACACAATGTGAGGTTGAGCCCAGAGCTGGGTGTCCCAGATTCTGCTGATGGCAGACGGAAAATACTAACAGCATTCCAGAGCAGCAAGTGGAAACAGAGTTATACCACAGCACTTGTCTATTCACTAACCAGTTTTGGCTGTGTAATCTGTTTGAAGTTCCTTGGATGATCTAAACAAGGAGTCTAGCCAGTAAATCACATTATCTATTACATATATTAAAAGAATCAGATGAGATTCTTTTAATTCTTGTTTTCAGCTGTTTTAGAAAGCATCCATGTTTATCCGAAGTCTGTAAGACTCAGTTACCAGCAGCATCACTTGCTAAATTATTTTCAATTTTTTATGATTCATATTCCGAAGTACTCAAATGCCTCTCTAATTTTTTTATGTTTTCTTAGAGTTTTTTGCTTCCTACTCTCTATGAAGCAGCTCACTGGCAGGTTGAAAAAAGATCAGGGAAAGTAACTGGATTTCCGTTCATACAGATAATATGAAATAGAGTTCTTTGTACTGAACTGTTCTTTTTATTTGTACTTATTATATTTTTAGAGTTTGAATTGCAATTTAAAAACTTGTGATGTTTTTGCAAGATTTGAATGATAGAGGCACAGAGTCACACTCACGACAGATGCAGAAGCCCTGTAGACAGCACTGAGGGAGGGAACTATTTAATTAAGAAAAACAAATACAGAATCACAGTGCTTGACAGGACCTCGGGGGGCCATCTTGCCCTCTCCGTGTTTCCCAAACAGCATCAGCTATAGCTGAGCCAGCCTCTACAGGCGTTTCTCCAAGATTTTTGAAGAGTGAGAACAATGTCCTTAACCAATTCCAGACTTGCTGTCCTATTTTTTTTTAATTTTTTTTCTGTCATGCATATATCTCAATATCCATTGCTGAAGTTTAAAGCTGCTTTTCCAATCCATCATGGACAAAACATACAACTTTCTACAGCCTTTAAGAAAGTGAAGAGTTAAAATGAAGCAGAGAAGATGACCCCATTGGGATGTGCACGTCTTGGTCCTGCTCCACATCTCATGATCATGGAAGAACCTGCTGGAATACCATCTCCAATCAGTCTATGGGTGACAGCATGAAGACCAACAGCATCATGTTGTCCTCTTTCACTGAAGCTTTGGACCATGCTTGCTATCTGAAAATGTTTGTGAGTGACATGGGACCCGGAGAACCACTTTCCTTCCTGTCTCCTTCTTACTGCAGTCCAAATGAACACAGAAATCTAAATCGTCACTTCTTTGCTTACAAATCTTACCCTGTAAATGAAGATATGCATTGATCCCTTGCTGATACTAGGCACAATCTGTAAGAAACTAATCCTTAAACTGAAGTGGCACTGTGAGCAAATACCTTCATATTTCAGGAGAAAAAAACAAGGCTATGTTCATATCTAGAAAAGGCAAGAGGTAATTTCTCTGCAAAGCTCTGGACATCAGAGAATCACGTAGACTGTATCTAATATAGCCAAGGTATCTAATTTAATTATATCTATACCTATAAAAACAAGACTTGGTCCTACAAAGAATTCCTAATTATTTCTGCCAGAGAAACCTTTAAGCTTCGTTAGCTTGAAGGAAGGTCTCTGCTGACTGCCCTGCCCTGCCTTATTTCACAGTAGCAGGCTGAATCTATTGAAGCATCAGGTCAGCAACGCCGATAATGAATCAGTAATGCCAATAGCGCAACAGAACTCCTGCATGCAATAAACTGCAATACTAACTCTATGAAATTTAAGAGTTTGTTGTAGAGGGTTGCTGGAGGAAGGGCACAGCTGAGCTGTGGGACTGGAATGGGTCATCGATTAAAAAAAACCCCTACGTCTTTGCAAACTTCTTACTACAAAGAACAGCTTAAGGGGTCATTTGATTAGAGTCTACAGAGCCTTCCATGAGACAAGACAGAGGAGTTTAGATGAGTCTGGGATCCGTGGGATTAATTTAGAATCAGATGAGTGAAATTTGATGATGTTCAGATAGAAATCTATTTTTGTTTTGTTCTGAGGTTTTGGTTTCTGTCAGTGAGGATATTTACCATGCAATCAAATTACCAAGGGTCATTGTTGCAATCTCCATCACTAGAAATCTTTAAATCAAAACTAAATGTTTTTTCTAAACAGATAATTCTGCAGTTCAACCGAGATTTAACTCAAGTAGGTCTTACGTTATACAAGGGGTTAGTCTAGAAGTTCATTATATTCAGGCCACGGGCACTATGACTCTGTGGGCTTGTTACAAAAGCAATTCATAAGTAGTTGAAAACATTCTGAGAGGTGCAACTTTCACCACAACCCCCCACCAAACCCCATTAAAGTTCATTTTCTTCTTTTATTTCAAACCAGTACTGTTTCATTTTCTAGGATAAAAATTATGGTGATAAGCTGCAAGTCACATATTTTACACACGTAACAGGCTGCGCTTAATGGGCACAACATTATTCAACCGTATTTTAAATGCAGAGCCACAGGTACGTGCGTGATTAAGTTGTCTGATGATACTCACAGCATCAGCAAGAAAGCAATGATGTGCTCCATTTGTAGTTCATGAGATGAGTGAGTCCATTAACAGTTTAGCACTAACGACTGACTGTAAGAAGTACATCCGCAGATCGGCTGGCTGCAGAAAACATTCGGGCAGTGAACTGAGGGGAACAGCTACTACAGGAGGTAGGTATCCAAGTCTCACCTAACTTCCACTACGTGCACTTTGGTTCGAAATCCATAGATTTCCCTTTCAGCTGCCGCCTCCTCTCTGCTACAATTAAGCCAAAAGATGAAAAAAAGGGGAATAATATTTAAAATCCAGACCATCGCAGATGTACTTTGGTACAGATTCACAGTCAGGGAAGGCTGAGGTAGAGCACTCCATGGTATTTATTGAGCGCGCTGTGGTTGCTGGTGGTAGAAAGTCAACAAATACCCCAGGAGTTTGGTGCACCACTGAACTGTGCTTGGGGGTGTTATATTCAGGAATTGGCTGAACACTATTAACCTTCAGTAAAAATAAAATAGCATTGTATTTGTAGAATAAATTAAAAATATTTGTATTACTCCCCCTATACACCCAATAGTGACTAATTTTCCAGTGGGTTCAGCGACTCAGGCCATAAGGCAGCTGGAAGAAAGACCTGTTTAACAGGCAGAGGCTTCCTCTGGGGCGAGGGTTCAAAATCTGGTGTCTTGTCACCTCCCCAGATCTTCTAGTGAGGTGTTTGGGTTTTTCAGTTGTTGGTTATTTGGGTTTGTTCCCCAACTCCCCCTCAGCATTTAAGTACATTCACTCCTTGCTAAAACAAGGATTTCAGAGATCAGGAAAGAAGGCAAGAGAAGTGAATTTGAAACAGAGCACCCCCAGGAATTCCTCAACTACACATTTCCGTCATGAAGGGGGCGGGGGGGGAAGGCTTCTGTGTAAGCGCTGTAGTTGTATAAAGCATTAGGTCTGTTCTGTGTAATGGCAACCGTCACACCCTTTTTCTCTCCAGCTGGTTTCGGGGGCTCTTAACTCGCACTCCAGTCCCCTCCTCTCCCTCTTCACCTTTGCCACCACTCTCGCTGTTTCCTGGCCCCGAGGAATTGAAATTCTGCCATTTCTCATCCTGAGGGCTCTCGGGTTCGCTCTTGCTTCCACTTGGTGCTGACCTCCTTTGGGGATCAGGCACACGAGCTACAAAGGACGGCTGGCTCCGCTGGCTCCCTTCCCTCACGAGGAACGGGCTGCCTATACGTTTTGTGCAAATGTACATATTTGCCTCAAGGCAATCAGGGAATTGTGATAACCTTTTAAAGTACTGGAGTTCCCGAAAAGTAGTATTTCTAAAGAATACGTAGGGAAATAGATGTTTATGATAATAAAGCCATCTTGCATTTTAGTTTGCATTGCTATGACTTCATAGAAATGGTTTGTTTCCATTGAAAACATTGTCTGACCTAACCTACAGCAAAAGCAAAGCGCTCCATTATCCTTCCTTTTCTCCTGTATTTTCAGTTTTGAATGCTTTTAAGCGTTCTTCATACCCATTCCGCATGCCAAGCTGGGGGAAACTTGGCAGGGATCACCACGGAGATGGACCTGCTTTACTTGATACTGCTCGTGGTTCTCCTTAGCTTTGTATTTGAGTATTGAAATGCACTTCTGCAAGTATTGATTGTGGCAGTACAAGATGCGGTGACACTCATATTTTTAGGAATTTTTAGGAATTTAGGAATATTTGGGGCTATTGTGCCACAGAAACATGTGGATGACTTCTGAAGTCCAGGCACACGGGCAAGAAACAAAATTTCTGGTTTTCATAGCCTGGTCTCAGGTAATTAAATTTCTAATAGGAAATGGATATGTACATAACCTGCTCTTTACGAGTACTCTGAATTCCAGGTTTGCCAGGAACTGAGCAGTTATTATGATATAAGTAACATGTATTCAGTGTACATAACACAGCTGTTCGCGGTGCTTTCCTTAGACTATGGCAAAGAAAAATGCCACACATGGGACTAAACAGCTTTGCTCATAAAATATTGTAAGTGTGGAATTCTAATCTAATCTACTTAACTATTTTATCAGCATGCTTTGAGCTGATTAAATTGGTTTCTTTATGCTCCAGGATTTAAAATCCTGTCTCTGGATGTTTCGTGTGTGAGCTTGGAGTTCGCCATCCAGTGTGTGTGAGAATGTACAGTGGAAATTAAAGACTGTTCAAAATTCTGTGTAGCAAACCCTCTTCTTAATGATAGATTTTTTTTTTAGGTTCACTGTGCAGTCAGGACACAGGAGATTTTTATTTTTTTTTCCTGAACCAAGTTTACTGTTGAAGGTAGCAGTGCAGTTCACACTAAAGCATAAATCTGCAGTCTGAAACCCTTGTAAGAACACACAATATTGCTATTGAGAGTACTTAAGTGAAAAAAAATGAAAAATCATGTATTTTAAAGTGCTTGTAAAACCCTGTTGCCCTATGGTTTGCTGATACGTACATGAATCTTGTTTGTTTTCATTTTTCAACAACAATAATAATAATGCCGCTGTAATGAACATTGTTTGGACACTGCTGATGGGCATCTGGATGTGAAATGATACTCACAGGCTGAAGACCAAAAAGAGAGCAGGTCTTCTATCACCCTGTCAGTGGCATCATCCTTTCCACAAAGCCTGGAGAAAAACTTACTTTTCCCACATACACCTTGGGACTCTCCATGATTTAATGCTGTGAGTAACAGTTTGGCCATTTTCTGGTCCCATGGGCTCTTTGTGTTACCCAAAGGGGAGAGACTGGGAGCACCCCACTGCCCAGACCACAGGCTGGTCTTGGTGATGAACACTCCTATACGTACACCAGAATTTCACAGAATTTCAAACTAATTCACGCTGTCTCTACTTTCCCATCTTTGCCTTCCTAAATAGCTTTTGCTTATGAGAATATTTTATAAATTTGAAGTGTATTCAGAATAGTTTCACTAGGAAAAGTTGTTGATCTAAAATGGATGCTTAGATTTAACCAAAACTACAATATATAGCATGAATCTGCTGGGAAAAGGAAGAAAGTAGGTCTTGGGAGACAGAGAGAATTTAATTAACTTGAGTTACATCACTTACTGCCATATTCATGGATCCAAATTCAATTCTCTTTGACATACCTTTTAAAAAATCCATTGTTATGAAAAGTAAAGTGCAGCTTTATTACTAAAACTCATTTTGAGTTGCTGCTTTTCTCTGCCACTTTTAAGTCCAGTGCAGATTTGTCAGTGAGCCCTGCTTGGTTCCTGAGCCTGGAGAACTTGGGCTGTTAGCTGAAACCAGCACAAGGTCAGTAAAAATGTGTCCCTTCCTTTCCACCCATCCTGCCCCCTCCCTCCTCCTGGCACAACCGAAGGGGTTTTGTCCTCTTTCGGCAATCCAGATCCTACACAAATAATAATATTTTATATGTATTATCCATTCTTGAGGGATAATTAGCTTCGATGAGCCCATGTATCCAGCAACTTCTCTGTTTTTCCTTCTAAGCCTCTGACACCAGTATGCAGCTTTCATAGCATTGCATTGCGTTATATTATTTGCGGTTCTCAGCTGATATTTTGAGTAGAATTCCTCTGGTTTCTTTTCCTACACCGTTTACCACGTAGACACAGCTGGGAAGCATGGTGTTGTCACTTAGCAGAGAAAGAAAATGTGTAACAGAAATTTTGCCTTACAACCTTACCCTTTTTCGTCTGGGCTGCGTATGTCCTGTCCATGCAAATATTCTGCAAGTGTGGGACTCTCGAGGAGTAATATGAACTATGCCCACAAATCCTGGGCTAACAGAGTCACCGCTGGCTGGGGCATAGCAGGCGATAGAGCAGTGAAAGGCACAACTGGTGTCACTCTCGCGTAGAGAGCTAATCATGCTTAATGAACACAGTGAGGCGGAAAACAAAAATTCACCCACACCTAGCTTTAGTTCTTCGTGTCTCTGCTAAATTGTTCAGTAAAACTATTTGCTGAGGAATAAAGGCTGCAGGAGGCTGTTGTTAATGGCAGGGCATTGTGAAGTGCGCACAATGCTCCTCTTGCTTTTCTATTGTTCTTTATTTGTCTGTAAAGATAAATTGGGGTAAGGCGCTGTGCTATTGTGTGTGTGTATCCTGACTGTCACATGGCACCTCTGGCTGTTGCTGAGGGCGATGGCTGAAAGCTATGAACTACGTAAGCCAGGCGCTCTAAGAACGAGCCTCTGCACTCCCAAAGTCGTTTTTCAGCTCTGGCATGTTTTTCCTCTGTCTAGAAACCAACGGGAGCATTTGTGAAATGGAAGAGGAAAAGCCAAACAACTGCAATGAAACGAGTGTCTGTTTCCATGTGCTTTTACCCGTTTTCGGAGGTCTGGCTCATCGCTGCTCCATGCACCAGCCACTTCCCAAACTCTCTCATGACCACGTCCATCCTCATTGAGGCCTCACCGTTGCAGGGCTGTGATGATAATTTATTTGTCCGTGTCTGTGCACTCGCTGCTCCTGGGCTGGGGAGGTAAGCTGAACAAACCTTCCTGTTTGGAGCAATAATACCTATAACTCTGAGGTATACTTGCAGCAAATATCTCCTGTGCCAAATTAAAAGCTTCAGCCTTTCCTGTTTAATCAACTGCAGAAGCTGTTTATTGCTTTCTATAAATGAGTGTCTCAACGCCGCACTTTAATTAACTGTGTCGGGCTTGGCTGTCATTCGACACAGGTTTTATTGGAATAGATGTTAAATCCTGTCTTTCATAACTGTCTTAAACGCATCTGTACTGAACTCTTTTAAATAATAATTACTTTCCATCAGCTGTCTTTTGTTTGTTTCCCATTTGCTCATGGGCAGCCTCATTAAAGTCCAGCACAGCTTTCCTACATGGCAACTTCTCCCACCTTCTCGGCTGGGATGGGGAAGTTCTGGCCCAGACTTGTTCCCTCCCCAGGAGAGCTAAGTAGTGTGCCCAGGGCTGATCTGCACAAAACCAGCCTTCTTCGGGAGTTACTGCAGCTCCCTAAAAGTCATCTCATGCCGAGGAGCCCTCCCCAGTGAATCCCATGGCAGTAGAGCAATGTCAACTCTGGGTGTGCCTGAGAGCTTGGGAGGCTTTGCAAGTCTGTCTTGGTCTTGCAAAGCCACGTCTTCTTCCTTACCTTGCTTGGAGGTCCATAGTCACGTCCTCTGCTCCTTTGTCTCTTCCCTCCGTGCATGACCAAGGCACGGGTGCATTGCCCAAGCGTGCAGGCTGCTGCAGCATCCTGGGCAAACAGCGGCTTTTGCCTTCTGGCCACTTCTCCTCCCTGCTGCTGGTATCTCCTCCTGGCTGCACTTCATCACACAAGATGTATTTTTTCCGGCTTTCCAGACTGATATAACCAACTGCTTACCCACCACAACAATATTTTTTATTCCTCTTTATATACGTCAGGTTAGAGCTTTCTAATTTTACTGTTGTGGATCCTTGGAGAGTTTTTGGAAGGGAAAAGGATATATTTCTCTCTTGCTTTAGCCAGGGTTTTCAGAAGCAGCTAGCGAACTGGAGGTGACATACCTGAGCCGCTCCCCTCTCCCCCAGCCTTGTCCTGAGGACCTACGGTGCTCTCCCAGGAGCCCACAAAATACCATTGCTCTTCACAGCCCATGGCGCGATCCCCTGGAGGGCTCCAGTCCCACCTCCCACACAGAGCACGACCGCTGATTTATCCACTAACAAAAGTGCTTTTACGCCTCCATTACCTCAGCGTTTGTTTTTCTTCATGTTTCCCTTTCTGTTAGCATTTTAGACCCTCGCTGTATTTGTCAGCTAACACAGCCCGGCTGTTTGTAAGTTAAGCAAGGTGGCCAATTTCCTCTTCACGACTCTTCATTAAATATTTAAGAGCATTTAGATACTAACCCGATGCTTTGTCATACATGCACGAGATCACTCCAATACACTTTGTCTTCCCCAGCGCATAGACCCACAACCCTCCCCTCCTGACACCCGAGCCGCCCATCCCACCACCGCCTACCACCTACCTCTTGGGTGGGAAGGCACTGAGATAATGGGGTTGGAGGAAAACAAAGACCAAAAAAACAAAAGCACATTATGTCTGACCCCAAACTGCTGCAGATTCTGGGGTTTTGTGCTCAGAGGTGGGGCTGAGTCAACGGGCACATCAACAAATGTCCTCAGGGGTTTTCATCTCAGTGTGAATTCATGATTTACGGGTTCAAGCTACCTTGATATTATAGGTCTCTAAATAGAGGATTGGAAATTATTGGAATAAATTTGCCCTCACAGGAGAGACCCGGATGGTAGGTTGTAAGGGGAATATTTAGTGTGCAGAAATGTGCATTCCTATGCACCGTGATAGTTTCGCTTTTGTAATTGTAGCTGAAGTTTGCCCATCATTTGTAAGTTCTTTCAGGATATTCTATGAGACTTGTCTTTCTGTGTAAGGATGTTTACTGATGAAGCTGATTTGAACTACCTTGAAAGTGTCGTGCATTTATATTTAACATTATATTATTGCTACTTTCTCAGGCCTTTGTGGAATGATCTATTTTAGTATCCTTACAATGTCTACTGAGGACTTAGCTACTGTTGCTCGTAATAGAAAAAACAACAACACCAAAAATCAGTCTTTCTTTTTTTTTTCTTTATTATTCTAGAAGTGACCAAAAACATACAGCTGGTGGCTGCATATGCTGAGGAGCAGTAACATCCGACTGTCCCTAGTAGCTTACCTAGAAAGATGGTTGAGAAGCTGTGAAAATGGCTCATTTAGTGAGGAGACGAATTACTTGTGGGAAAACCTTGACGCTAAATGGTTTACTGTAAAATCCTAATGGGAGATATGTGGATATTTGGCCTTACTCCAAGGGGTACACATCCTAGAGTCAGTATTGGGCATGTTTTCAGACAACACATTAACGCCAATGTGAAGGTAGGGTTGATACATTTTATATCATTTCTGAAAAAACAAATCTCTAGCCTAGGTGCAGGCTACTGTTAAGAAAGGAGAAATTATTTCTCTTCTTTATATTTATGTAGGATGTGTGTTCCCTGTTCCAGTGAAAGCAGAGCAAAATTTGCGAGTACCAGCTGTAACATCCCTACGGAGGTGCAGCTGGCACAACTGCCTGCCACTGCATCACACAGTCTTTGCTCCACAGGTGGGTATGAAGGAAAACTAATAGCTCTGAATACTGTCCTCTCTCTCACAGCTGAAATACATCAGTTTTGTGAGCTCTTCCTCCCTTGCCAGCATACATCATGTTGTCTTCCCCCACGCTTACACTTCAGTAATGCTATCAATAACATCCTCCTTCCTTCCATATATTTCTTCTTTTCATTTCTTCTGCTGTGTTCATGGTATTTTATCAGCACTTGCTCCATATTCACCTCCCTCCACCTCCAGCTTCCTTCTCCAGCCCAAGCACACCACAAAACCTGCATAACCAGTAGCTCCCCACCATATTCCCAGATGCATCTGGGACTTAAGGGTGCTAGGTGGTGTTGCCATGGAGGGCGGCTCTTCCCTGCATGCTGCCTTCACCCTGCTGTGCCCCAGCCCTGTCTCAGGAGCAGGTCCTTGCAGCCCTCCCTTGCACCCTCCACAGGGACTGCAAAGGGGAAAAAGCTCAGCAAGGGATGGGGCACCTTTTCCTCTTCCAGACATGGCATCACTTCTCTTGTCCATGCTGGTCTCCATCCAAGAGCAGGAAGGACAAAAGAGAAATGTCTCCATCAAAAAAAGGGCAGAGTTTGGTTGCTAATGGAAGAAGTTTATCTCTCCATCGATTGGAAATTACATGGAGAGATGTAGTGACTCATCTTGAAAATAAAGGACCTTGACAGGCTTGAGAGTTGGGCCCAAGCCACCTTCATGCAGTTCAACAAGGCCAAGTGCAAGGTTCTGCACATGGGTTGGGGCAATCCAACACACAAATACAGGCTGGGCGGAGAATAGATTGAGAGCACCCCTGAACAGAAGGACTTGGGGGTGATGGTTGATGAGAAGCTCAACGTGAGCCTGCAATGTGTGCTCACAGCCCAGAAAGCCAACCACATCCTGGGCTGCATCAAAAGAAGCATGGCCAGCAGGTCAAGGGAGAAGATTCTTCCACTCTGCTCTGGTGAGACCCCACTTGGAGTACCACATCCAGCTCTGGGGCCCCCAACATAGGAAAGACATGGACCTGTTGGAGCGAGTCCAGAAGAGGGCTACGAAGGTGATCCAAAGGCTGGAGCACCTCTCCTATGAGGACAGGCTGAGAGAGTTGGGGTTGTTCAGCTGAGAGAAGACAAGGCTCCAGGGAGACCATATAGCGGCTTTCCAGTACTCACAGGGGGCCTACAGGAAAGACGGGGAGGGACTCTTTATCAGGAAGTGTAGTGATAGGACAAAGGGTAATGGTTTGAAACTGGAAGAGGGGAGATTTAGATTAGGTATTAGGAAGAAATTCTTTACTGTGAGGGTGGTGAGACACTGGCCCAGGTTGCCCAGAGAAGCTGTGGCTGCCCCATCCCTGGGGACAGGCTGAGCTGCTGTCAGAACTGCATATGTGCTGAGTGCATGATCCTTCAAAGCCACCTTTGCCTTCCTGCCTGGACTTTGACCCTCATTCCTATCCTCCTTGGAAGTCCTAGCCCAGGTGGGAAGAGCCAGCTGCAAGGCCAATGCTGAATGTTTTGATCTATTTTCAGCAACTTCTGTGGAAGATGTAAATGCCCTTCCGTTGCACGATGCAGTGTATTAAGCAGCACCGAGCACTGCTAAAGCTCAAAATTCACTTTGATCTAATTCCTTGACAAAAATAGGTCCCTACCTGTGTGCAGAATGTTCGCTTTGATCCTGCACGGGGCCAGAGCCCGGCTCCTTCCTACCTCTTGTGGTGGGGCCGAAGGCGAGGTGGCCCACACCAAGCCTCCTTGCCCAGCTTGGGCAAACCAAGCTATGGAGCAGGTTATTAATTTATCAAAGCAGGAGCTGGTGGATGGAGCCCAGAGCTCTCAGGAAACCATTTGCTGCTGTTCGGGATAGAGCCCGTTTCTCCTCTTCCAGCAGCTGCTGTGGCGCTGGCCCGCTCCTCGGCTCAGCATCTCCCTGCTGCTGCTACGCTGCTATTTTGGGGGTGTGTGTGGTTATTTCATTTCTTTTCCTGCAGCAGCCCAGCTGGAGACGTAAGATAATATCCAAAATAATTAAGGACTGCTCACAATACGGCTCCTGCTCCAAGACATCTTCAAGGGGAGGTGTGCGAATGGGAGACCTGAGTGTCAGAAAGCTGACAGCCAAGGCGGACACGAGAAGAATTATAGGCATTCAACAAACATTAAAAGGACAATAACACACTGGCTTATGGCTATTTATTTTTTATGAGCGACTTTGGCAGTATTTTGTTTGAAGTTTTGATGGCCATATGTTTTCCAGGGAGGCACAGCGCTGTTTGTAAACTGTGCTATAATTGAAATTGAATTTTTATGAAATCTATGTGAAATATGATAACACATTAAAATACTCTCCTTTGGAGAGTTTCCTCATTGATTTTTGTTGCATTAAATCTGTTTACACATCAAAGGAAAATATTGCATTCTGCCTGTCTTCATTTCAGTCACACCCTTCCTTTTGTTTCCCAGAGACTACACATGGCAAAGCAAAATCCCCTCTGTTCAGAGCTCTTCCAGCACTCACACTTCTTTTAGTGAAATGATGCTTTACGCTATAATTGGCCTTCTTTCTCCCATCTGCTTAGCAAAACAGGAACTTTACGATGTCTTTTTCTTCCTTCATCTTTTCGGTTATTCACCTATATTTCTATGCCGGGACCAATTCTGCCCTACTGAAAATATACAGGATTCGATGGCTGACTTTGCTAGGACCAGGATCAGTCTGCAGAGGTATCTGATACGGGCAAAATCTGTAGTTGGAGTGCGCACAGTCATGGCTCAGTTCACTTCAGAGGAGCTGTGCTGATTTATCTGAGCATCTGTCCCTGGAAAAGTTTTTTGTTATGGCAAAAAACATTTAAAATTCAACCAGCATATTTTACCTCAGGCTTCTCAGATCTTGCTGTAAAGAACTGAGCTTTCTTTAATTTTTATGTGTGAAAATCCCATTTTGTGTGTATGTATGTATGTGTCTATCAAACTATTTTGTATGCTACTGAAAAGTGAATGCAAAGCACAGAAATGGTGTGGGTGAAGGGGAAGCATTAGCTTATTTTTAGCCTGGTACTAAGGAAAGACTTGCGGAATGAATCCGTCTTAATGACCAAACTAAAATGGAAGATATTCCTAGGACTGATAACTAGATCTATGATGATAAAGCTTCCCTTGCTTTGCTCACAAAGCTCCTTGTCAGAGCATCGGTGACGCGATAAAGCTGGTTGTATTATCCAGCCCAGGTTGTGTGTGTGCGGAGCTAGGACAAAGGCACATTTCAGACACAAAGGCAATGATCTATTTTGATGTTTTCCTCTGTCACTGTAGGGATAATAGCTAAACGCTATCGCTGGCGCCTGTTGGATTTGCCTCCGAGTTAAAGCCGATCTCCAGCCAAATCTTATTTTTGTTTCTCCTCTGCTCGTTGCAAAATTGTCCTGTGTTTAATTCTCCTCCTTGCACTTGACTTTCATTTTCCGTTTCCAGAACATGAAACTTGCTGTGCTTGGTTAGACCCTGGGCCCACCACAGCTGACCCTGCGCCCTACCCACAGAGCCTGCCACCACTGTCAGGCGTCCTCCCTCACAGAGGTCCAGGGGTGGTGGGAGGCACCCGTAGCTGTCCACACTGCCTGGAGCATGGGATTGCATTGCCTTTGTGATCTTAGCTTCCATGGTGTGGCTACAAATGCTTTTACTGATAACAAAAATTATCTAACTGCTGTTAAAATCCAGCAGAAGTGTAGACCATCGTGGCCTTCTGGGTGGATACAATCCAAGCTGTCAGCAGGCTACTTGATATGTTTTCTCTTTGCTTTTCTTTGCTGTGTCTTTGCTTTGGTTAACTTTTTACATGTGAAAAAAAAAAATATAAAATTGATTAAGACAGAGCATCCAGAGAAGAGGCGGCTGAGGCTCAGCTATGGGACTACCTTCTCTGACTAAGATGGAGGAACATCAGCTTGTGATGCAGTGATGATGGGTAGAATGTGAAATAAATAAATCCACAACCACGTGGATTAGCATTTAGAGGCAGCAGTCAGATGCTGTGGTCACCTCTAAAATGTCTCTCCAGGTACTAAGAGAGAATGGTTCCCATTTTATATTTTATATATATATATTTGCAATGAGAATAATCTCTCAGAATGTTAGAGACATTTACTGCTGTGAAAGTTTCTTTAAGGAACACCAAAGTTAACATGGACACATATTTAATTGATTTATTTATATCATGAACTGGTGTTCTAGAACAAGCTTGTAAGATGATAAGATAAATTGACGTTTTTTTTCAAATCACTATGTCTTCAAAGCCTAAATTTGAACCTAGTGCCCTCCACGGTGCACTGGTCCTAGCAGTTTCTTCTCCCTCCCTCCTCCTGCCCATGTGCATGGCAGTGTGCCTGAGGTAAAAAAAATCAAGATTTGAGGGTGCCAAGTATAGTGAAATTTGTTGTAAGGTGTGATGGGAGACAGTGGTAACAGCAGCCGACTGCTTTTTCTATCCACAGGCTGCTGGTCCAAAGGGGGGAACTCTGCTGCACGCCAGTGGGAGGAGATGCATGGGTGATTGTCCCACACCTTATGAAGAAAAGGTGAGGTCTACTGTGCACAGTCTACTGCTTGGAAGAATGGAAATGTAAGTGGGGAGTGTATTTTAAAGCTAAGCTATAGCTTTCACTAAATACAAGGTGTGCCACAGTGCCTCAGCAGGTGCCTGAATACATGGAAGTTTGAGGAATTTATATTCCTAACCCTTATAGACATTTAAAAAAAAAAGAGAAATTTTAAATTATTTTCTGATCTGACAAAATTGGATGTCTTCCACTGCTCTGTGCGCTAACCAGGGAACCAGCTCTGCCCGTACCTGTATCTGTGTCCCAGGGCAGATGTGGTGGGACCCCAAACCAGCTCAGTCTGAGATGGGTCTGCACTTGCCTCTTCCTGAATGGGAGCTTCCAAGAAAGAACAGTGTTCTTTAAATTTAAGAAAACAAAATACCCACAACTCTGGTTTTGTTTTTCCTGAAGTTCAAATTTGCCTAGTTACCTTCTAAACAACAACAACAACAAAAAAAGCCGACAAAAAAAAACCCCAAACCGAACTCAAAGAAATGAGCTGAGGCAGAACAACATCAAAAAAGCATTTCTGAACATCTCCTCCTCCCTTCCCTGCCATGCACTTGCAGGTCCGTGCTGGCTTGTGGGATTTGCTTTGGTTAATTCGGAGCTCCTGAGCTGCAGCAAATTGCAGTTCTCTCACTCATCCCTGGGTCGGTTTATTTGCTGGTCTCCTTTGAGGCCAGGCTGTTGGCTTTCCATGCTTTACTGCAGCTTCTCTCCTTGAGCTACAGGCTTCCCGTCTGTAATTTTTCTCTTTCGTGCCCCTCCACCATGCCTCCAACATGCCAGCCCTTGTGCTGCCTCCCTGCTGCTCTGCATGTGGGTCCACCTGCTCCGCTCCCGCCTTTATCAGCCTCCAAATAAAATGGAAGAAAAAAACAAATCAAAACTGCTGCCTGGCAGAGCAGGCAGAAGGAAATACAGTGAATTAAAGCTAACGAGGTGTTGTAGAGAAAAGGCAAAAGAGATAAAAATGAGAGAACTAAAAAAAAAAAAAATAAGGCAGGAGAAAGTGGTGGAAAAGAGCGGAGAAAATTCATAAAGCAGAATAGAAAGGCAAGTTTAGAAGATGTTGTGATGCCCCAGCTGTTGTGAGACCAGGTAGACAGGCAGATTGCGATGAGCGGGAAAATCATGATTTGTGTGTGTGTTGCGAGCAGAACTTTTAAACAGCTTGCTGTAGCGAAACAGCATGCATATTTTGTATTAAAAATTAATAATAGCGCCTCCTCCCGAGACAAATTATTAAATAAAACATTAAGAATTGCTGGGACTGAATAAACAGTACCGCTTCCCCTTTCCATATGTCAATCCCCATCGGTGCAGGGGAGGAGGCTGCAAACCCTGTGCTATTAAATCTCACGGTGCCCTCGACGTGGAGGTGCCTGTGGAAAGCAAAGATTGTCTTAGCATGGACACCCTCCCTGCCCAAACTCCTCTCCTCTTTTTTCCACAAATTGTGATCATGCCCTGTGGAAATAATAATAATCTGTGGTTTTGATGTTGGAGGGGTGGGGGAGCACAGGTTGGAGGCTTTACTTCTGTACAGATTGTATGTGTCTGTGTGCGACCACATATAGATATGTGTGTGTGCATATGCAAATGTGTTATGTATATACATATTAAAAAATTTGTGTAGATATGAGTCAGTGCATCCTCAGATCTCCCATTCACGCAAAATTGCTTATTTTTTTGGTGTCACCTTCACAGCACTCATTCCCATTCAGGAGGAGATGGCAGCCTCGGGAAGGACTTGTCCTGCATATCATAGAATCATAGAATCATAGAATGGTTTAGGTTGGAAGGGACCTTGAAGATCATCGAGTTCCAACCCCCACTAGACCAGGTTGCCCAAGGCCACATCCAGCCTGGCCTTCAACACCTCCAGGGATGGGGCCTCAACAACCTCTCTGGGAAACCTGTTCCAGTGCCTCACCACCCTTAAAGTGAAAAACTTCTTCCTAACGTTTAATCTAAACCTGCCCTCTTCCAGTTTATAGCCATTCCCCCTCATCCTGTCACTACATGCCCTAGTAAAAAGTCCTTCCCCAGCTCTCCTGTAGCCCCCGTTAGGTACTGGAAGGCCGCAATAAGATCTCCCCGGAGCCTTCTCTTCCCCAGGCTGAACAGCCCCAGCTCTCTCAGCCTCTCCTCATAGGAGAGGTGCTCCAGCCCTTGGATCATCCTCGTGGCTCTCCTCTGGACACGCTCCAGCAGGT
>NW_009650060.1:2715580-2718520 GCF_000708025.1 Charadrius vociferus
AAACAGCTTGGTATCATCGGCAAACTTGCTGAGGGTGCACTCAACCCCACTGTCCAGGTCTCTGACAAAGATGTTGAACAGTAGATGTCCCAGTACTGACCCCTGAGGAACACCGCTCATCACTGCTCTCCACTTGAACATCGAGCCATTGACCGCAATTCTTTGAGTGCGACTGTCCAGCCAGTTCTTTATCCGCCGATTGGTCCATTTGTTGAAGCCATGTCTCTCCAATTTAGAGACCAGGTTATCATGTGGGACGGTATCGAACGTTTTGCACAAGTGCAGGTAGATGACATTGCTTACTCTTCCCTAGTCCACTGCTGCTCTAACCCCTTCGTAGAAGGCCACCAAATTTGTCAGGCATGACTTGCCCTTGGTGAAGCCATGCTGGCTGTCACCAATCACCTCCTTGTTTTCTATGTGCCTCAGCAGAGTTTCCAGGAGGATCTGCTCCATGATCTTGCCAAGCAAAGAGGTGAGACTGAATGGCCTATAGTTCCCCGGGTCTTCCTTATTTCCCTTTTTGAAAATAGGGGTTATGTTTCCCCTTTTCCAGTCTGCAGGAACCTCACCAGACTGCCACAACTTCTCAAATATGATGGCTAGTGGCTTAGCAACTTCATCTGCCAGTTCCCTCAGGACCCGAGGATGTATCTCATCAGGTCCCATGGACTTGTGCACTTCCAGGTTCCTCAGGTGGTCTCACACTTGATCTTCACCTACAGTAGGCGGTTCTTCATTTTCCCAATCCTCACCTTTGCATTCTTTGTATTCTGCGTCACGGGCAGTGCGTCTGCAGTCCTTGCCAGTGAAGACTGAGGCAAAAAAGTCATTGAGTACCTCAGCTCTCTGTCATGGGTAACCAGTTCTTGTGTTTCCTTCCGGAGAGGGCCCACATCTCCCCTAGTCTTTCTTTTCTCACTGACATACTTAAAGAAGGATTTTTTTGTTTGTCTTAATGTCCCTGGCCAGATTTAGTTCTATATCTGGGCTTTAGCTTGTCTAACCTGATCTCTGGCTGCTCGAATGATTCCTCTGTATTCCTCCCAGGCTACCCACCCCTGTTTCCACTCCCTATAGGCCTCTTTTTTCCTTTTGATCATTTCCAGGAGCTCCTTGTTCATCCATGCAGGCCTCCTGGCTTTCTGCTTTTTTTTTTTTCCTCTTTGTAGGAATGCATTGCTCCTGAGCTTGGAGGAGGTGATCCTTGAATATTAACCAACTTTCTTGGGCCCTTTTTCCCTCCAGCACTTCATCCCATGGCACCATACCAAGCAGATTCTTCAAGAGGCCAGCGCACGGCCCTGGATGCTCTGCTTGCTCTACGCTCATCTGGAAGGTAGGTAAACCCTTGCGGCCCCTGTCTGGGTGTTGAACATTGGCCATATTAGATGCATAAAGTATCATCTTGTTCATGCTTAGGGTGAAAAAAATCACTTGATGGTTTTCTGGCACCTACTTCTTATGAACCTTCATGAAATCAGTGGGTCTGAGCCACAGATGTGTTCTGCAGTGCTTCAGATACCACAGGGGAGATTGCCATGACATTAGAAATGTCCATTTTATAGAATAAGAACTTGCTCATCCAATTACAGCTGTTGTAAGGGTATTCCACTGCTTTTGTTATTATGCTTAAGTTAGAGTTTAATTAGAGTTTAAGTCCTGGCACGTGCGGGCAGGCGTGTGGGCAGCTGGGGCCAGCGTTTGGGTGGGAACGGGAGCCCAAGCTGTGGGTCAGTATGAACATAGCCTACCTTAAAGCAGGACCAGTGCTGAGGACTAGGATGAAGAGAAAGCAGTGCATTTCCTGCAGGAAACTTATCATCCATTAATTATGAAGTGGTGTTAGACCGAAGAGCCATATAACAAAAATAGTAATAACATACAATTTAGGAAAAAGTATTTCACAAGTGGATTAATTAGCTAGTCACATTGTGGATGATAGTAAATATACAGCTGGTTAGTTTCGGCATAATACAAAGTAAATGTAGACACTAATAAATAGTTATGTATTTCTGCCAAAACTTTGATGTTAATCGTAGATTGTGATGTACTTGTTAAAATGAAATCTATAATACATGAGCTGTTTTTCTATTAAACATATTGCACAATGTCTTTATTATGTTGTGTCTCTATTTATAAAAAGACTAAAATGCAATAGCTGACCAAAACATTTAAATTTTTTAAGTAAAGACAGAAATACTGGTCTATACTATGAATACATTGTCGAAATTATTTTTTTAATACTCTCTCTTGTTTTGTTTTTAGGTATCTCTTAAGCTTTCAAATCTTTCTAGAACCATGCTCAAAATAATATTTAGCATAGAGAAAAACACTAAATATTTCATGGTATAATTAAATCTTATTAATGTAATTGTCTGTATAGTTCATATTAAAAATTTACAAGGGCCCTCTTCCTTTTCATTAGAAGTTATAATTTCTTATGAATTTCCATAAATGTTTTGAGCTTAATCCTCAGCTGTGGGAAGCATCAAAAGTTTTCTCACGAGTTGATGTTGAATCTAAGTTGCTTTACTCATATTTTTCTTTTAGCTCAGCCAGAGACACTTTGTGATGGAATTAGTACTTATGTAATTAAGGTACAAAAGATTAAGTATTTACTTTAGCAATTGTGGATCTAGACTCTGGCATTTAATGTTTTCTCACTTTTAGCATTCAGTTTATTGTTTTTCTTCAACAGAATTTTTTAAGGACTACATGCTTAATTTCTTATATTTCTGCACTGTGCTACATGCAAGGCCCATACAGAACTGTATACAACTTTAACTTCAAAACAAATGTCTCTATGCAACCAACAATGTTTTAGAACCTAAGAAATTCCACTCAAATCCATGTTACCACTCACTTGTAACACCAAAAAAATTGTACGGTAATCTATGGATACAGAGGAATAGCGCGTAGTTACCATTCAGCACAAAG
>NW_009650060.1:2718569-2797470 GCF_000708025.1 Charadrius vociferus
GCCCTTGCCCCAAACGTCCCTTCTGCTGCAGTCAGAATCCATATTTCTGTCCTTCCCTGAAGTGTAACATTTCTATATATATAAAGACTGCATACTCACTACTCCTTGTCTTAAAAAATTCCATATTGTTGGATTGAAAAAACCTACCACAGTTCACTTTAAGCAGCACGAAGAGAACACGTATCTGTCTTTCTCGAATTTCCAAGACCTTTTTAATGACATTGAAGTCCTTATGAAGTTGTCCTGGATCCATCAAATATTCATCCGAATCATTCTGTTTATTGGCATCTCCACATTAGCATATTGGTCTCTTAAAATTCATGTAGCCATCCATCTGCCTAGTGGCTCCCCATCTAAGCAGACTTCTACTCAGCCGCTAGTACCATTAAAATCAGCTTTTTCACTTGAACTTGCTTTCATTTAAGCCACTGCTAACATAGAAAGGAGCTCATTTAGTGGTGCTTTTTCACCTTTTAGGTTAACTCTGAATGCATCATTAACAGAAAGATGTTGACTAATTTGGAGGGAGTTTAGAGAAAAGCTATAAAAATGGTTAGCGGGTCAGCAAAGCATGCACTGTGCGGAAAGATAAAATGAGCTCTCCATGTCTAGACTGGCTGGAAAATCATGATTAGAAATTTTTAGAGTATATAAACATAGGTAGTGGAAGAATTCAGTGTGTTAAAACTATAATGAAGAGCTAACACGCGTTGTGTGGGGATAAAGTAGAAAACCCCTCTTTAGATGTTTATGGTGGCCAGTTGGGGGTGGTCAGGACACCACAGCGCTGGGGTACAGACCAAAGGATCTCAGGTGCATACATGTCTGTTTTAGTAGTTAAATAAGGAAATATACCACCAAAAAAACAAGAGAAAAAGCATGAACAGAAGAAGTAGAGAATCATCATTTATTAGTGGCAACATTTTTTCTGGCAGCACATGTTTTAAGTGGTGGAAGTCTCCCTTCTGAACTCCTGAGGGGGTTTAGCACACAGAGCTTTCGAAATCACAAAACAGTAATAAGAAATAGGGAACTATCCCACATTTCTAGAAATTTTTGACCCAATTCCCCACAGTGAGGCAGCTCTAATAATAACTACCGACACTTGACAGCATTACTTGATCAGAGGGACTCTGGGTGGTCTGAGATAGTATCCACTTGCAATTTGTTGCCTATTTTATTCTGATTTGACTCACAGCTGTGCAAGTCAGGGCCCCTGAACTTGCAATTTCAGTATCTCTGCAGAGTGATGCATGACTTAACCTTGCACGTCATGCAGACTTTGGGTTGACTCCACTTTGCTTCATCCGTCCTTCCTCCTCACAGAGAGCAGGTTCCAAAGCAGAGCCAAAATTATGTGGCAGAATCCCATATAGGAACCACTTTGTACAGTCACAAAATACTGTTTAATTTGTGGACAGACTGCGTGAACACTGGATGATGGAGTTTTAAAAAAGGATATTTAGTTGGGAAGAATTCAAATGAAATATCTCCTTCAGAGAGTAAACTCATTCGTATTCCAAAATGCAATTATAGAGTGGCCTCGGGAAACTCAGTGCTCCTTCTGGTCAGCAGCATGGGCAATATCTTTGCACAAGATCATGGATAGGTTTAATTTCTTCCAAAGAAGAAACTCACCAAGAGGAACACAAAAAACACTGTAAAGGTAAACATTTTATAAGCCAACTGACAACCACACTAGAAATATTAAACAAGCTTCGAAAATGTTACTGAGTTCGCCTACAAATTGTAATGTGCTCGGAGAGAAAAATGTTAGCTGACTGCATCACAGGATCCAGTGATTAGGAACTGAATTAGACCTAAAGACCACATATTTCAGTAATCTGTCTCTGTCAGCAGCGAGACGCCGGAGTGCGGTTTGGTCAAGCAATCCCTCAGGATACAAAGATACAAAATGCAATCCAGCCCACTAACACCTGAAACATAAATGTTTAAATTACCTTCCAGCTTCTTTGGAGCTACTAATTATGTCTCTGGATACCCTGAATGTCCATAGGATTATCTAGTCCCTTTGAAAATTCTCTTCCTCTGGCAAATTTAATCTACAAGTAAGGCTATAATGTAGGGACCACTCCTGCAAAGGGATTAAGCTCTTGTTTGACTTCAAATAGGGATGTTTTTTTAAACACTGCTGCTCATTTTCTTAAGTTTCCATGTAAGCTTACACAACCTAGACCAATGGGCAAAGCTTCTAATAACCTTTACAAAAAAAAAAAAAAAAAACAACCCCAAAACCCCACAAACAGAGGAAAGGAGAGACTTTGTTGTGCTGTACTTTCAGCCTTAGAAGTTGGACATCCCTCCCTCCCCTTTCCATGGGGAGGAGGAGTGGAGGAGAGGGGTGGCGTGCTGCCCTGAGTACATGGTGGATCAGGAGAGTGAATAACAGCAGTTATTTATAGCAGATGTTCCTGCAACACATGCTGCCAGAATTAGTGTTTGGCTGTAGCTTTCCATCACCATTACATGACATGACAGAGGACAGGCGCTGTTGAGTCTGGCTTGACCTCAGTGTCCAGCCACCCCAAGCCAAAACCAGGCACCTTCATTCAGGTGATATTTAAAAAGGAATAAAGTGAAGCAGCTTTGTCCACTCCACTGGTTGTCTCTGCGTCTGTCCGTGGTTTATTGCTTTTTTTTTTCTGTAACCACTGACCACTGTATTCCCGAGGAAAATTTTCATAATGTAGTGGATTTTGCAGCAAATCCATAATACACATTACTGTTCCAACGTGCATTGCAAGTGACATTTGCTCCAAAGGCCAAAGCTTCCCTTATCACACAGCAGAAAGGAGCATATACTTTCAAAGGAGTGATGTGTGCAGGGTAGAAAGCATAATGCAATATCCTCTCCTGCGAGCTGGATTGACTCTGCTATGAGACGGGAACCCCAAGATTGCTTGTTGTGCTTAAAAAACTGGTGAAGCATGACTTTAGCTTGAGGGAAATGCTGATGCAAAGGATAGTCCAGGAGAAAAATGATGGGTAGAAAATGTAATTTATCTTGATCTTCCATCCTAATCGTTGCAACGCGAAAAAAAGCAACAAACCCAAAGGAAACAACAGCCACCACCAGCTGAAAAATCTCCAAAAAAGTCAGCCACCAAATCTAAACAGAACAAAAGTAAAAATGTAAGAGAAAAGGGAAAGGCATGCTAAACGGCTATAAGTAGCTCCTTGGGTTTTAAATACTAAGAAAAGCAAACAGAGCAAAATTTCAGGACCAAGTTTTTTTATTGCATTAAAATTTTTGATATTTTATAGCAATATTCTCATGAATAATTCTCATGCTATCTATGGTACGGATGAAAACCAAGCTTTTTTTTCTAATTACGGTTTTGTTTGGGTTTTTTTTTTTTTTTCAAATTTTAATTTGGAAATAATGCAGTTTGGAGTCAAAACAGTCCATAACATGTTGTGTCTATAAAAGACTGGAAGATGGGTGGTAAAGCGTGATTTACCAAAAATTACTGAAAAGTAGGCTGTCTCCCTTCATTACACCATAGTGCAGTGAAATCCAATGAATGAACAAGCTATGCCAAAAGTAAAAAATGTTATTTCACTGTTAAAAACCTGAAGGGTTTTTAAAAAAACTCACAAAGGTGAGAAGATCAGACATGTTTACTCTTTCTGGTGCTTTTAGCTCTCTGCATTCAGCAACACGTATCACCATAATTAGTTTTTATACGAAGTGCAACATAAGCGTGCTCTTGCAAGCAAATTTAAGCACATGTGTTAAAATCGGCTTGATATTTCTTGGCTGGGAATCAACGGGAATGTATTGCAAACATTTGATCTACACCTGTATAAGATCAATCTGGAATGAAGTGAATCACAAAACAGCATCCTCCTTTTCAGCACCTGATCCACTCCTGTCCTTATCCCTGCCTCCTCTTTGCCTTTCATATAACACCAGCAATGAGCAGTTTCGCAGCCCCAATTAGCAAATTTACTGACAGCTCGCGGTAAGAGGGGGAATACAAGCAGTCTTCGCTATCTCTTAGCAGGCTTTTTAAACTTGACAGTGCCGGTATCTAAACACATCCCGTAGCTTCCCTGAGCGCTCCAGAAATGAGACATTCGGTGCGTAGCTTTGTTTCATCTTTACATCCAAAGCGCTTTATAGGAGATCACGTCATCTCCCATTGATATGTATCCAGGTATCCAAGAGTAATAACGCAGTTCAGTGGAAAGAAAAGAGAAAAAACAACCTTATTTTTCTGAAAGTGGTGAGGGATTTAGATTACGTCTACTTGCTGGGAACTGCTTGTGCTAGATTTATTTCAGAGCTCTGCTTGGATTAGCTGGTGTGCCTGAGAAATGGGGAAAGTTGGGAGGAGCTGAGTGCTGCCATGCCATGACCACGGCACTTCCACCATCTGGCATAACTCATATTATAATGCTCTTATAATATTAAAGATGATGATATTATGAGCAGGCTTTTTTTTTTTTTTCTCTTCCGGGAAAGATGGTTTTATTCAGGGGCTCCAGTGTTATAGTACTGCTAATATAAATATCTAAATTAGATGGGATTAGCATCTGTTTTTCAAAGATTTCCAGCATATGCTTTGGGAACAGAACGATTAAGATTTGAGAAGAAAAATTCAGTTAAAAGACAGACATGCAAAATTCATTCTTCAAGTATCATGCTGCACACTGAAGTGGCGGTGACTTGGAGGAAGAGCATCTGAGCTGCAGGACCACGTGTCACAGAAATCTCCTATCCTGAGCACTGCTGGTCCCAATGTCACTTCTCTAAAGAGTTAAGAACTCAACGCAGCATCATGAAGGCAATGCTTAGAGCTGCTAACATTATTAATGAGGATATTGTGACTTGTGCCAAACCGAAAACAAAATATCAATGAACCCAACTGATGTTTGAAACTAAATATAGTTCACGTTAAATTTTAAAGCTTTGAATTACATGAAGAGCTTCACAAGTTCTAGTTCAATCAACAGTAATTGCAATTTGCCTTCAGCTACCGTGTCTCTGTGTTATTTTTCCTTGTTGGTGTGGGAGATAACAAATGTGTGAATGACATTTCAGCCTGGTAATTGGGCCATTTATAGTTCCTTGTTAGTTCTTCCTGGATAAGGGCTGTGGTGCTGATTTTACATAAGGATCAAGCACCTCATTAAAACCCCAGAGCTGAAAGCATGCCTGCGATACCTGACTGCAAGACAAGTGTTGCCATGTAATACATGAAAAATAAATTACTTTGTGCTTGCCATTTTCATTAAAAGATGGCATTCTTGACAACTAAGACAATCCCTTAGTCTGTTTTTATATTGACCTCTCCTTTAGGGAAGGCTTTGTTGGTTCAAGTGCTTGTTATCCCCTCCTTGTCCCAGCTTTGTTTTTGCAGGAGCTGAGCCAGTGTGACCAGCTCTGGGGCTCCCGGCCCCACACCAGCCCTGCTCCTTGTCGTTTGCTGGGAACAAGGCTGGTGCAAGGGGTCAGGAGATGTCGACGGTGCCTCTGTGCAAAGCCCCGACTGCATCTCTCTCAGCCTGGGTCTGCACATTAACACAGAGATTTCACAGTGCATCATCTGTCCTGAGTTTTTTTCAGCTTCTCCTATGGAATGGTTTATTCCTCTTTAGGTGTCACCTACCTCTGTAGGTAGGTAAGCCAGGACAGAGAACCGCAGTGCTGTTTTTCTCCCCATCTTTTTTTGGACAATTTTCACCCCGAAGGCTGTGGAGAAGCTCTGGATGTTGCTTTAGAGTGATGTTTTTATTGTCTGTCTGTGGCGGTGCCAGAGACAGTGAGGGTTAGAGGATTCCCTGGCATAGCTGGTGTGAATTAATTATAAAGCGGTTGTAGGGAGAAACCAATTGCCCTCAGTAGATGGAACAAAAACCAAAACCCAGATATGTTCAGACACAAAACTTTTACCAGGGGCACAGAGCTGTCATTCTTCCAGCTATGTCAACTAGTTTAATAACAGGTATTACCTTTCCTCCTGAAAACCTTGTTTCTCTTATATTTTAAGACCATCACAGATATTACCATGCTACTATAATAATATTAGCAGGAAAAAGTTAGCAGTATCTATTCAGCTGCAAGCCATTCCCTGATACCATCAGGGAATATGAAATTTTTACTTGGGTATATAAAAGCGAGATGCTCAAGTTAGCAATATTTTTTTTTTTCAGAAAAAGATATTTCCCCACAACTATCCACTGAAGGTTTGTAGCATAGTTTTATGTTTGGTTTTGGCTTCATTGTTTCACTGCAGCAGCTGCTGGAATTTTTCAGTAGCAAAATGAGAAGAATTTAGCGAACATGTGGGAGAAAAAGTCTGTCTAGACTTGTCGAGATTGTCACTTAGGAAAAGACCTATGAGAAATACAGGTTGCATTTAGCACTATGCTAGCAGTGACTTGGAACACTCTTTATTATTAAATTTGTGGCGTTCGCAGTGCTCAAAAGTGAGTGCAAAATGTGCCTGACTTCTCTAATGGGTTTTGGAATCAGAAAAATATGTAAATGCCTGAAGATCTTTCCAGTGATGTTGTCATCATCCATCTGCATTACATTTTTGCCTTAAACTAGAAGATTCCTTCACGGTGAATAGGATGCTTAAAGGGGAGGCTTCTATTGCCTCTTTTATTGATTACTAATGAAATCACAGTGCTCTCAGTCTGTTAAAGCTGCAGCCCTAAAATAAGGCTTGGCAGTGATAATTGCTTCTTTTAGATCATGAGTATATTAAGAAAAGCAGATTTCTGGAATATTTTATGATTTGTGAAAATTGTGTGATAATCATTGCCTGATTTGCTGAGAATTTGGAGTATTTGAAGCTTCTTAGGAGAATCAAATATATTTGATGTTCCTTGAATTTCCAGGCATTGGGTCAGGAGGAGTGGCTGAAAAGCCCCAACAGATAATGATGAAAAATCTGAGTACACTGAAGACTCTTAATAAAAGGACACTATAGAAAGCCATTGTCTGGCTTAGTAGCTAAGAAAGCAGAGAGACAGCAATTATAAAGAAAACATTTTGTATTCCGGACTGGGAGAAGCCCCTGGCTTGCACCAGGCTCGGCATGCAGCCGTATCTGTGGGCGCATCCCATGGACATGCAGAGCAGATGTGCTCTGTACAGCCTCTTCTGTGCCTGCAAGGCATGTTCCAAGCTAAATCAAATCCCCCTGTGAGGGCCAACGCTGCAAAGCCTGAGATGTTTACAGTGGTTTGCATATGAATTATGAAATTATACCCATGGCTTTTTCATCACTTTGGTCAACTCATGAGAATGGACATGCCCCTGCATTGGAGCAATGTACAAGTAGCATGGTAGATCTCATCCAAATGCTCGCTTCATCGTAAGTTGAGGAATGTGCTTTAGTCACACGCCTTTCTTTGGTCTGTTTTAACATGAGCCGTCTATTCATGTCAATATTTTCTTTCAATGGGAAAGAAAAAAGAAACAAAGTGAACATTACATCAGTTACCACCTCTTTGTAAGAATCTTATTGCAGAGCTCTGTCAAAGATTGCAGATTTCCTAGTGGATCTGTGTTTGACCAGGCATGTGTCCTTAGAGAGACAAGGCTAAGATGTCTCATGCCCCAAAGGGTCTTGTCCTGATGTTACAGAGAACACTGAAGTTGTTTATAAAGGGATAGAATATTTTCCTGTAAAGATACAGGAACTGTGCTTGATATAATAAACCATTTTAAGTAAACAATTTTAGAATTGGCCAAAGCTGATGAACTAAGTCCTGAACGATCAAAGAAAATAATGAAAACAATTATTCAAGAGTTATTGGAGGATGTGTTTTGGAACAGCCAAATAGGTTAACATTTAAAATTTTAGATTGCAAAGGGCATAACATTGTTTCTTAAGATTTATAAATATTAACTGTCACCTGCTTTCTGTTTGCATAATCCCACCTCAAGTGGACAGAAGTATATGGTAGAGAAGCTGATGACATTTTGTCTTACATTATCCTCTAATTATTCCATAAAAGCATTACAAGACACATTTAAATTTAACTCGCTGGCAGAACTTTGGTCCACTCAACCTCTTCCAAACCGGTGAAAAAAAGCAGCTAAAACAGCGGGGTGGTTTGGGTGAGGCTGTGTCCCAGTACCTCTGCTGCTGTGGAGCTGGGGCTGGGAGGGGACCGACTGCGCTCTTCCCTTATCTGCAGGGGCTTGTGCTTGCCTGGCATCACCACATATCACGCAGCATTAAACATCACCTCTGCCAGGCACTGGCTGATAAAAATCCTCATTCCCTTCCTTTTTTTTGTCATTTCCCCAGTGTTTCCATGGAATTACCATGCCAGCAGGATCAGGTCATGACTAGTTAATATGCTGCAACACGTGCAGTTGTGTTATAATTTTTACTGAGCTTGATGGCCACGTGTCCTTTGTCTGGGCAGAAATTACTGCATATTGTAAAAGGTTCTATTTTAATTTTTTTTCATGCAGGACATTTTCTTGTGCTACACCTTTAATTTTTTGAGGGTTTGAAAAGGAGCTGAAATGCTGTTTCAGGTCAGTTCATTCTTATTTGAACAAAGAAAGACTTCCAGCTTTAAGCATGTCTTCTTAAATTCAGTTCTCACAAAGGCTTTGCATGGAGTCATCACCAAAGCAGGTATTGTCTCTTTTTAAGTATCTTTGTAGGGATTTTTCTTTCTAGTTTTGGCAAGGAAATTGCTTAAGAATTGCCAGATAATGACTGCCTAAAGAATATTAATATTTTTAGCTTTTTGACTCTGTAGTCGGTTAAAGGAAGATCAAAATGACACAAAAATATAATTTTCAGAGCTGTAATTTTAAAAAGTTTTGTAATTTTGATTGCAGCAAAACACAAAACATCTGAAAATAGACACATCAGAAGAACGTGTCATTTTGAGGCTGTTAAGAAATGTAAGTTTTCACCTTTAAGCAGGCAGATGGATTTAGCAGTAAGAAACTTTTTCTACAGAACATTTCTCAGCAGTAAATGTTCTTAACGTTTGAGGAATTAAGAGTTTAGAATGTTTATAAAAAGGATTAATTTTACCAAGAATTTTTCAAGCCTACACAAAGGCTTCTAGAAACGAGATCTTTTCCTGCAGACGAGGATGAGGAAAGTGCCATGGATGTGCCAGTTTGGGGGTTTGCTGTTCTCCTGCAGTTGGAGCAGGAAGGGCATCTCGAGTTCCCTGCTGGTGGCCATGCCGTGGCAGGTTAGAAGACAGTGAGATACAACCAGGGTAGCTGAGAAGCTGCAAGAGGCCATCTGCTTTGTGCACCATAGATAAGACTCCCAGAGCCTGATTTTTCAGATGCACAGTGGAAGAATAAAGTATATGAATCAGAGACTCACCTCACCGTGCAACTTCAGCTTCACATCTACTCTGCTCTGCTCTAGCAACATCATTGTTAGCATACTCGGCCAGGGGTAGAAGCTCAGCATATCTCACACAGGGCTATTTATATTTTACGCTGAAGAAGATCTTAAGCAAGTTTTGTTTGAGAATTCTTGGTTTGCGGGTTGGTGTGTTTTTTTTTGTGGGGGTGTTTTTTTGTGTTTTTTTTTGTTGTTGTTGTTGTTTTTCTTTCAAACCATCTCTCTCAAAGCTTTCACCATTCCCACACAGGAGACCAGAAGAATGATTTTACAGATCCATTTAACATCCATACCCAATGGAAAGGCCATGTGCCCTCTTCATCTCGCAGGTAGAAATAAAAGCAAAACAAAACCAGTCCTCAAAGCCATACCTAGTTCTTTCTCTCTCTGACTTTCAGTTGAAGAGCTCCACCTGTGTGTCTCCTGCCAGGTCTCACAGACATCATCTTCATCTTCTCCCCTCTCCCTCAAGAAAACCTTCCAGAATTTCTGAATATGCCCATGCTATATTAGAAGTCCCAGACTGACAGAGGGTAACTGCCCAGGCAAGGCTTTGGTATGTACCCACCTTTCCTGTCCTCTTCTTTCCCTTCCCTCTTGTCATCACTAGTGCTGGATGGGTCTAAGATACCCTCTGATGTCCTCCGGTCTCTTCCGGTCTCTTTCTGTCCCAGCTGTCCCAGGCCAAGACACTTCTGGTGGCCCTCCAGGGTCAAGAGGAGAGAAAGCTTAAAGCCCAGCTCGCACTACAAGGACACAGGTGAAGAGCCTACCCCCTCACTTTACTTGTACAGTTCTTATCTTTAAAAGTCACCTTGAGCTTTGTCTGGATAATCGTGAGCCTTTCCAGAAAGCAGGGTAGAATTTTGCTTATAAACCGTTAAAGATTTATGGCTTTGCTGTGTTTGCACAGTCTTTTATAACTTGGAGGTTATTAAGTTACTATCAAATGTAGTATTCCAAGAGTATCACGTTGTACTATTTGTTTTGCATATGTAATGCATGTAATGCGTCTTTTAATGGAATTTTTACAAAGATATGTAGAGTTAAATACGCTTATAGATAATCACAATCTCCTTGTGTGTTTGTTAAAGATTGCTATCATTTAATTTAAGTACGTAGGGTTCTTTTTCTAAAGCAAAACAAGATTTGCTAATTGATTAAAGATATTTACATCTGTGCATTCCCTGTATTCTACAATATCTTTCAGCAATAGTCTTCGAACTCAAGTAGTTATTACAATCAAATATAAAAAAAGTACTATAGATGTTGTCTGAGTCACACAGACTGCAATTTAATAGGTAACAAGTTATTCAGATTTCCAACTCTACTAAACTAGTTCTCTGAGAGCCAAATCCTTCAGATTCCCTTGAAAATTTCTGGCCTTAAAACTTAGAATGAGTTTTTGTCAGAGCGAAGTTAATACTTCATCTTTTCTAGGTTATTAAGTTTTAGTCTTACACTAGCAGTAAGCACAGCGATAGGTACATAGAGAGGGCAATTGACTGTCTCAAAAGGTTAACCGTCTTCTGGCTGAAAATGAGTACAATTACTCACCAAAAAGCAAATGACTAAAACCCTCATCTGAGGAGTTTTCAAATGCAACTGGAATGGACACTGTGCAGCTGAGGAAGGGTAGAATTTATCGAAAGAAATAAAAAATATCTCAAGAAAGGGAAGATTAAAATGATTCATGGTAGTGTTCCAAAACAAATGTAGATTATTTTGGCTTTGGGAAGAGAATACACCATTTACTCTTCTTTATGAACTTGGTTGCCTTGAAGTTGCATTAATTTGTTTAGCTGCATGGTGGAAGGTAGGGGAACGAGAGAAAGACACAGGTCACTGCATGGATCAATTCCTCCCTGTTTGCAGTAGCATGAGAAAAGATTATTTACCGAATTGAACAGAGCATTAGATGTTGTTCTTTTTGGGCCAAACCTGCCTCTGTTAAAACCATTGAATGGTTTGCTACGTAATTCCATGAAAGCAGGATCAGGACATAACTGCATGGGACCGCGTGGGAGTAAGAGATGCAGAAACTACCGACTAACTCTGGTGAGCTGCCAGCTTTGGCGTGCTGGGACCAGTGCTGCAGAGAGCTGCAGCCATGCTCCTGCATAGCCAGAAGCACTGGAGCTGAGTGATTTTACATCAGTGAAAAACAATATAAATGAAGGAGAAAGATTAGTTGTGGACTGCTAAGAGAGTTCGCTTTTCTTTTTCCTTTTTTCTCTCTTTTGTTTCTTTCTTCCTGTTAAAGAGAAGTTCAGCATTTCATCCTGCTCTGACAAGCCAGCCCAACCCCACCTGAACAAAGGTGATGAGAATTTCAGAAGTGGATGAGTTTTCTGGCCTTCTGGGATGATCCAGCAATGGGTAGATGAGAAGGAAAGGCTGAATAGAATAAAATAGTAAAAATTATGGAAACACAACATAATTTGGACAATCAAGAGTGTTTAATTCAACTTAATGTGGTAAGTCTTGTAGCATTTTGAAGTTATGATTTTTTTTACTCTTTGGTCATTTTTTTTGATTGGAAAGAAAAATGAAGTCTCATCCAAAGCAAAACTTTTCCTTCTAAAGTATTGAAAGAAAATACTTTTAAAATACTCTACTGGATTTTAAAAAAAAAAAAAAAGCCCAAGCCCAGCTTATTAAATTTGAGTAAAAATTACAGAGGACTTTTCTACCTCACTCTCTGTGACTCTGTGTCCCAAAATCTCCAAAACCACTATGTACAAAAGCCTACTTTTCTCCCCTTTCTTTTCACTACACACACGTTTTCTTTAGAGACATCTCATGTTCATGATTGTGGGGACAGTGCATAACACTGATGCTTGTCCTACAGCATTTGATTTTTATAGCTTAAAAGCACAGAAAGTGGATAAAATAATTCAGATAGCTCTTCTGCCTTTTTGCCAGGCAAAGGCAGAAGGTGACCCAAAGTCATTTGTAAGTCATCGTAGTTGCTGGCCCTACTCAGTAGCAACATTTTCTGGGTACGCAACTCAACACCCTCATGTGTGATCTGCAGAAATGCTGAGCACTTGCAGATGGAGCTGAGCACTCTAAAAAATTCAGATCCCAGAGGTCTCAGACTGGACATCCAAAATTAGCAAAATGTTTTGACCTTCATCTCTTTGTACTTCAGTTTCCTACAATAAAATTAGCAGGTTACCATCCTGTCAGTGCAGTGGTGATGCGAAGATCAAATGGACGCTCCACACAGATCTGGGGAAATAATGAATGTGGTTTGAAAGTCAGCGAGGAGTTTAGCAGGTCTGTCCTCAGCACGATGTTTAAACAGTGCTGGTAAATATGATACAGCCACACAATTGACAGTGGGGCTGAAATAAAATATTGACTAGCTGTACTCATTAAAGGAGCCCCGGCTGATCCGTGCACCAAACGAGTCAAGGGTCCTACGGAAATAATAACATGTCATGGTGTAATTACAGATCACATCAATATAGTGCATGAGAGAGCAAAACCAGAAGGTTGCCCAGACAACCTGGCTTATGGATGCTTGACTTTGCGATATTAATGACAAATGTTAATAAATTATTAACATTTATATTTTGTGTGTGGTGGGTATGAAATGTAACAGAAAGCTTACCTAACCTTTCTGTTGGGTGTGCTCTGGCAAGGCACAGACCTGGTTCAGTAGTTGAGACACATGCATCAGATTCACCCAGGCTGTCTTGGGACTCTAAACTACCTCACCTCAGCTCCTACTAGGAACAGTTTTTCTCCAACAGCAGAAAAGCAGCTGAGGGGTTTAAACCAAAGTAAACTTTGCAGGGGGGAAAGGAAATCCAGAGAAATTATAAGTTTGGGAAAAAAAAAAACAACTGAATAAGAAGTTGATAGATAAACTTACCCTGCTCTCAGGGACTTGTGTACCAGTGATAGAATCATAGAATGGTTTAGGTTGGCGGCGACCTTACAGATCATCTAGTTCCAACCCCCCTGCCATGGGCAGGGACACCTCCCACCAGCCCAGGTTGCTCCAAGCCCCGTCCAACCTGGCCTTGAACACCTCCAGGGATGGGGCAGCCACAGCTTCTCGGGGCAACCTGGGCCAGGGGCTCACCACCCTTAGAGTGAAAAATTTCTTCCTAATATCTAATCTAAATCTACCTTCTTCCAGTTTAAAGCCATTCCCCCTCATCCTGTCACTCCATGCCCTCATAAAAAATCCTTCCCCAGCTCTCCAGTATTCCCTTTAGGTACTGGAAGGTGCTATAAGGTCTCCCCGGAGCCTTCTCTTCCCCAGGCTGAACAGCCCCAGCTCTCTCAGCCTCTCCTCATAGCAGAGGTGTTCCAGACCGCTGATCATCTTTGTGGCCCTCCTCTGCACCAGCATGTCCACGTCTTTCCTGCGTTGGGGGCTCCAGAGCTGAACCTGAGTTCCTCTTCATCAGGGCTGTGAAAGCAGCCCTATATAAGTTACTGCCCCATGTTCCCTCAGTCTTGTAGTAAATAAAATTGCCAGTAATAGCTTATAGTCAAGAAAATGAAATGCTAACATCATTAAAAATAGAAGGTTATGTCAGGATATTGAAGGACAATAGGATATGTTGCTTCATCTCATGAAAGCGTGCTACTGCTCTGTGGGTTGTTGTGCAGAAATGCATTTTGCAGGGCTAGACCCTTTCCTCAGCCTGAAAAATAAGCAGAGAAGTTTTCTTCAAATTCCTCGTAAATGCAAGTGCAACAGGCAACCAGAGTTTTGTAGCAACACAGATCTTATGACTGGGAGGACAGATAACTGCATTGCTCGCAAAGCTCCATGCACTGTCAGAGAGGACGTGTTGTGACAGCAGCGGGTAACACCAGTAATTTGGACAATCTGCTGTGTAGCAAGCCACTGTGCTCCAACAGGTAGGGAACTGCTCATCCAACTGCCTAGCATGAAATTAAAAGGGCTAAAAGTTTTCATACTGAAAACTGCGTTTTCCAGTGAGCAGTAAATAACTGAAGTTAAACATATTCCAGTACTCCACTGGCAGCAGATAAAGTTTACTGTTTTTTCGCCATGGAAAACAGACTTCAAAGGTTGCGCTGAGAAAAGGCATAGGCTAATTTCTCTCAATTTTCAGACAAAATTCCGAATTTTTACTGCTGTTTGCTTAAGCAACAATTGACTGCTGGTGCAATATCCACAGGTTTTTGCTGGATTTAACTGATTTCACTTATTCAGGCATAAACCATTGCAGTTAGCTCTGGTATAGACCTGCCAGCTTCAGTTTCCCCCTCTGAGACATATGCAGCCTATTCTGTCCACCAGAGCCAGTGGGGGGTACCATCTGGATGAACAAAAGTCGCAGCAGATTTGGAGCTACGCCTTTGTGTCTTCTGGCTTTTAATAACAAAAAAAGTTATGACTTTTTCCTGTCTTTTTCCTTTCCGCTTTTGATTGATCTTAACTGACCCACAGCATTTCATACGGAATGCGAGCTCTTTCCTAAAGCTTTTCTGAGCATATGCCGTGTTGTTTCCTAAACTCGTTAACAGCTCCATCTGTTTCGCAATCTTCATTTTCAAACATCATAAGATATTCAGGAATAGTAAAAGGTCATTTAGGCCTTGCAGCTTTGTTCTCTCTGTCTCTGAGAGTTTTGTACCCAGCCATTTTACATTCTGTCTGGTCTCTTGGGTGATATATTTTAATATGCCTCTAATGCAGAACTTAATTATCTGAATCTGAAAATCCAAGCTCCTAAGCATACTTTTCCTCCTCTTCTTCAGAAAGCCTCCAAAATACAGAGAAGAACATAATTTTCTTAATTACAATTTGTTTTCTTTCAGCCATTAGCTGAACTTCAGTAATGTGTTTAGAAGCAAGTCATTTTATAGTTTACATGAGCGGTATTAATTATTGCTGGGTGGTTGCTGCCTGCCCAGCGCTGCACCTGAGGATTTTGCTGGTGGGATGTGACCGCCTTCTGCTGCCCAGGGGCTCTGGAGCAGCCAGGGTCGGAGCTACCCGCTGAGAGGCCTCTGCGTACAAGGAAATCTCAGAATATAAAACATAAACCTGACTGTGCTGGACTAGGCTATACAGCCACCCGGTTCAGTATTTCATCTCTGGTAGTGGCTACTAGCAAACGCCCGAGGAATAGGAGTAGACCTGCAGTTTGGCACTTCTGCCCTCATCCTCACAGCTTAGAGGGGTCTGATCCTAAGGTTGTATCCGTATCTGATGTAGATTAGCCCCAGAAGTGTGTTTCTTCCCTGTATTAGTTTAATTGCCTTTGAACCGTTTTTATAATTTTAGCATCTGTAACACCCTATAATAATCAGTTCCACAGTTTAATCGTGAATGTGTGAAAAAAACTCTGCCCTTTGCCCGTTCTTAAATTACATAAATTAATTTAGTGCACCCTCTCAAACCATTCTGTGGTAAGAAATAGCAAATAATTGCTCCCTATTAACTTTTTCTATGTTGTTCATAACTTTCCCTGTGACATCCCACCTCAGCCATCTCTTTCCCAAACAGATTACATACCAACCTATTTAATCTCTCCCTACACTGAAGCTGCTCCCTATGTCTAATAGTCGTTACATTTCTTCTATTTGCTTTTCCTAGCGCTACGAAGTATCTCGCATTAAAAAACTACCTACTCGGTTTCTAGTCTGAGTTGTATCAGGTGAATTGTATAAAGTCAACTCTATGTAATACATGTAAGAAAAACTGTTCTAAAATCACGCTTTGATGTTACTTCAGATATGACTTTAGACTAGAGATCAAACTGCAGCACTAAACAGGGTCCCAGTGTGAATACATACATTTCCATGGAGCGGTACTCAAGTTTCTTTTACAGAAGACAGTTCCACAAATCCTGTGTCAAATAAATGAGAGACATGCAAGGTGCCAGTGAAACGAGAGCAGGACCCTTGAATTCTGTATTTGTTCCCTTTATATGAGAAAATACAGTCCTTTCTCTTGTTCACTGCTCATTATTATGGGTTAGGCAACAGGCCTTGCTGTTGCAAGATCGGGAAACCCCAGATCTTCGTAACCAGGAGCAAGTTACAGGATTGTCCACGGAGCAGGAAGGGGAAGTGACTCCTAAATTGCTTTTACAGAAACTAATTTCTGAGGAAGGCTTCTGAGGATTTGCACTAATTATATTTGAAACATTTACTTATGCTTAAAGATAGTTCAGAATCTGATCTTATAAACCAATCATCCCCTGGCACCCAGATTTTAATTTAAAATGGGTTGTAACTCATGCATCCCACCGAAAAGACGCTCTCAGGCTGTTCCTCTGGTACGTTTGCAGCTGGTGGAGCAACACCGCAAGGAATGCTGCTCCCAGGCACGAGTCGTGTGCTTGCAGACCAAACTTAGAAAATCGGTGGGTTTTGTTATGTTGTGTGGTTAAAGGCTCAGCCCCACACACACTTGAAGGGGCCCAGGGCACAACGACACAAGATGTATTGTGGGATGTTGAGGGATGAAACCAAAGGTGGGGAAAAGCATAAGTCAGGGCTGGCTCTGAAAACCGGTGGGTCTGTGGGGTGGCTGCTGAAGGGACAGGGTCCATGTTGGCTTTGAGGAAGGGTCAGAAGGTCTGGAGGTTGACTGGGAGACGTGCTTGTATGTGTGTCTGTGTGCGAGGCAGCGCGAGATGGGAGCATCCAGGACTAGCTACTGGGTGGACTAGGTGTCTAAGTCCAGCTGGTGGAGTGATCCACACCACATACGTGTATGTACTTCTGACAAATGGACCTTCATCCAGACCAGCCAGAGCGGGAGACAGGATGAGGCCATCGGTACCATCTGTGTTTACATGAGTGCTACTGACTGTGTCAACCTGTATATGTGTGTTGTATATGTGTGCTTGTGGTGTGCCTGTCGGGAACACATGCTCAGCTCCGTTGCAGGTTGGGTCTCAGGGCATGGAGCTGCAGCACCCTCACCTCCACTGGGCTACTGGATTGGGAAACTTTTAAGATTTTTATAGGGGACTCAGGAAAAATGGCTTTCAAACAGAAAATTGCTAATCGACTCACTGAGTGTTCCTTTCTTCTGTGTGTGTATTCTGCTTTTAGCTGTTGGAATTTACTTGGGTAAATCAAAGCTTCTGGCTAACGTAGGTTCTTCAAGAGAGTGCTGGTGGCTCAGGTTTCAGGTTTCTGGTACATTTAGTCCAGTTTAAAGAAAATCCGTTGATTTACTGAAGATGCATTAGAAGTTAAGTCAGGTCTACTGAATTTGTACAGCTTTGATGGAATTGTCTATGGCGGCCCGGATACAAAATATATTTTTAAAATTCAAGCAGAGAGTTTTTCTTTGGCTTTTTTTCTTTTATTTTCCAGCTGTACATTTAAATGTACAAACTAGTATCTCCCCTAACCTTCATCTGCATGTTCCCAGCTAACCTGCTTTAGCAGAATGATCAGCCTTGCTGTGATTATGTCAGAGATATGACAAGTAAATTACAGGCTGCATTTTACCTTTTTTTTTTACCAAATAAGAAACCTACAACCAAGTGGTAATTACCACACTGATTATCTCTACGTTTTTGCTGCCTTAAAGATGGTTAAATAATATGTTGTATTTTCCTGTGAGTAATAACAACATACTTCTGCCCCTCTACTCCACTCTGGTGAGATCCCACTTGGAGTACTGCGTCCAGATCTGGAGCCCCCACCATAAGAAGGACACGGACCTGTTGGACTGGGTCCAGAGGAGGCCACAAAGATGTTCCAAGGGCTGGAGCACCTCTCCTATGAGGAGAGGCTGAGAGAGTTGGGGTTGTTCAGCCTGGAGAAGAGAAGGCTCCAGGGAGACCTTATTGCGGCCTTCCAGTACCTAAAGGGGGCCCACAGGAAAGGTGGTGGTAAACTTTTTAGCAGGGCCTGTTGCGATAGGACAAGGGGTAATGGCTTTAAACTAAAAGAGGGTAGATTTAGACTAGATGTAAGGAAGAAATTTTTTACAGTGAGGGTGGTGAAACACTGGCCCAGGTTGCCCAGAGAGGTGGGAGATGCCCCATCCCTGGAAACATTAAAGGTCAGGTTGGACCGGGCTCTGAATGACCTGATTTAGTTCACAGAATCACAGAGAATCACAGAATTTCCAGAGTTGGAAGGGACCTCTAGAGATCATCTAGTCCAACTCCCCTGCTAAAGCAGGATTGCCCAGAGCACATCACTCAGGACTGCATCCAGGCGGGTCTTGAAAATCTCCAGAGAAGGGGACTCCACCCCCTCCCTGGGCAGCCTGTGCCACTGCTCTGTCACCCTAATCGTAAAGAAGTTTTTCCGTGTGTTGGAACGGAACTTCCTATGTTCCAACTTTTGCCCATTGCCCCTCGTCCTGTCACTGGGAACCACCGAGAAGAGTCTGGCTCCATCCTCCTTCAACCCACCCTTTAGATATTTATAAGCAATAATAAGGTCTCCCCTCAGCCTTCTCTTGTCCAGGCTAAAGAGTCCCAGCTCTCTCAGCCTTTCCTTATAAGGGAGATGCTCTAATCCCTCAATCATCTTGGTTGCCCTGATGTCCCTGAAGATGTTGAAGATGTCCCTGCAGGGGATTGGACTAGATGACCTTTAAAGGTCCCTTCCAACCCAAACTATTCTAGGATTCTATGATTCTATACTATACAATATTGTTCCTTCACCTTAAGATCTGTCTCGTGGGAATCACTAGCCAAAAGTCATACTTTATAGTAAAGGTCTGGCTGGGTAGGACATCAGGCACCAGTGCTAATAATTCTTGGCTGAGAAAATTGCTCTGCAAATGCAAATGTGAAAGAAGATGCATTTCAGATAATCTTAGAAAATGAAGGAGGAATGAAGAAGCCAGCTGGGACTCAATGGCATTTTCTGATTTGTGTAGGTCCTGTTCCCCTCTTGTTACCAGCATGTGTGCAAACAGTGGCCATACATTTTGTACTGATTAGCCTGACGGTTTGAAAGATTAGCTTGGTTTGACGTGTAACAGTGAATGCAATTAGGAAAATAGGACCATATGTTATAAGGACCTTAGCTGGATAATGAGAATGGAGAGAGATGAAAAGTGTGTTCCAAAGTCTCAGTGAAGTGATACGTTTAGCAAACAGAGGCTGTCAAATCTCAACTGACTAGACAGAAGGGCTGTTGCATCTAGTTATTACTGCAGAGGATTTACAGAACATGATGAGTTAATGGCAGATAATTTCACAAAGCAAAGACAAATAAGTTAACAAAGACAAAGTCATCAAGAGTCTGCTTGAACTGAAAACAACATTGTCACGGGCACTAATTTTATTTAGCTACAACATTTAAAGTTACAAATAACACACTTAAAGAGAGAGGCAACCTGCAAGAGGATGGTAATTTATAAGTTGTTTTGGAAATTAGGATCAAACCAGTCTGAACTTTGCACACCAATTTTTCTATGGTGGGTTAAGCTTTTCTTATTCAAGATATTTTGTTCCTGCTTATCAGACAGAGTGAGAAGGCTTCTTCCCTTTCCCTTTTCTCAACAGCTTTTTTTTTGAGGAGTGCAAAAGCTGCAAAGGAACCCAACAGCAACCTGGTAAGGTACGGTTAGAAAAACTTGTCCTCAGAATCAGTCTGATTCAAATATTTTTGCTGTTGTCCTTATTTACAAAATCACTGTCTGTACCACTTTGCCATTTAGTACAATGCCTCTTCTCTCCCCAGGATCAATGATGGTATCCATGTGTACATGCCTATGAGAGTTACACATTGTCCTGGTTTGAGGTAAAACAGAACTAATTTTTGGTTCAGTAATTTTACTTTTGTAAACCTCTGGCCATACTTTCTGCTCTTCTTAGACACTGTTGATTGAGCTCCATGTGTTTTTCTTATTTGCCCCTAACTAGGTGGTCTTCACCATCCTGTATTTCCCGCTGCATTCAGAGCTGGTGTGGCCCCACCTTGAATGCTGCATGCAGTTCGGAGCCCCACAATTTAAGAAGAATATAAAGGTCCTTGAATGCCTCCCAGAGGAGGGCAACAAAGCTGGTGGTAGGGCTGGAAGGAATCTCCTATGAACAGCTAAGGACTTTAGGCTTGTCTAGTTTGGAGAAAAGGAGGCTGAGGGGTGACCTCATTGCTCTCTCCAGCTTCCTGAGGGGGACAAGTGGAGAGGGAGGTGCTGAGCTCTTCCTCATGGGATACAGTGATGGGATGCGTGTGAATGGTTCAAAGCTGCACCAGGGGAGGTTTAGACTGGACATGGGGAAACATTTCTTTACTGAGAGGGCGGTCAAAGACTGGAACAGGCTTCCCAGGGAGGTGGACGATGCCTCAAGTCTTTCTATGTTTAAGAGGTATGTGGACAATGCCCTTAATAACCATGCTTTAACTCTTGGTTGGCCCCAAATTGGTCAGGCAGTTGGACCAGATGTTTGTTGCAGGTCCCTTCCAACTGAAATAGTCTATTGCAGACTATTTGTGCAGCTGATTGTTCCTGTTTAAACTTGATATTTGTTCCTATTGAATAGCACCTTTTTTTTTTGTTCCTCCCCCTTCAGGTCAACTCCACAATTCCTCAAGACCATCTTGGATTTATTTTTACGTTCATGTCCCAGTGTGTTTGCAGTTCCCTTCTGCTTCATGTTAAGTGTAAATTTTATAAGTCTGCACTCTGACCTTCACCGGTCACTGATGAAACATGGATTTGCAGTAAGCTGAGGATGCAGCAGCTCTCTCAGGAGCTGCTTGCCAGGTCCTCCTCTCTGACACTGCCTTCCTTCTCAGCATAGACTTTCTGACAGTTTTTCACTATCCTCCCTAGCAAGCTCATCTAGGCCATGTTAGCATAAGAAAATTTCATGGAGGTAGCACAAGCATTTTGCCTTGTTAAAGAAGAAAATAGTTGACATTTGTCGGTGAAGAATCTTGACATAATAGTGACAAAATTCTTGATTAAACTTGTGTTGGCTATTACCCATTTCCCTATTATCTTCTGGGCATTTGCAATTAGTTAATTTAACTACTTGTTCCAATATTTTTTGGTAAGAGGGGTTAAAATGACTGTTTTGCAAATCTCTGGCTCTTCTGTTTTTGTTTTGGCTTCCCCGCCCCCAGGGGTGGGGGTGTGTTATGTTTAAAAGATATTTGACATTTTCCAGTCTTCCTTTTCCTCGCATGTTTTCAATGCATCCTAGTTGACAGACTCAAACAGAGCCACCCTTCGTAAAAGATTGTGCTGTAAAACATTTTCTAAAAGTGCACAATATATTTACAAACATTCCTCAAAATCTACATGCCGCATTTTTCAAAACATCAACATAAAAACCCTCTGGGAACAGAGAAATGCAAACACTGAGAGAGCAGATCAAACCCACAGAAAACACTGGTGTGTTATAGTATTAACGTGGTAATCTTACCAAAGGTTATCAAACATTTGAAAGAGACCTTTTCCTTACTCTGAATGATTGTATTTTTTCTCCCGTGATGCTCTCATTTCTATTAAGCACAGAGAAGACAGGATTTTTTCTAATCATTGTCTAATTAAAAATAAAAAAAAAAGATCTCTAATAAAATAATGACTACTACTTGGGGCCATCAGCTCTCCCAGCTAGTCATTAATCCCAAGGAAATGAGCCAGGCTTGATTGTTATTACTAAAATATATTGCTAATGTAATTTAGAGCTTCCTAGAAACAGATTTCTTGAATGTATTCTAGTCTTCCTGGTCCACCTAAAAAAGCATGCATGAATTTATCCATATAGAAACTAAAATATGATTGCAATAAAGAAATTTAGGGTGTTACTCAGAAAAGTAAGATAGCTAGAATTTAAAACAGTGATGGAAATGACAAATTTAATTTTAACATCTTTATATTAAGGTTGAGCGCCTTTCTGGAAGACAAGTGTTCAGTACACGTTACAGAAGGTCGGATACATCGATCCAGAGCGCCTTCTGGTCTCAGAGAAAAAAATAAGAGAATAGTCATTAGGGAATAGCGGTGTGTGCAAAAAGAGGCTGCAACACGATCAGTGTGAAAGGTGCAATTATTTTGGCAACGTTTGGAAGGAGAAGAAGGAAACCAGAGAAAAGAAGTGTGAGCTGATTTACAGATGACTAAGAGATGATTAACATGAAAATATTATCCCCGGGATTAAAAAGGCACATTTTTATAAACGCTTGCATGTACAAGGCATTTTGCTTCATTTTGGGGGACAAGCTGTGCAATCGGGGTGTTTTCTTGTGTGATGACCTTGCTGGGATGAGCATGCGTTGGGGCAACATGACCTGTCAAACCTTGGATACGGTCCATGCACAAACCTCCCCACAAACGCGAGCGGAGCTGCTGCTTGCTCCTGCTCTTTTGGTCTTGCAGGTTAATCGGCACGGCTGGCTCCGCTCGAGGGGCGGTTAGGGCCATCACAAAGGGGTCATTCCAACCAGAACAGGTCTTCAGAGGAAGGGGACATGTCCTATTTGGCACCTGAAAACACCACAGCGAAGCCTTCTGTCTGTGCTACCCCCAGCTTCCAGACATGCGTTCTTCATGTGTCTGAAAGTTTGTGAGCAGTTCCTCTCTTTTTTTTTTTTTTGTTTTGTGGTGGTTTTTGTTTTGTTTTGTTTTTTTTTTTCTTATGTGGATCTTAATTACTTAATCATGTTAATGTAGATGGCTAAAAAAAATCTAGTTATATAATGATACTGAGGAGAGCTAATTACATAATCAATTTGTCCATTTATCCATTATTACTAAGAGAAGCAACAAGAAGTCCATCACAATCAATGAGACTTCTTATATATGAATGGCTATTGAACTTGGAGAGTTTAGCCTAAGATGAAATAGGAAATAATGTTAAAAATTCATGTATCTCAACAAATTTGCCCAGAAATAACTGGTTTTGTCAATGCTTTAGAGGTAGTGCAGGCTTCTAAATATTTCCTCATTTGCAAAGGATAATATGAATAATGTTCTGGAAAGACAAGAACACCAAAACTGCCTCTTTGTAATCATTTGAACACAAATGAAAAATTGAAGTATTTGAGATCTGCTAAGTTCTTTAGCTTGAAAGTATAAAGAGAGAGGCAGTCAACACCGGCTCCGGTCTCAGTTTAAATAGTGTAAGGGCAGAACTCAACAAGTAACTGAGACTGTACAAAAGGCAAAAAAGGTAGAGCAAACCGTGATGTGAAAATGTTTTATTCCAGTCTTCTGAGTGATTTGAAGATGCCTCTGTCTTCTTAGAACTTTATTTTGTCAAGCTGGAAATAGGTCTAAAGGGTTCAGGATTTAACAGATGGGTTGTGAAATCGATAATGTATGTACTGTACCTCTGGGGGACTCTGATGCCCTTTCTTTCATGATTGTCACCTCCTAAATATATGTGACAGCAGCAACCCTGTATTTGGCCTGTGTTTTGCAGCTGGAAATGCTGTGTTAAGAACAAGCTTCACAGCTTGGTGGAAACGCTGCCCTCGCTGTCATCCATGGTTATGTGCTCAGTGAATTCACCAGCTCTCACCTTAGACAGATGGGAAAAAAAAAAAAGGCAAATGACTGAAAAGCCCCCAAAACCCTTTTTGGTCTCTGGACAGTAATTTCAAACACATGTATATGTACAAAAGATGTAGGTACAATGCTCCGGTGCCCTTCTTGTACTGGCATCCTGGTATTGGGGGGCTCTGCCCACCTCAGCCCCAGCCCCCCGAGTATGATGCTGAGGTTTCAGTGGGACCCACTGGTGAAAGCATTGGTCCATCAACATGGTACGACTGTCCCACAGGCCTCTCCAGTCCCTTATGCTGTCCAGGTTAACCAGGGTAAAGGTATGTTCTCCTTCTGGTTAGCTTCTAAAGTTGCACTTTTATATCAGCAATATGTTTATACCAGTGTAACTACCTCCATAAACAACAGTGCTGTGTCGACAAGGTCCAAGGATTCCCATTAGAATTGGTTTTGCTCTATCCTTGATGCATTTCATATGCTGTAGTTCTTTTATTATTTTTTCTCTCTCCAAAATGATAGCTTTTGGGTTGTTATGATACATATTTGATGATGTTGGCTGATTAGTTTGAACTTCTGTCGCTGATGTTCCCATGGATGTGCGATGGAGCTGATACCTCCCCTGCGCTCTCCCTCCGGCAAACAGCAAGTATATTTGACTATCAAGTCACCAAATGATGAATGTAACGTGTCAGCCAGGAAAAGCTTAATATTGCAACAGGAAGACTGTGAATATAAGATCACATCACAGTTACCTTGAGTTGAATGGAACAGGCTGACTGGTGATTAGCAATCAAGAAATAAGGAAAATACCCGTTTCTGTGCTAAAACCCAACTGCCTCCGAGTCGTCATCTATGAGCAATGCACAAATTATCCTTGCCATGTTGTCTGAAATCAGTATTTCTCGTATATTTTGCAGAATTAACTTTAAAAAAGCGTTGCTGTTGCTATGTTCCCATTTCACATGTGCTCGCAGAGGAAGGCACTTGCAGGGTGGAGGGTTAGCGGTGCTCCCCCTTGGTGGGAACCCCCACCCCAGCAGGATTCCCCCTTCACTCCTGGTTTTTGTGAGCCTGAGCCCCACTGCAAAGTTCTGACTCAAAACATACTGAAGTTAAAGGGAACTCTTCTGTGAGATTCACTTCACTTTGTCGCTGACCCTAGCAGGAAAATGAAAAAGTTTGCCAGGGGGGAGGGATGCGTTTTAGTCGGTGCATTAGAGCATGCTTCATTACATTTGGTTTATTTATTTTGTTGCTTTGAATATTAAGTTAGAAATTGGTAAGTCACATTGTCTGCATGGCCCCAGTGAAAAGAAAACACCTTAGAGAAATTTTGATTTGATGGACGGAGTAATTGCTGGATGCTTCAGGCTACTGATGTGCCCAGCACCTAGATCACATGCGAGACGGGGGATCTTTATACAGTACAGTCCCATCTGCAATTAGTTAGTGATGGGGTATTGTTTTCTGCCTTTCTGGTATGTACAGAGTGATTTCTGCCTCGTTGATGACTGTAAACATTGTTCTAAGTACTATTTTATGATCCCTGTAGGAATAGCAATGTAAACAGCGTAATTATGTTCACCTTTGAGGCATATCTAGAAACTTTGTTCTTCCAGAAGAGTGATAACAGAAATGAATACTGCTGACAAGGTAAACAGAGAGACACCACAACCTGCTTGTTAGAGACAGCTAATGCTTGAGGGAACTACGCATTCAACACTATAAAAAATAGGGGTTTATATTTATCTTGTGCACATGGTGAGATTTATTCATAAATGTATTACTACATGGGAAAAATATTAATAGCAATATATTGTGAGATCTTTCTTCTTCTGAAGAAAGCATGAAGACTTACTATTAGTAAACTGTATTTCTGTATATAGTTATTATGGGCACCATAGATTGCATGCAAATTTGTGTTTATTTCTACCCACACTTTTACATCACTGGAAGGGTTCCTCTAGGGTAGATCTGTGCTTGGAAGACACACACTTGCTTCAACCTTCAGCTTTTCTTTGTCTAAACAGAGTATAGCAAAGCATTCTGCTGTAGCCTCTCATGTTGTTAGCTCTTCACAGCAAGGAAACCTCAGGAATGTTTCCTGTCCTTTGGACTCCTCAATCTAACACAAATAGATCCTTTCTCACAACTGCAGTTATTTTCAAGGGGTTTTGATACTTATAATAAACACATAGATATGGTTAGGAGTTACAAAGCATAATTTAACAAATTGCTTTAGCTACCAGAAAACAGTAAGATTGGGGGGGAGGGCAGAGAAATGTCCATATTTAATTCTGACAAGATTCTCTACAGCTTTCTCAGTTTCTATACCAACACTGAACTTTTTTTGTGTTCTGGCTGGAGACACTGAAAGACTCTTGGGTCCTCGCACATAACTTTTATTCCATTCCTCCCAGTTTCCCTCCTCCACAGCTCAGAGCTCAGCTGAACAGCAGAGACCATACTGCAAAAGTGAATTCCTTCCTCCAGTTTAAGCCTCCTGTGAGTGTATTTTTGAAGCTGTCCTTTTCTTCTCTGAGTTTTGGGAGAAGGACTAACATCTGTCTCCTTTTTTACATGTGATTCTCTTCCATTCTGCGAACGCGAGTGCTTTGAAAAATAAATTGGGATTAAGTGGTTTCTCAATTTTGTACCAAGGTATCATCCTAATTCAAATAGGAATCCTAATACCTTCATGACCCTCCATTATTATATTAATTTGGGTTAATTGCATCTAGGTCACATGTTTTTATTGACCGACCTGAGAAAAAATGCTGGATGCTAAACACATGGAGACATTAATGATACGGTAGTTTCATAGCACTGAAGACAGTTTCATAACACAAGACAAATTCTGCAAATAGATGCACCTGCTTATCTGCAGATGGAGAATATAAAGTGTGTTATCACTGTGGAACTTCTGAATGCAATTTATGTATTTGGCTTATTCATAAATTATAGTCACAGTTTTAGAATAAACATCTTCAGCTTCCCACTGGAGGAGAATTATTCTCAGCTTTTAAATACTGCTTTTCAGCAGATTAATCCTGGTTGTAAGATATCGTAAGGTAATAAAGGTACATTTTCCACCTAACTGCATTTGGGGATGGAAAATACCTAACGATAACAATAACAACAATTCTTGGCATTACTATAGCAACTTTCATCCAAAGATCTCCAAATGCTTTCCAATAAGTAATTAATTAGGCCTCACAGCACCCTGGAGAGTTAATTACAAATTATCAAGCATAATCTCAAACCGTTTCCATTGAAACTATTCTTGTACTCTTTCCAGAGGAAAACAAAATATGCTGGCTATAATACTATGACCTTTCTCTCCCCTGCTTCATTTGGAAAAAGTAATTAGATGAGAATTTGAATATAGCCAGTTTTAGGAAAAGATAATATAATTACTGCCTGACCACAAAACTCATTACAATTTTCAGTTTCTTCAGTGAGATGATATTTTTTAATCTAGCTCTGTTTAATAAAACAACAACAACGGCAACAAAAGAAAAACTGCTAAGTATTCCAGTGGAATTCCAGAGAGATTTTAATTTGTGGATGTCCATCTGTTCTTCTGTCACAGGGGTGTTTGGTGTTGAGGATGTTTGATCCGGGCTTTAGCTCTGACACAGCAAGAAGAGGAGGACATGTCTGTGCCGCCTCCAGGCTGAGTGCTCCTCCTGGGATGCAGCAAGCTCTGCTAATCCAAATAGCGTAATTTGGACTTGTGAAGGTACTTGTCAGGGAGCGTTGTGTCCCAGGGAATGTCAGAAGAGAACAATAGTATTTCTTCTCACGTTTTCAAAATGGCCAGAGAAAAGGAAGGAATAGACTGAGATCTAAGACAATACCCCACCGTTGCATAATTGGAAACATCCTGGATTTCCACAAACGCGAAGTAGAAGACAAGATATAACTCTTGCCCATCAGAGACCTGAAGCTGTAATTTTGCCTTCATCTCATATAATCATAGGAGTAATTAAAACCCCTTTTATTTATGCTAGGTTATGTCTTTTGTTGCAACATAGTTATTGCTTGTTTTTGATATAAGATGAAACTAGTTTACTCAGGTAATTATCTGAGGGCAGAGATTTCTCTCTTTTCATATACTAATTTTTGAAAAGAAAAAAAAAGAAAATAATGATGCTTTTGTTTGCAAGGATACAGCTTGTGGGCAATTTGCTATCTGAAAAAGTTCCAGTATTTTAGCAGTGAAAATATAGTACGCATCCATGTTCATAGCAAAAGTGTACAAAAATCATACAGACATTTCAAAAGCTATTCTGCTCAATATATGACATTGACAGTGAAGTCCAGTTGTTCTTTGTCTAGCATAGGAGTCTGAAAGCAGTGATGAGAGAAAAGCTGGTACTGCGGAACCTAATTGAAAGGTCTGCTTCCCCATCAGCTGTAAGTGGTGAGATACATATGCGCAAGCAGTAAGTATTTAAACATGCATATGACATACCAAAGTAGTAGTAAGTTCATGAGGTACCTTCCCTTTTTTGAAAATTTTAAAGGGAAGTCATTAATAAGAAAATAAAAGGTTTACGAAATTTCACAAGAGCTACCAGAGGGACTTACCCTCTTAGTAAATTTACAGACAAATAAAAGATAACCTTTGGGAAAATAATTGAGGACTCTGAAGTGTAAATATGTGTTTACAGCTGATTTTGTGCCACTGCTTGATCCCAGCAGAAAGGAGAGCTAATTTTCTGAAAGCGTTATTTTATTACGCATCCAATGATCACATTGTGTTCTATTTTCATATCTGCACACGCAATCCCAGCAAAGTCAACAGCATCATCCAGGTGTGAAAGATAATTTGATCCCAGAAGCGATTCCAAAGTATAATAGAAATGAATGTTATTTGTCTCTACTGTTTTTTAAGTGTAACCGAACTAATGAGAAAGGATGTGGAGTCTGAATTCAGTTTGATTAAAGCTCTAAACATTGATTGGGCCAAGAAGATAATTTAGAGGCACACACAGAGAAGTTTAGCGCTGGTGAAGGCATAATGAGGAGGAGAATAAAGCCCTAGGAAAAAGCTGAACTGATATAATTACATAAGGGAATAGGGTTGTTGGTGTGTGCTGTAAAATGCCTATATGCAAATAAGCATATTAACAGCTCAGGCCTTCTGTTTTGCAAACAAAAGAAGATGTATGGTAAGAAACAAGAATTTGTAATTGCACTTTGGGACAAAATTGAACTGAAGAATCTTCTTATAAACACTTACAAGAAACCGCAGCTCTTAAGCGACCCTTCCTAGCAGAGATTCATCCATCTCCTGGAAATGAATGCCTGATTGGCAGTCCTTCCTATCGAAATATTGAGCGAATAAAATCTATCGGCTCAGCTGTATGTACAAGTCAGCAAAAGCTGCACGGGGATAACAAGGGTGATTTTATCTGCTGCTCTGGGAGACAGCAGTTCTATGTTTATTTTCAATGGATCAGGCCAATTAGAGCATCTTGAATAAAGTTTTCTCTGGTTCATGTTTACTGTTATTTTTTAATAAGAGTAGCAATATTTTTCTATGTCAGAGACAGGCTAATGCTCGATATTTAGGGGAGGCTTAGATGATGAATTCTCCTTTAATGTTAGTCTTGAAAAGAACACTAAAGTGGGTCAATACAGTGTTAATCTTTTGCCAGCAAAGCTCTTAATTTCTTTATAGAATTTAAGCCACTCTTCTTCCCTTTCCTGTAAATTATCAGATAAAAAGGGGCAATTATTAATAATACAATGCAGATTCAATATGAAGCAAAATATCTACTACGGGAGCTCAAAAATGAAGCTAAAATCTTATATGTGCACTTTCACACAATCTAATAAAACTGAAAAATTATACATCCTGTCAAGATGAAATTAAAATAATAGTCACCAAGTAACACTTTTAATTTATTTTAAAAATATACATCATCAGCATAAATTTCTTTGAAGGTTTTTAGGCCGTACCCATCATTAAAAGGCTGAACTGTGGTGGCTGTATCTCACTTCAAATTAGCACGCACTTAAGTCCAAATATGACCCACCTCTCTTTTAGATGCTCCAGAAATTAATGTCCACATCTTATTCAGGGCACACAGGCAGCTGGCCACAGGGAAGGCAGGGACCTCTGGGCAGGTCCCCAAGGTAGGAACACCAGAAGGACAGAGCTGTGGGCTGGCTGGAAGAAGAGCACCCATCCCCAGAGAGTCCCCAACCAGCTTTCTTAGGGCTACAGACACAAAGTAAAGCAATATCTGGATAAGGTAAATAAATCTGAGCCCCAATGACCCAGGGTGATAAGCAGTAAACGTCAGTAGACTTGTTGAAGCCTGTGTCACAGTAATTTTGGATGTTTTAATAATTTAACAATGAAAATAAAGACCACTCTTCTTTTTTTTTTTCTTTTTTTTTTTTTTTTCTTCTCCTTTTCTAGGGGAACGGAGAAATGAAGGGGAGGCCAAAGAAGCTTTTGCAGATGCACTGGAAATGTTAGGGTGTTAAGGTACCCTGTGAATGTTAAGGCTTTATTTGCTTCAGGAGTGATGCTGTCAAGGAAGGACGTTGGACTAGTGACATTTTCCAGACGTGACTCTTCCTGGGAAAGGTGGTGGTGATATTCGGCCAAGTTTTACTCTGTGTAAAACTGGGACTTCAGTGAAAAGGCCAAATAGATCAGTCTAGGTGGGTTTCGGGTTCATGTTAGTAGTTTATTTCCCCCTGGATCCTCATTAGGTGGAGAAAAGTTGAATGATAGCAGCTTTAACAGAAAAATGTTCTTCATGTAACAGCCATGGCAGAGTCTTTCCTTGAGCATGACCGTGACCAGGCAGATGCAGAAGTGTGCAACTAAGAGCAGAATTTAGCTCCGCTGGACTTGAGTGACAGCAGAAGGCATCTCATTCTTTTACTTCTGCTTTCTACGGGATGGGAATGCTGCGTGTTTCTGAACTTACAGTGTTTGACAGCAATAAATGAAACCTAAATAATGGGAAATATTGCTCCTTTCTCCTGATGAGTCTTTCCTGAAATGTTTCACATGGTCAAAGATACATGGAGAAAGGAAGCTGGCTCGTCTGTTAATGTAATTATATGAGAAGAAAGGTAATCAGCTGTTTTCATGCAATCTGATAACGAACTACAAGCTGTGCAAAATCTGCTCGCATAGTAATAAGAAAGATGCACAATAAGCACTGAGTGTTATTAATTATCTAAGTACATTTGTATCCAATTTAGCAGCAAAGAGTGACACGATCAGAATATTTGGTCTGTCTGGAGACCGGAACAGAAGCATGAATGAAAGAAACTCAAGTGCATTCTGGCAAATGCTGCACTTAATGTATTTGGTCTAGAATACAAAGCCTTGGAGGTAATTAGTAAACATAGTCCTGATAGCAGTACGTGCATGACTCGCATTACTGTTAATGGTGAACATGTGCTTAACACCCTGAGCACTCTACCAAAACTTCATTGAAATAGTTTCAAAAGATGTCCAAAATGCTGCAGAGCCTGAAGTAAAACAGAATGCTAATGCCAGCTAGCATGTGCGATAAAATCCATGGCAAGAGAGCACACTGATTAGGTGATGTTTTTCAGAACATTATCTTTGGAACATACTTGCTAATCTTGAAAATTCAGTCAGCAGACACTACACTATATAGAGTTTATCATGCTCTGGGATATAATTAAATAAATCTAAACTACCTTCTTACAAGTCAGACTTCTACAACCATGAGAGAGTAGACTTCACTCGTTTCTCAGAACAGAAGCATACTGATGTGTTCTTATGTCTCTAATTTGCATGTAATCAAAGTTTAAAATTCAGCACCCTGTGATTTCTGCTTAGTGCTATGGGCAAATCTTTTTGAAATCTAATGTATACTGTTGAAGAAGGTCAAAATTAAGAAACGGCAGAGCTCAGGGTGAAAATTTTGAAATCTGGGGGGAAGCAGGTCAAAGGTTTTGCAATAATAACTACCACCAACTGCAGGATGAGACATGTTACATACCAATCTGTGTTCATATACCTGGCTTTCCAACAGCGGGGTGTTTTGGGGGCTTCTGGTGTCATGTCTTTTTGAAGCATAAATTATGATTGCCACTGCCTACACAATGGCAATTACCCTCTAATTTATTCTGCTGCCTTAGGAGACCCCAAACTGCTCCCCTGTCCTGGTAAAGGCTCACTCCTTCAGCCCACATCCTTGCGGTCCGAAGCTCAGTCAACGAGCAGCTCTCAGAAACGTGACATGGTAACCATGGTGAACATGCACCCGAGGGAAGTTACAACCATTATTCCGTATCTTTGAAAGCAAAACCCCACAGAAACTATTTATTAGGTTTTACTGAAAATAGCAAGCAGCAGAAAGAAGTTAGGATAAGAGAGGAATTATAACCAGAGTGGCTTTCATAATGGAGCATTCGATACTCGGAAGTGTGGGTAGAAAAAACCTCTCTGCTGTTCCTATTTATTTGCCCAGAACCCTACTATTTCAGAGATAGTCCTTGTGATCAATACCCGCTTAAAGACCCGCAGAGTAAATCCAGATGACTGGTGTTCAAAGTCTTGTTAAATGGTTGGTAAATTTTTCTTCCGAAACTGGCTCTGCCTCAGCTTGCGAGCCGGGCTTTGCAGAAGCTGCGGTAGGAAGAGGAGTGATATACGCAGGGAATGACTGGGGCTCTGCACGCTGTCGAACAGGAGAAGGACAAGCAGAAAGCACAAAGAGAGGAAATTGGTTGCGCATGGGGGTAATGAATATGTGGCACAAAGAGGTAATTAAATGAAGAATGGTTTAGCGAAGGAACAAAGGTATAGCATATATCTTCATGGACTAAACAGGCAGGGGATTTGTGTAAAGTTCACATCCCTGTGGACATCTACTTGTTACTTCTATGTAAAAATATGCACTAGAGTAAAATAACAAATACTCGAGGTGTAGTTTGTGAATGCTCTCGGCTGTGGCCTCTATGTTTTTGAAAATAGATACTGTCGTGGAATGGCCTGCATGTTCACCTCCTGAGACTACCTAAAAGCTGCCTAAAGTAGATAATGTAACCGAATAAAAATATTCCCAGGTTATAATGCTGAAGTTTGTTCTAAATGCTGAAACACAGTTAGTTAAGGAAACAGCACTTTCTTTATGTGGAAGAGGAAAAAAATAGTTTGGGGCAAAGATAAAGCTCTGCAAGAGGCTTAACGATTGTTCATTATCATTACAGGTGACGTGCATATAGTTACGCAAATATTGCCAGAAAACATTCATTTGAAGTATTAATACACACACAATACACACAGCCTAAACTCACAAAGCGAAATATTTACTGAAAGTGCAAAGAGACTTTATAACTCTAGGAGTTTCAGCATATTAACATTCAAAGAAAAGGTGTTTGTTTTAGTTGGAGGGCTGAGTATTTTAATAATGATGATTTATCCAACACTTATGCAACACTTCTGTGCATGTATCTTATTATGAATGGTTTATTAAACCGGTTAAAGTGGTCAACAGGCACTGCAAATGCATTTACTTTAAATTTAATGTTGCACGTTACATTAGAAATGGCTGGATAAACATATCTAAGACATTTAGCAGTGTGAAGTGCAACCCTAAAATTCAAGTAAATTTGTTTTTAATAGTGGTTGATGTGTTATGACTATACTGTGCCATAAATGTTATGCATACTATTTTTGAGGTATTTACACATTGCTAGATTCCATGTATAGTACTCCTGTGTTTATTAAATTATATAAACAAATATTAAAATAAGTGTAACAGTCAAGTGTAAAGTTCCCTCTCAGATCTGCACAGCAGATACCAGTTTGGATGCTCCGGTGTCGTTAAGTGTTCGGGACTCTCACTGAAAGCAGTAAGATCAAAACTACGGTTCAAACAGGCAGTTGAAGTGTTGGCATGTTTATCTGAGTTCTGTTGATATGGAAATCAGAAATGGCAAATTTGCTTGTTTCCATACATTCTCAGTGAAATCAGATAAGATAGACCTTAATGTGTTAAGGACAGTTCATGAGTATTGCAAACCAGCATATGCTGGAGTATTTCTTTAGACCTAGACTTCTTTATAAGCGGTATGGGAACCATATCTATAGTGAGAAATACATTAAGTTGAAGTTAAGGTTGCCTTAACTTTAGTTTAAGTTGATTATCAGCCTCTAATTTTCAGTTGCTTATAACTCTATCCACGCTTATGTCTGCTTTTGGCTACATAATTTAAGCCACATTATTTTGGATTTCATCTCTGGCTATACCTACAAGAACACGTTATTTGACAGCAGCGTCCTCTTGTATCAGAGGTGCTATTTGCTGACTTTGTAATAAAAACTTCCCCAAAGAGGAAATCCTTGCAAACCTCAGTCCCCCCAGGCTGGGCAGAGAGCTGTTGCAGAGCTTTGCAATCATCACGCACAGTCCGTACTCCCACTGCTCCTACTGAGGGGTGACTCAGCCTGCTCATGTTGGGTCTCCAGCTGCTGGAGCAGTCATATCTTTTTTTGTATTTTGGGGTTTCTGTCACAACAAGGTCAAATTGACAACAAAAAGGCTGTCTTACCTTTGCTTTTAGCCATGCTGGTGCCAGATGCAGGTAGGGGATAAGAAAACTCATCTGACTGAAATGATGAAGGGTAAGGACTGAGATGAGTGAAAAGGAGGGAAATGAAGGAGGGCACCAAATGAGGTCATAGGAAATGGATGGGGTATGATGTGAAAGTAAAAATAAGAAAGCCAAAGAGAACATTAGGAGCCATAAAGAAGAAGGGACAGGAGCGATGACGATGGTAAAGGGGGGACTTGAATCAATGAAAGGGCACTAGGCAGGGCAGAAGTGGGACAGGAGGCAGGAAAAATAGCAGCAGGCAGAAGGAGCGGGGGAAAGGGAATGGAAAATGAGAAGGGAGTTAGATCCACATAAGAACATAAGCCAGCCGACCACTGACGCACCCTGCTCAGCCAAGTTCGTCAAATGGATGATTTACTACCCGGCGCAGTGCTAGTAAGGGCCCTTCTGGTAAAATGCGGTCCTGTACCTGTACGTTGTGTACAGCTATGCAGTGGGTTGTAAAGCGGGTGCACAAAGAGGACACTGCAGTTCATAACTCCTTTAGTGTTTGACAGTCAGTCTAAACATGCTCTTGAGACACAGAAACAAACACTTACAAAGGAGGTCGGTCATAAGATGTCCCTCTTAGATGTGTCCCAGTGGCTGTATGCCTATGCTTTTATGTGTCTGCAATGAAAAAGATGAATCTAGGTAATTCGGTTCTGGAATGGATAAATGTCAGAAAAAGGTCTCCATCTGTGTGAGGCAGAGAAACACGCGTTGAGCCCTGAAAGGATGCCACTGATGGGGAAGCAGGCTGAGACAAAGGAAAGGACCCACCAGGTATCACCTGTGGGGCAAAAAGACCTGTTGTCCCTTCTGGTTTTATTTTTTGGGGGGGAGGGGTGTTGGTGAAGGGGTAGTGTTTGGAAACTCCCCTCTTTCCCATTCCCTTCTTGGCATGGATTGGGAAATGCTGAAATTGCCAGAATCACCAGTCCACAAGCGCACGCACAAAGTAACACGCAGCACATCAGATCTCTGAGCTGGGTAGGTTTTATGCCTGTAATTGGGAGCATCCACAATTCTTTGTTGCATAAATGAGATAACAGACCTTTTTGTCTGGCCGGAGCGGAATCATTTTCATGACTTTACACACCGTAAAAGCTCTTTACTGCATTGCCTACAGTCTGACTTTCCTTAAATGAAACTTTTATCTCAACAGCTTGTAATATTTGCAACCTGGGAGGACACCCACTGAAAAATTAATATAAGAGCATTTCAACGCTGTCCACAGTTCTGTTTAGCTCTAAAGGATACAATTCTTGAATTAGCTACTGTCTGTTTTCAGTAGTTTTCCATTACAAGGGGTCAGGCACCAGAGGAAATAGTTTTCTAAATCAGAAAGGAATATTAAATGACACAGCTGATAAGTATGAACACTGGTGCAGAAGATTTATTGAGTAATGTGTTAGGTTGATAAATGATAACATTTATTTGCAATTTGAGGATGTGACCCAAATGACACTCATTAGCTCAGCTTGTGTAGAACCGATTAGTTTTGTAAATTTATTATTTGTCTGGTGCTATTGGAAGAAGAGTCTGTTTTAATTGATTGGAAATCTGTTTTATTTCAGTGAATATTACGTATTCTGTTCTTAATTGTATTCTGTTGTTTCCTCCTGAATGTCACGGATATTATAGTCTATTATTTGATCAGGGGAGTGCTTGGCGTCTTGCTAAAAGGCTGTAGTGAATGCATTAATCCATACATAGAAGGATGGCAATAAAGCAAGATTTCTATTACCCACTGGGCTTCTTAGGAGTAGACTGGGAGTGAAATGAGGAAGCAGTTGCCTCACGGACAACTTGCTCTCCTTCTGTTGGTGAAGCTTGAATGACACGTGTTCAGTTTCCCCCAAAAGGTTCATGCATTTCAGAGTACGATTCCAAAATACATGGGCTCTTTTTGGCTGTACCCATCAGCAGTGCCAGATGAGGACACTGAGGAAATGTCTCTGATCTCTTCTGGACCTCCAAGAGTAAAGTGCGGAGGTTTGGAGAACCTGAGAAGAAAATGATGTGTTTGGGGTTTTGCTGCAAAAGTCCAGTGAATGTTAAACAATCACAATTTTCCATTGGTCTGTCTATTTCAGAAAATTGAATAGAAAATCATACCTTTGTTTTAGGAGGGTTCAAAAAGCCTAAAGTGAGAGGGTTTCCAGGAGCTGGGGTCCGTGCAACAGTCTGAATTAGTAAAGAACCTTGAAAGGTATTTTAAATGAGAAACACTGGCCTGTTGAAATCAGGAGAAGGTTTGTTTCCACAAAGATATTGATGTAAAACTCTTCAGAGAGGAAGGCTTGCATGTTATTGAAGCGTTCCATTGCAACCTTTTCTAAACCTATTTAGTTGTTTTCTGAAGGCTGAAAATTAATTTTGTTTTGATATTTGTTATGCCTTGCTGAAGTGAAAACATGAGAAGATCAAAACTGAAATGAAACCTGAGAAAAATAAAAACTTTGACTGGACCCATGAGAACTCCCTCAGCCTCACAACCCTCTTGTGACAGGGGGTGAAACCTCTCCTCCTCACCCATGCCTGACAGCTATAAACATCCAAAACCACAAAAATTCATGTGAGACCAGAAAACTATTTCTTGCCTACTTGACACATTGTGGATAGTTGTTTCATTTAGTTTCAGATAATTCCTGCTTACTGCAAATAAGCTGTATCATATTTGAGAGAAAAGACAAAGTAAGAAAGCTGTCCTTTTGTTTCAATAGGTATGTTTGTTTATTATATCATCAGGAAAGATCGCAATATTTCCGAAATCTAAAAAAAAAAACCAACTGGAGTTTTTCTTTCATGGTGTCCAGGTTTTCTAGGACACCACGGACTAACTTTTGAGTGAGGAAAACCTGCAAATGCACATGGCACAAGAAATGTCAGCAGATTCAATGGCTTCTGAGAACTTCTCTGCCTGTTCATGTACAACCAAACTCAAAAAACTTCCCCAACCTCAAACACATTTATTTCTTCATATCTGATTTCCCCTGACTCTGCCCCTGTGCTTCCAAAGTTGGGCTAAAAAAGTTCTGCTGAAAGGTGGCAATGAAACACTGGACGGTGTTGTTCAAGGAAAGCACAAAGGAACAAGCCCTTCCTCCCTCAAAAGAAGCATTTCACTCGTGAGGAGAATTTGCCCTTCCTAGGAAATATTGAGATTTAAATAATTTTTCCTTGGGAAAGCTGAAGTCTGGCGTTTGGAGGCGTAGGACGCACAGACTCATGTCCTTGCACTGCCATTCCTCCACCTCCCAAGAACAAACCCTTGCCAGGGGGCTATTGATCACTGTGCAGAAAGGAGGTTTGTAGTCTCTTTCGTCTGAGCCATACAGGCGTACTCATTCGAAAAGGTACCTTTCCTCACACATCCCTGTTGACTGTCCCGGGTATCAATTTGCTTCAGGGGAGGCATTTTTCAGCCTGAACAGAACTTGCAGCTAAAAAGTATTTCCTGACAAAAGGGTTTGCTTAGCCAGTGTTTTCTACCAAAAAAGGCTCAGCTATTATAAATTATTCTCCACTGATGGCAATTCATTTTTAAAAAAAAATAAAAATCCCAAATGTGGCCCGTACTGACATGGCCTCCTTGTTTGTTTGTGCAGTCAGTGCTCAAAGCTTGGTGACGGCAACCCGCTCTGTCTCAAGGCAGGACAGCACGGCTCCTGCTGGGTTACTGAGGGAGCATGTGCATGCACAGGGCACGTACATTTTTCTACTGTGTGACAAATACACAAGCAGCTTGCTTTTTCACACAAATAGCTATATAAAACTGTACTGTAACTGTCTTTGGTTACCTTTGCTTCCGTCAAAATGGGTTTCAGAGCCACCTTAGGGTGAGATACCGATGTTTTCCTGTCTCTTCATATTCTCACATTATTCTCAGAGCCATTTTAGATCTTCTTTTCCTGGGTGTGACTCTTCTTTCCTTCAAAAAAAAATCACATCTTTCTTCATGTAGTTGTAAGCTACTAAGGCCATGGAGCTCACTGATGGACTGTGATTGCACATGCGGCAAGAGGTATCTGCATGGAGCCCTGAGGGCTTTCCAAACTTACTGGTATAAATCCTGGCATCGGGGTTTGTGCCAAAGTTCTGCTCAAGTAAAGCATGCACAGTCAAAACACACATCTCTGCAAATCTGGCCAGTGCTGCCATCTCCAGGGTGGGCTGCTTAAATTACATCTCTTGCCATTTTGAGTCCTGGAGCAGACACGGTTTAGGCTTAAAGTCCATCTCTGCCCTAGTTACTTTCTTGGGTGTGAGTGATCTGTACTAAAAGCACAGTACAAGATGACACTTAAATGATGTTTTGTTAATCAGCATAGAAACATGTTTAATCCAGATTTAAATATCCTGATTTATATATTTTTTTTTTTTTGGTCTGCTATTTTAAGCAAACACAACAGTTACTGCAGACAAATCTTTGGAGCAGAACACGCTGTATGGCTTTGAATGAAAACATAAACTGTCTCATAACTACAGAGCTGCTACTTGCACCTCCGTAATGACATTATCCCTTTTGTTGTTCACACATTATCGTTTGCAGTGCAAAATAAATATGCATGGTAAAACTGTTAATAAATAGCACTTGGATGCAATTTCAGGAGTAGACCTTAGGCATGCTTTGGAGCATGTGAGAAAGTGTAGCTCTATGTTCATATGATCAGCCTGACTTGAGCAAATCAAGCCAATGACAGCATTTTTTTTCCTGCTAACTATCATCTTTGGCTAGTTCCAGTCAGCCAATATTAAAAAAAAATTGCTTATGATACTTTACCTATTACATGGTCCTTTTCTGCTGAGAAAATTTCCCCCTTTTTTTATAAAAACACCAAAGAAGAACATAGAGCAGCCAAGCAAAGCAGCTGCAGCTCATACATGAAATTACAGCTAGGAACAAACATTTTAAAGTGCTACACGGTGCATGTCTATTGTGCTAGCCTTGCAGCAAATGATAGCAATACAGTCATTAGCCCACTCTCTTTCTTGCACTTGCGTGACCTTGTCCTTGGTGCGGCTGCTGCCTGTCATAGCTACTGAACATCAGCTCCAATACTCTTGCATGTGTCTGACAATTCCTATTACATCTGCCTCCAAAATCAACTTCAAAATGTTCTTATTTATACAACTACGGTAAATACCCTCCACCCCCAATTATTTTTTCCTTCCTTGCAAGTAGAACACATTATTATCTTTTCTCGGTACAAACCGTGCCAGCCCCATGAGACTGTAGGCAGTACTGAAAAATAAATGCAGCATTTCCTCTGGGTTCTCTGCTTATGCTTTCCACATAACTCAGGGACATAGGAATTAATATTGCTAAACACTGAGAGGAAGGACATAGTCATTTCATTACTAGCCCACAGATAACACTAGAAGAACTGGTTATTATTATTTAATGCTGCAACACAATCCATAGGTTCAGTGATTCACAGTTTCTTCTCACTAATAAGTCTATAGGAAAAAAAAAATACCTTTATAAGAGAGCATTAGGCATGTTCCAGACCAGACCTCAGGTTCTTTTACTGAGGATTTACTCCATCTCCTACCAGAGCTCTGTGGTCTGCATGGTTTATAACAAAGGAACAGGAATGCTTTGAGCCTTTATCCTTCCCTCTATCTGGTGGGCTTGATGCTGGTAAGGCTAACCATCAGGTCCCAGTATAATCAGCCAGAATAGCCAACACCTTTTGCTTTTTTCTTTTTTTTTTTTTTAACTAGTGCTCCCAAATGGCAGCTTCTGTAACACACAGCAGTGTCATGGAGGCAGATCTTTCTGCTTAAGAAAGGTGTATGAACTGTACCTAAGCTGGATCCACCATATTTTTAAAATCATCTATTAACTCAGGAATACAAAGATTGAAATACCACCTACAGCTTTGACACTTTATTCAATTTTTAGAGTAGCACGATAAAGGTAGGGTGTTAAATTTATGCCATAGATGAGAAAAAGACTCAAAAAGTGTAGCATATTTAGCCTGAAAGAAAAAGCAGACTGGATGATGATCTCATTACAGTGTCTAAATATATAAAAAGATTATAGAAGAATCTGGTCATGACCTACCTGGCTGGACTCTGTGAAAATTAAGGGAAGATATATTGACCATGACGGACAATGAAATCTGCACAGAAATGAAACAGGGAAAACCTCAATAATGCCCTTTGAGGTGGACAGGAGCACAAAGTCTCAAAATAGAAAAGACATATAAGAGAGTTTTGCACATAACCCAGGCTGAGGTGTTGTTATGGTTTGAGAAACCCACAACAATTTATTGTCATTTAGACAATCGTTCTGTCACCCAGTGACCCCTCTCCACCCAGAAAGGGGAATTGGGAAGAATCAAGGAAACCCAGGGGTTGAAATATAAAGAGATTTAATAGACTAATATTAGATAATTAACATTAATTGCACTAAAGAACCAATATTGATGCTGATACCAATACAGGATGTGCAAAGGTTATACTCATCCAATTCTATCAGTAGAAGCTGTGCACTCCCAGCAGTGACAGCCAGTGTGGGACACTGTGAGCGCTGTGGCTTTGGGAGGAAGGGAAGGGCTCAGGGGTCCATCACCGGGGCATGAAGTTCTCAGGATGGCAGCCATCAAGGGAGAGAATGACAACTTTGCGGCAAACTTTCTAATTTATATTGCATGTGACATTGATGGTATGAAATAACCCTGTTGGGCAGCTTGGGTCGAGTGCCCGGGTCTCGCTCCTCTTCACCCCAGCACCTGGTGAGCTCAAAACCACTGAGACCTTGAAACCCACACACCATAGCTGGCTGTAAAGTAAATATTTTCACAAATTTAGACACTAGAGTCTTCTAAAAGTGCAGTTTTCCCAAGTATTAGAAAAGAAATTAATCCTGTGTCCCTCAAACCAGGAGAGGTGTGAAGAGTAAAGGTACACATGTGAACATAGTATTCTTATTACTGTTTCTTAAAGTTTATTATTATGCTAACCATTGCGAAAATTATCAAGAGAGCCTGGAGGAACATTTTTGTAGAAGCTGTGTTCTCATCTATTGATGGCTGACATAGTAGAGGAGGATGGTAAAGTATACAATCCATAGAAAATGGGAAAAGACTAGTACGACAGCCCGACACTGGGCTGTATTTACCTGGCCCATGCCCAGCCCTTGCAATGAGTCCCTGCTATATGTATAGTATATGTATGTATGACGTGAAAGTAAGTTTTTTTAAAACTTTTTCCAAACTTGCAACTGGCATAAAAATGTGAAATAGGCTGCCCACAGATATTTTAGTAAATGAACTGCCATTTAAGAAACAAAACAATAATCTTTTTAGCTAGTGAGAAAAAACAAACATCCATAAAAATAATGCCCATATTGGTAAGGAATTGAATAACCAGAGCAGACAGCCACACGACCTCAAAATTAGGAAATCAGGAGCAACGAGGGAATTCATTCAGGCAGGGCTTTTTACTCAGGATGGAAAACACAAAGAGTAAGTTATCAAGTAAGGTCATAGAAGGCAATGGCATAAATGAATTTAAGAGACAGCTAGACATTTTTATGGAGAGAAGGGATTGAAGAATTCAGAGCCAGTGACAAATCAGGGAGATGGGGTTGGGATAAAATTAACGAGTACAGGCTTGCTGGTGGCCAGAGGCATTTTACTGTCCAGCAATACCTTATGTCCTCTGTCATCACATCCTAATCTGACGCTGACATCTGAAGGTAGCATGAAATCTTTTAAACCTCTTAGTATATTAAAGAGGAAAAAGTGCTTTCAGAGTTTTCCCCCAAAGGGAGAAACATAATGTTGCTTATTCTCTTTTCAACACATGCACGTAGTTGCAGGGGACGCTGAAATGACTCAGTCTCAGGCAGTACATGGTGACCGGCTTATAAATTCAGACTATGGTCCCTTGCTTGCTTTAAAATTCTCCATAGAGGGGTTTCAATCACATCTCCTTCTATTTTTAAGCAAAGTTTTGTTTATTTTTATGTACTTACTTCTTCAGATCATGGAGAGCAGCCGGAGATTCCCACAGCAGTGTTCTGCTTCTCCAGTACCGGGTTAACTCATCCTGCTGTTGCATCAGCTCTGCTTGTTCATGCATTGCCATTCGCTGCCGAGGCTGTGGCAGACTTTGACAAGGTCCCTGGACCATCAGCAGCCAGGCACTGCATCCAGAGTTGCCTGATGACTTTCTTAGTCCCCAGACTACAAGGGTTTGGTGCAAAAATCCGACCTTGAATAAAGGGAAGAACAGCTCACGCTGTTAATTTTATCCATAATTGGAAGAGCACACTGTGTGCCAGTCAGGAAACTGTACATATCCCACATGGTTTAAGAGTCGATGCTCATGAAAGGAAGATTGAAGGAAATGGGCCTTGACGTTTTGAAGAATGTAGATTTATATTAGTTCAGGCTTAAAAGTATAGCAAGTAGAAGGCGTGGACAAGGACATCCAGGATAACAGGACATCTTCACAGACTGACATGAACAGCAATGCTATTGCCAACAGGCCACAGGCTAGAAGGACTTTTCAAGGCAGTAGAGAAGCCTCAGGTAACTCAGAAACCTTTTTCAGAGCCTGTTGGCCACTTCTGGGACACCAGATCTGCCTGGCAGCCCAAACGTTTCCATGGGTCCAGGAGAGTTTTCCAAGGTCAGAGAGATCAAGCACCAAATAATGTGTATGTCATCCTCAAAAATTCAGGCAGGTGTCTTGTAGCTGTGCTTTGAGGGAAATATGTGTCTGTGTTTCCAGTGTCTTCTCTCAGCTGCTTCTTTGCAGGAAGGGCAGGAAAATAAGCCCAACTTTTCCAGGGTGACCACGCTGAGAGGAGTGCATAGCGGTAAGGGACATGTGCCTCAGAAAATGAGAGGAACTGAGCCCAGACTTTAGGGCAACGTCAACAGCAGTGAGCTTTGCAATATGCATATGCTGAAGAAAATACCCAGCTACAAAACATTTCCATCAGGCTGACAAAATGCAGTGATGCCCCTTTATTGGCGGAGTGTTTTCCCTTCCTGCTAATAGCTCCATCTTATTCATATAAATTAAATTCACACAAAAGCATGTGCGTTTTTTCCTTTCTAATCCTTTTCATGGATCTCTATAAATCTACAGCCCTTAGGCCCCTTTGTAGAGAAGCTTAAGAGATTTTTATGGTATGGCATTTAAAACAAAGCCTGGTTTGTGTAGGGTTTACTGTAACCAACTGCTTAATCTAAACTGCGCTAATGAAAGCTAAACGCAAATAACACTAATTTGAAAAAAAATGTCTGATGTGATTAGACTTCCATTGAACACGACAGCAAGACTAGAATGCATTTTCCTTCCTCTTTAGCTACTTCCACCATAATCTGAATATCAAGATCTTAAATCCATCAGGAGCCCAGCAGGCAGCCCACCTTTATGAAGAACTTTACCCTTAAAAATAGAATGAAAACGGCTATTACGAGCCATTAGGGGATGGGCAGCCCTGCAGGCTCAGTGTGTTTAGCTAATATGGAACAGGAGGAGGTGGAAGTTCTTGGATTTGTTTTTGTTTTAAACGGCCCCTCTGCTTCCCAAGGAGCTGTATTGATGGACTCTGAAAGAAAGCTGAGGTCAACTCTTTGTCTTGATGAGTTAGTGGAGAAATATTTAACTGGGGCCTTATGAAAACTACTTAGCTGTAATAATAACATCAAATCGCTGTTAAATGTGTTTCAGGAACTGTCATTAGCAACATAGCTATACAACCTAATTCTATTTGTTTAAATAAAGATCTCCTGAGGTCACATTATTCTAGTATAAATTTGAAAAGCTCGGCTGCTGAAAACAGAAAACTGCAGACAGAAAGCAAGGTTTGGATGATGTCCAAGCTTTATCATAGCCATTCTTTAGCATGGGCATGTGGGGACAGAGATCTCGATAGGGCTTTATGAGCTCTGTAAGCAGTAACACCGTACAATTCCTTTCTGACATTCTGTGATGCAGCTGCAAAATGAAATCACAAGCTCCATCTTATCACAGGGGTCCTGGCAGGAAATATTTACGATGGCTCAGGGGAAACTGTCCTTTTCTCTCTTCTTTCCTGGTGATCAGAGAATCACTCTGCAGTGAAGACAGGAAACTTAAAAATGCCGTTGCCCAAGGACAGGATGGGGAGCTAGTAGTGCAAATGATGCCTAAGACTGAACGTGTGAAAAAGAGTAGAATACAGAACAGAGTATTTTCAGTTGGAAGGGACCTACAATGATCACCTAGTCCAACTGAAAGAAAAAAAAAAAAGTAGCTTTCCGTTATCTGCATCCTAGTCTTTCTCTAAAGCATCAGGGATCCAAAACTGTACAATGAGGAGACATCCTCAACTGTTAAGGATCCTTAACTGTACAATTAAGTAGTCATGCACTTAAAAGAAGTAAGTGGAAGACATAAAAAGAAGAAACTCTCTCAGATGCTGTCCCCACTGCAGCAGAGGTCTCTCACTTGGGACTTTGGAGACAAGCCATCATCTGCTTCCATCTCACTTAAAAGTATTGAATGAAGAGAGGTATTTACATGCTTACTTTTGAAGAGTTGATGAAGGCTCACTTAAAAACAGCATCCTGGCTAAATGTGGAACAGAAATTTTAGAAGAGAGGTAGTTTTGCACTTTTTATTAGTAGACGGAGGTTTTCAGACTAGCCTTGGGATGGGGCTGAAAAGCCAGAGGTGGGATCAGGTTTATGTCTCTTTCTCAGCAGTCTTTGGTGAGAATGTAATCACCATCCCTCCCTCTAACTGTATTCCACTTTGCAAAGGAACACAATTAAGACTAGTATTGATTGACTGATTTTAAAGTGAGTATACAAAAGTGTAGTTCGTAACAGAGGGAAAAGAACAGGTCAAAAGTGTCTTAAGCGCCCACTTTCAGCCAACACTGGCTGGAGTGTTCCTCAGTGCACTCAAAAGCCCTGCAAGAAACGCTTTAGACCAATATATGCAAAAAGCGCTTTTATTGAACCACTGAGAGGAGGAGATAAAAATGGTAAATTCTGTAGCTATTATCTGGAATAATATACTTGAAGTGGAGAGATGAAAACCCAAAGGATCCTGAATAAACTGTCAGGATCTAAATGAAATGCTTAACTAGGAAAATATTTCTTTTCAGTCTGGAAATTATATTAGTCAGCTATGCCTCTCCTTCTGTGGGTGAAACTGAAAAAGGGCATTCTTAGGACCCGTTAAAAAAAAAAAGTAATTTGTGGATTATTGCTTTGAGTAAAATTCTTTAGCCAACCAATATTACATTTCTTTATCTAGTTTCCAAATTCCTTCACTCTGCACTCAGAATGAGAGCATATCGCAGATTACTGATGGCCCCTGAACCTCCATTTGGAGCAGGATTGACCCATATGAACAGTTCTCTGAGCAGAGAAGGAGACATTGCCCAAAAAATTGCCAGAGCAGGACGTGGTCAAGATCTGTTTTTTGTCAAACTGGTCCTGATGTCAAAGATATTACTGTGGCTTTATCTGAAAGCAGAATTTGGTCTAAAATCTTCATTACATGTGAATTCCACCAGGATATTGCATAGTTAAGGTCTCTGAACACATTTAGAATAATCCTCTTTTGCTTTATGCAAAGAATAGAATAGATGGAATTGCTTTCCCAGACTTTCTGAGGAAATTGAAGCGATGTGTTAAAGATTTAACAGCTTTTATTTCTCTTTTCAGATTTTAACCCAGTATCAAATATTAAAGTACTAATATATTTAAGGAAACCAGAAGTTGCTGTTATAATTAATTTCCTTTCTGAGAAAAAGTATTGCCAACATCTTTTGGAAAGAATGTGAGTAATCCTTTAAAAAAAAAAAAAACAGAGCAAAAGTATGTGTGTATGAAAGACTTTTTCTTCTTTTCCCTAAATCTCAACTGTAAAGGTACATTGTTTATATTGTACATCAAGGCAAAGACACATAATCTGAAATGAGCACATAATGTCACATCCGTAACACAAAAGTGAAAAATGCATTTAAAATATAAAAAATTCAGATCCTGCAGGACACATGGCCTCTAACTCTGGTGAGAAAGAGGCAGAGGAGTAAAAACTGAGCAACCCTGAGCCCACAGAAATTTCTACCAAACCCACACCTTCCCAAATAGGAGTGTAATATCAGCACAGGTAACTAGGCGGTATAAAATGAGCTTAAACTGAGCAATGCGTTGGGAAATGTAGTGAAAGGGAGAGAAGGCTGGCACCAAAATATACAAACAATTATTTCCATTTTCTTTCGAATGCACTATTAAAGTTAGAGGCTTTTATTAATCACATGGGAGAGCATGCAATGACTTCATGAAGCAGTGCAAGTGATAGTCCATGTGTATGTCTTCATTACCCTCGCAGGCATGCCAAATGCTTTCTGTTTTCTTTCTAGCTGAAGACAAAGCAAAGTGAGTCTTGCCAAGTATCTAAAATAGCTTTCTTTTTGGTTCCAACTTCAATATGGTAAACAGCTCTTTGTTTACCTTTTAAGTTTATTTATGGACTACTCAATAAAAGACTAATCATGCATTTAAAAATTTTTCTTATAGCTGCCGACGACAGAAAGAACTGCACAACTACATTGGTTACCTCAGAACCTCAGAGACTCTCCTGTAAAACCTGTTGTTGTGCTTTAACCCCAGCCGGCAGCTGAGCATCATGCTGCCGCTCACTCACTAATCCCATGGGGGAGAGAATCAGAAGAGTAAAAGTGAGAAAACTCGTGGGTTGAGATAAAGACAGTTTAATAAGTAAAGCAAAAGCCACACACACAAGCAAAGCACAACAAGAAATTCATTCCCTGCTCCCCACGGGCAGGCAGGTGTTCAGCCATCTCCAGGACACCATGGCTCCATCACATGTAATGGTTACGTGGGAAGACAAATGCCACAACTCCGAATGTCCCCCCCTTCCTTCTTCTTCTCCCAGCTTTATGTACTGAGGGTGATGTTATATGGTATGGGATATGCCTTTGGTGAGTTGGGGTCAGCTGCCCTGCCTGTGTCCTCTTCCCAACTCCTTGTACACTCCCGGCCTACTCACTGGTGGGGTGAGTGAGGAGCAGAAAAAGCCTTGAGAGCTTAGCAACAACCGAAAACACCAGTATGCTTTCAACACCATTTTCATCCCAAATCCAAAACATAGCACCAGTTGATAGCAAGACAGTCAGCTCTATCCCAGCTGGAACCATGACACCTGGAAACAAAGAAGGAAGAGGAAAATGAAAATTTCAAAGGTGGGCAATAGAAACATTTTTAAACAACTCTTTTTCCATACTGTTCTTCTTATCACTAGAAGGGTTGCCATTTGAAAACAGGGTTCACATTCTTATAGATACCCCTGGAAAAATGAACACCACATTTGACACATGACTCCCCATCCCGCTGAAGAAAAGGGCGAAGCGAGGTGAGCTCTGTGCACCTGCTCAGGCTCCTTGGGGCAATGAGTCCCTCTCTGAAATATGGGTCAGCGAAATACATTGTGTGCTGTCAACAGCGCAAATTCACTGTGTGAGGTCCTGGATGAAGCTCATGGCTTGGGGTGGGCTGATAGCCCCACTTCTGCACTCACATGGACTTGCTTTCCTCGGTGTACACAGACACCCAGCAGGGTGGAGAGGGAATGCGTTGGCTTCACTCCTTTTGCATAAGTAATCTTCACTTCAGTGGATCCACACTTGTCGTCAGGCACAAGAAGGTACTGCTTTGGGGGTGGTGTTTTGTTTTGGTGGCTTGGGGTGTTGTTTGTTTTTTGGTTTTTGCAGTATAACATCTTGGAGTAAAAAATAAATCCCAAAGAACAGGACCATCCTTTATGTGTGCGATATATGAAGGAGTTTTAAATTATTATTTTCTAGTTTGCTTGTTCATTCAAAAAGTCAATGGAGACATCTGGTGCTTTTGCAATGAGACGAGCATGCCAAAAATACAGTAATAATAAAAAAAAAAAAAACCAAACCCTGAACAAAAACATCCTCAGGGCCACAGCTGGAAGGAAAATAATGTCTGACATAAAAGAGACTAACCATGTCACCTGTTTTCATTTACCCTTTGGTATGCTGCAAAATAACTATGTGACAAGGTAAACCCATCTAGTAAAAAACAATGTATCTGGAATATATTGGTTAACTTGTTTTTTCCCCTCTCTTGTTCAACTTCATCTAAGATTCATTTAAAATACTAATGTTCTTCAGTCTATTATTTGAAGTTAAAAGAAGCATATGGTGCTTTGCGACAAAAGATAATTAGATTTCTTGTCTGCCTTCAGTATTATAGTTTGTTAATGCACTTTAATGGAGTTTACAAACAGAATAGGCAGAATAAATGATAGAATAGATTAAGAGGTTTAAAATGATGAGTTTTGACTTTCTGGGTTTGTTTCTTGGAATATCACAACTGTCCTATGGTACATCTACTGCAGCATCCTTTGCTCCTTTAGGCATTGCTTGATGTTTCAGAAGTACAATAACATGGTTGGTGATGGGAAGACCCAGTCATAACAGTATTTTCCTCCTACACACTACAGTTAACTGTTATGGCCTGAAGCACAAGGGCTCACAGCCCCTTCATTATGTCCTTATTTGATGTTCAGTCAACATTTACTCCATCCATACCAATGGCTAATCATTCATTTAATCTTTCTAAACTCCTTCCCTGTATAGTATCTGACAGCAATGACTTAAAAAAATTGCATATGCATGGTCTAAAAATCAGTCCTTTCATTACCCTAATTTTAGTTTTCATTTTTCATGCTCAAAGTGATGCCAACCATGTAACTAAATAATAAGTTAAAGTCTTGAGAATCTTAAATAATCTTATTTATTGACATGCAGCTTCACACAAGCATTGTCTAGACATTTTGATGTAGCCTTTCAACTCCTAGAAGAAACCTTTGAGAAAAAAAGGTTTGAAGCAAGATGTGAAACCACTGCCGTTCATCTGGTAGGCTCACCTCCATCTGCATTTGGAATGAAAAAAATGCATATGAGGAAATAGAGTAAAATTATTCCATGTATTTACTATACCTAGATTGTGATCTTTTAGACATTACAAATTTTTGAAAAAAGGAAAATGAAAAGTAAATGGATATTTTAGGTTTCCTAAACCAGCAAAGTATCTGATTTGGTACAATGTGGAAAATTATTAGTTCGGGTAGACAAGATGGTGATGAAGTCAATCAGTTTGATACATGTAAAAATATAACATATGGTTTTCAGCTGCATGCTGCATGTGAGCTGCTCTGCAGGGCTGCATCTGCAGCCTCTGCCCAGTGAAGATAGTGAGATATTTAGGTTACTGAACCGAGCTGCGGCATACCTTGCCTGTTGTCCATCTTCAGATAAGGTGAACCCAGACTAGAATTGGTGCAGAGGGGTAAAGGATCAGCAGATGAGGAGTGCTTGTTTACAAAATCAGACTTGTTTCTGCTGAAACATTGAATGGTGGAGATATGATTGCCCTTGATAATTTTGTTTGCTGAGGTCAATAGTGGTATAGCCCTTTCAAATAATCCAAACTCAAGAATACATGGGTCACAGTGGCAAGGTTTGCATTCAAGAGGAACAGCTTTCATTTCCAACTAAAATGACAGTGAAAAATAACATTCCTCTGCGTCACATGTATTGCTGAGGTGTGGGGGTCAAATAAACTTCAGTCCTCTCTAAAGGAAGGGAAAATACAGTCCTGCCTATATAATGTCTTCCCTTAATGCAGCATGACCCCAGCCTAAATTGATTTAATCATACAAATAGTATTGTATCATTTCCCTTATTTCTTGTCTAATTTCTTTTTACGTTAAGGGGTTTGCATGTAATCATTATTTTTGCATCAGCATACTCTTCAAAGACAGTTTGCTTTATTTCTTAAAATAAATTTGTAAGAAGAAACGTTAGACCTCTGGCCTCTATGGCTAACAGGACATAGGCAAAGTAATTTTTTATACTTACGTAGTAATTTAGAATATTAAAAAGACATTGGCTATAAAGTTTTATGTGTCTTCCTATTTTTATGCAGACCCACAGCTGATACATTTACATTGCAGCATACTCTGGGTTATTTGATATTATTATTCTCCTATACCATAATATGAAAGATACGTATGAATCTCTTTACTCACTAAGGTTTACATAAATGCTGGCTACAGACTCTTTGATTTTTAGTCGTTAGTGAATCCCAAGGTCTAGTTATGAGGCAGTATAAGTAAACAGCCACTCGTAAATGATAAAACTGCAGGATTTCATCCCTTCCTTGGAGAACACAGCATAATTTCAAGGTTGTCTGTGACCTGTCTTGTACATCTGTTTTTCTTCATTTAGGATGGAACATAACAAGATTGGTCTAAAAAACTTCAGAAATGGGTAAAGTGAGAAGCAAACTGAGAAGCAACTAATAATATTACTGCAGTTCAGCTTTAAACTAGGACAAACATCAATAGAAGAAGCTGCTGCATTCAGTAAGTCCTGAACTATGTATTTAAGATGAGCTCTCCAGACAGATGGGGGGATACATCCATTCAATATTCTTATTCTCCTATACGATTAACGATACATAGGATTTTAATTTCCTAATATTTACACAAATACTTTCATTGAGTACTTTGACTGCTGTTCTCTACTGATTCCCCAAGTTTTATGTCCTTCCCAGACACTGACCCTCCAGCAGAAGGGGAGACATGAGCACAAGGGAAGTGACTGTCTGATCTCCTGCAGCACAGAGACCTCAAATCCTTCCTCAGAAAACGAAGAAGAAACCAGAAATTGGCAGGCAAACCCCCACAAGGGCTTAAAATGGCTGTTGTTGAAACCTGGCAACAAGGATCTTTTAAAACTCGATTAAAAAAAAAGGAGAAAAGAAATGTAACCATCTCTTGCCAGCTCAGCAGCATGGAGGCCAGATTTGTTTAAGCTGAGGAATGGGCATGTTTGCCTTCAACTCTTTTGAAACAGGTGACAGATATTGTGCCAGAAATAATTTACTGACACAATTATTGTTTCTCCGAGTCAATGTTTGACCTAGACCCAGGGCTATGTGTGTTTACTCTCCTAACATAATCTCAAGCCATTTTTTTCCCTAAAGGTGAGGAAGTTTACAGTGAGAAAAAGAATTAATGTGCACAGGCACACAGAAAGTTTGCAAGTTGGTGGCAATCCAAAGCTAAAAATATTTGAAACACTGTGCAAGCACATGCACATACCTACTTGAGAGTCAGAGCCTGTTTGCACAGCCAAAAACTTGTGCCCTAGCAGTCGAGTCCAGAAAAATCCTTCCTTCTGCTGCAGCCCCTCCCCAGCTGAGAGGCTGCATGTAGATGTACCGCGGCTGTCACAACATATCACGGTCTTTGACAACAATTAACATTAAGAAAATAGATACTAAGGATATATTTTTTTTAAAATATCTTTTGAAATTTTGGAAGGAAGATGTGTAGATCTACAGGAAAGCACAGGTTGATTTCAGGATCGGACCAAATTGCAAATACACCTTTCCTCTGAAAAAGCCTTTTATGTAAGGTCTTTAACTTCTTTTTAAATTATTTCCGTATTTGCAGGAGAAGCTACCAAATATCCCAGTCTCTCTCTTTTTACTAGTTTAACATCCTCTGATTGTCTGCTCCTTTTGTTTGCTAACTGTCCCTTTTGTTCCTATGTACTTATTAAACCTATGACCTTCTTTTATCCACTCATCTAGAAAAAGTGTAGTTAGAAAAGTGTATGGAATCCTTCAAATTTGAGTAACTATTACAAATGATACATGCTCTCCAGGGGTAGGGACAGTATAGTTCTTGAAACATTTTCTACTTAGGTGAGTAATGCTAATTCTTCTCACGATATATCTTGCTTGATTTCACTTTGTATTAATAATTTCAAATATAATTTGCAGTTCTATTTGTGTTAGGTTACTTCTTATTAAACTGTTTGATCCAGATGACCTGGTTATCCTTTGTACCACTGCCACTGTTCTCCATTTTTTCTGTTTCCTTTGGCAGCTCTTTTCTGTCTCATGTATTTCAAAATGGATAGACTTAAGTATCCTCTCAGAAGACAGTCTTTCTGCTGAAAATAAATATTCGTTAGACACCTTTCTGATGTCAAAGATGAACTGTAGTATATTATACTATAGTTGTTTTTTGGCTTCCGTAAGGAATGTTTCTGCCTATAACAAGAGTAGTAGCTTGAGTTCAGTTAGATCAAAAATTGCTCCAACAACTTCCCTATGTCTGCTTGTTTCTTTCCCACAGTGCTCTTGAGAGAATTACAGGAGTCTGCTGAATAACTGGAGTGGACACAAATTATATGTACTTCTCTGGATACTCTGAAGTGTGCTGGAATAGTCAGACTGTTGGTCAGAAACACGTTTACATTATGACTCAACCTTCTGACAACTGCTCCATTAGTAGATATTTAAAAGGAAAGAATAAAGATTCCCACCTGACCCACTCATTTACATTCCTCTGAACAAGTGAGGTGAAAGTGTTGCTGTGCTTTTGCACTCAGAAAAATATTTAATTGTTTGGTGCACAGTCAAATTATTAAATTCTCAGCCACGCAAGTATCCCTCTACAATCCACACGTGTCCACCCTCACTGAAATTGTTGGAGTGAAATGCAAACAAAAACAAATTTTAAATTTTGGAGTTTTCTTCCAAGGCAATCAGAAGATCCTTAGTCCATAATATCTAAAAGAGTAGTTAAAACTTAGTAAGGAGCACTATGACTGACAGATTTTCTGTCAAGATGCAGTGAAAGATGCAATGAAACCTTCTGCTGTAGCTGTTTATCTCATGTAGGTAAGAAACAACTTTCTGGGGAGAAAGCACTGTGCCAAGCCGAAAATGGAACTAAACTCCAGAAGGAGCTAGGAACAACGATTAACTAAATCACCTCTTTGCAAGGGAAAATGAACTGTTTCAACCTGGTTGTCTCAACTACAAATCCAGTCTAACATGAACAATATGTGGCTTAATGCAATGATTTAAAGCCTATGTAGAGAAGATGGACAACTTCATGCAACAGTTGAGGTCATTGATAATGAGTGGAGGAGAATAAGAGAAGAAATACGAAGGTGTTTAGAAGTCTATATAGTCCTTTATAAGACCAAGCTTTGGGACTTGTTTTACAAAAACAAGCCTTCCTGGGCACCATGACATTGCTCTGTGTGCAGTACTGGACTCTGCTGTGTCACAGATGGATCAAAAGCCTGGGTAATATTTAGCGACAGTATGAAGCAAATCTATGAAACTTTTTGAAAATGTGACTGTCGAGGGCAGCCAGCTGATTTTGCAGTTGGAAGATTTGAATAGCAAAACGCAGCTTGTCTCAGAAGAGCAATTATGATTCATTGATACGGGCATTTAAGAGAAGCTTAGTCATAAATCCTAGCTGTAGTCAACGATAGTGAGCCCAGATTTAAAGCTTGACTCCTCAGTTGTCAGGGTGAATAACCTGAGGGCCTGAGTTCATGACAGCGACCTCAACTGGATCATCTTGATGTGATTGGGAACTGATACAGATTTAAGACGTGTATATTTGGTGTTTTTCACAAGGTAAGGATGGAGAGTATCTTATGGGTTCAAACTGCAGACTTGTGAATACAAGAGCTGTGGGACAGGGAAACTTTCAGAAACCTCAGAAAAATTGTAGATGCAGTCTTACACTTGTGAGATCTGCCAGTTTTAGGGGGAAAGCAAAAAAGAGGCAGAGAAGATGTTTTTGAGACCTGGATGGAACGGGGACTTTTTTCTTCTCTTAAAATGTCTGATGTTAAACAGGAAACAAAAGAGAGGATTCGGATTACAATGACGCATATTATGTTTGTGCCAAAGTAGGATCAATGGAAGCAGTATATTACCTTGGAAAGCTTTAGGTCTGGCACTTGAATAAAGTGAATATTCTTCAAATAATTTATTGGAAAAAAAATTAAAAATGCTGAATTTAAGTTTTATCTCATATGTGACCCAAGAATGTAGGTCTTTCACTTCTTATTCTAAACTAAATCCTGTTATATGGGTGCCTTTTGAAGGATTTAATTGCTCCAAGGTTTCATGCTTATACAGCATTCTTCAGCTCTTAAAATCAGCCTAAGACTTAGTTTAGTAGTGTTACCTTTTGATGGGAATATTCCATGGCCTGTGTAAAGTGCGTTACGACTTTGCTCATTCCCTTGTCAACACGTATGAATCCTGGCCAAAATAAATGTCCTGTCTTATTGGCAGGGACCATTAACAAAGTCTTAGTCTTATTGAGGGGTTTGCAAACGAAGGGCTTTTCCAGGTCCAGCAATGTTTTTATTCCAAAGACTGGAATATTTTGGAGCAAAATGTGGAGATCATCACAACAGTTATTGGCTGCTGCTGCTGCTGCTGCCTATAATATGAATATTTTGTGGGTAAATAAGAGCTCCAAAACTCTGTTTTGCAAATGAGAAGATAAATGTTATCTTGTGCATTGGTGGATGGTTAAGAGAACAGAGCCAGAAATGTGTTCATAATTTCCATGAAAAATAAGCTGAAGGTTTCTGAGGGCTCACAGAGGTAATAATAAGAAAACAGGACAAAAGAAAAAGTGTTTTCAGTTTTCAAGGTCTTAATTTTCAGAGTGCCACATTTTTCACAAGGTGTTTGATTTTACAGCAGCGAGGGATTTTTGGTTTTTACTATGGGTTTCAATGGAGCAGACTTCACACTGCAAAAGTTGACAATTTAGTGGAAAACAGCAAAGCAGGAATTGACATGGATTTCTCTCACTTTTGCTAAATATTTTATGTGAAAAAAAATATTTTTTTCCACTTAGGTTTAGTCTAAGTATTCCTGCAAATGTATTACTTCTCTGTTCTGCTTTGGTTAACAAGTGATTCCACTTGCAGATCAGCCTGAGATGCATAATATAAATGAGAACATCCAATTTTCTAAATTAACATTTTGAAAACATTCCATACTTCTTCTCAATAATTTTGATTCCATTATTTATTTTATTTTGTAAGACAAAGGTAATTTGTTATTTACTGTGAATTCATTTTCTGTTGAGCATATTTAGATAGTTCCATCTCAAACTGTCATTAAAATAAAGATTCAGTCATTACAATATCCATATTCTGAATATAATAATCTATGAAGAAAATTAAGAACAAGCAAAATTGGTCACATACAGTGAATTCTTTCTCTGTAAATCAAACTCTACTGAAAAGGTTCATTTTTTTTTCCATGAAAAGAGGATGTATTTGCAGTTCCATAGAAGTAACAGCATGATTAATCAAAATACATTTTGATACCGTTATTTTGATGTTGTCAGGGTGCAGTGACAGAGCTTTTATAATGTTTATAGATCAGTGACTATACAGACCAGAATTTCCTGTTGATTAATTGTATTAGACAGTGATATGAACAGAGGTGAGAAAGCTGCTGCCGCCAAGAAAAACACAAGATAGCAGCAAGAAATACAAACCCAATAAATACCTCAGTATGCACTGATACACCTAAAATCATGTAAATGCCAATATACTTAATATCTTTGATGCCAATTTCAATGAGAAAGCATCAAAGAAGACAGCGTGACTTTATATATAACAATTTGAGTAGATGAGAAACTCAAGATATTGTGTTGGTTTACAGACACTGAAATAAAAATCTCTCCTGGTAAAAATAATAAAAAGATCATAAAGGAAGCATAAAATTTGGCTAGATTTAAACTTTCAAATGATATATCCTTTAAATTTAAAACAAAATACATAGTAATAGATTTCTTTCAATAGATTTTTTTTTTTATCTTGCAAGTGACTCCAGTTAGGTCCAAAACCTTCTCAAAGTCAAGTTAATTGCAGAGCAGGGCCTGAAATTTTCCGTGTGGCTAGTGGGCTGCTGCAAATAGGGAAATTAAATATTTTGCTGCTGTTCATTGTCAATATGCTTAAAGGTATTTGAATATCTTAGGCCAAATTCTGTCTTCAGACAAATACATACCAAATCAAATTTTTACTTTGAAGATTTATTCTAGTGTTACTAAAGATAAAATGTCATATGCTACTTTATTTGTTTATTTTACTTACATAAGCACTGACACTTACCCACATATATTCACAGCTGACTTAGCAGTGATGGTTCAGGGAATCTGTTTATGCAGAATTTATGAATTCTGTGTAGAGGTCTAAAATTGTTCCTTATTTGGATACTTTGATATATACTGAGTCCTGTGCAGTCTGCCATTGGCATAACTTTGTCTAAAAACAATAGAAAGTAGTTAAAGCTTCATGACCGTTCAAGCACGTGGACCACTATCAGACCTGAAACATAACCAGTTTTGGGACAAAATCACAGTGGAACACTTAACTCCCCTGCTGAGAGCGATCTGGGAGTTGTTTTTAAATGGGCCTTGAAATTATAAAAAGGAAGATCCCTGTGAGAGGCATTTTTAAAAGGTTTAGATGGGAGACAAAAAAAGAGAAGGAATATTTTAATAATGGGTTGATTCTGTTCAGCGATGAGACCAGTAAGAAAAGAAGGAAACTCATAGCTCATGTGAGATAGCAGTTTCTTGCATAGTAGAAGAGAAATGGGGTACCAGAAGGACTGTTAAGGTTAAAGTTTACGTGTCAAAGTAATGGGGAAAATTAAGAAAAGAAATACCTACACGGTTTTATTATTAAATCCAGACCGAGGTCTTCATTACCCCAGCCAAAACAAAGAGTGACTAATGAGCATCTGAAAACAAATGTCTGCTTCTTTTGAGGTGCTGTGTGTCCATCTGCAGCCATTCATTTTAGAGGAGTTTCTTCACTTCGAAAAAATATGATTTAAACATTCATCTTAAAGAAAGATGTCAATGCAAAGAGGGTTCCCAGACTTGGGCGCTAGATGCTTTTACGGGGAGCCCTGCAGCAGCCATACTACATCCCGCTTTCCAAGGATGGGGGACCAACAGCAAGTGTCCAGCAAGGAAATCTGGTTCAGAGAAAAGAAGAGCAGCTCAATCACTTCATTTTGGTGTAGAGAAGCTTGAAAACATTCACATTTGATGGGGTGAGACCCAAATGTTGCAACTTAGTGACTGTCTATCTGGCTGAGTCCCAGCAGTGCAATTTGAGATCTAAAATTGCCAGGAAGATTTCTTCTGGGCAGGGCAAGAGGGCAAATGGTCTCACAAGCTTCCTGGTAATGCTTTGTCCATTATTGTTATTATCACTATTGTTGGTATTATTAAACAGAGCTTTAAACTACATAGAATCTCATAACAATAAATGACACTTTTGGTACATTACCTGTTTAATACTACAGTAATTGCTTGTGATTAGATATAACTAATAAAAAGACTTCTTGCCAACATGTTCTTTTTAATTAAGAATTTCATAGCTTCCAGTAAAAGTATATGTTCAGAGATGGTGCTATACTAGCTTGGGACACCAGCCCTGATGGTGCATTTTTTCCTACTTTTCTCAAAAGTTATCTTTTCATTTTGTTCCTTGCAAGAACTAAAGACTACTGATGTCACTTTCTTCGAGTAATTTTACTGACTCCCTTTTACTTTATGTGTAATCTTTCATATTTTGATATTTTGTTTGTTCCCGTTCCTGTTCCTTCTAAGGGCGTTCCCAAAGGAGCTTAGCGTTTGACCAAGTGACTCCTACTGATTTCATAAGCAATAGCATCAGACTTGCTTTTCTTCCAAATTCTTCAGGAAATAGGCTTGAAAACTTGAAGAATTTTGAAAAATCCAATTCTTCTTCACTTCTGAATGACATTCTACAATTGCTAACATACATGTTTGATATTAAACGGATTAATAGACACCCAGGCTCTGATCAGATTATTGGCTTATTTAGATGTTAAGGGCAGAGGCAGAAAGTCCAATATTTCTGCCCAGCCTCCATAGTTCTCTGATGCATGCGAGCTCTTACGGGAATTGTCCTAGTTTGCTTATCAAAAACCCAAGTTTCTTATTTCCATTCCTTTCACCCCAAACCACATCTTGAGGTTCAGATCGTTATCAAATATTAATACCTACTTGAATAAGGTTTTATTTAATGACCTTCCTAACGTTTATGAGGAGAATTTTCAAGAGCAGAGGTTCCCATTTCTGCTTCTTTTCAGCGCTCGGTTCTTATTCCCTCACTCTGTATCTACACTTACTGCAAATGGTTTTTAGGGCCAAACCAACCAAAACCATTCTGCTACTGGCTGTTTGGAGCCTCCTATCTGCTAGCACAGCCCACTCTAATCCAGAGATGTTATACTGCCTACAGCAAAACCAGCTGTAAGCAACATAACCTACCCTGTGTCTCTAAGGCTCTAAGTATTAATTCCTCGTATATTTTAACGTGTCCCAGAGCTGGGATGAGGTATTACGATCTTTTCTTTTCTGAAGGAAAGGGGTTGAGGATGGCAGCCTACCAAGAACCAACCATAGACTGAAAACGCTCAAGGAGACGCTGCCCAGCTACCTCGTTAGAGTACCCGGGCTCATCAATCACTGGAATTGGTCCGTAGCTTGGGTGTTTGATCAAAATTTACAGATGTTCAGTGGTTGCAAAGGAATTGCAGGTTGAGTTTCGACCTGTTTCTTGTACTCATTTTGATTGTGCTGATTTTTCCAAGCTAAGACGAAAGAAACGAGCGAATCTTCCCCCATCTGTAGCAGCAGGAAGAAAACACTTCAAGCACACACATATCTTCTGAAAACTGCTTTTTTTCACAGTTCTTAGGCCACAGCTTTCAGTTTCTCAAATGATTCATTTCAAAGTTATGTTGACACAGAAAGCTGAGCAGATATTGTTTGCAGAAGGGAAAAAACAATCTTCATAGAAATGCTCGATTTTTCCAGGGTCACTTTATACACTTTTACAGTAGGGTTTCAGCCTCATGCTGGCCAGCAGAGAGGCCTTCAGGGAGAACTTTAGGGTATTTATAGATTATATGGCAGAAAAGAGACAAAATATTTAATAGAAGTACTCTTGCAATTAGACTATTTATTATTTTTAGCTGTAGACTGGTAGTAAATATGGCTTTTCTGGGATTGCTCTTGGCAAACAAACTAACTATAGAAATGCAAAGTTGTGGAATTTCCATTTCATTTCTTGCCTCATTAATTTCATTAACTTACAAATAGATGAATACATAAAATTAAAAAGTAATTTCCTTTTAATATTTTTAAATTACTCTCTCCAAGTATTCAAACCTTTTAATCTGTTCTTTTAAGGTCTCCATCTAATTGCTTTTACAGAGCCATAAATGAGATTTTCTGAATCAGATATCAGTGTGATTGATTATAAGAAAGCTAATCAGAGGGTGCCATTCACAAGATAAATGCAATTGTTTCTAAAATATTTGCTTGCGGTCTGTGGCATTTCACTAACTTGGCAGCATGTATGAAATGATGTGTGGGTGGGGTGTGTGAAGGTGTGGATTTATGTGGGGAAATCAAATCTAGCCATGGAGGAAAGGCTATTTCTGCTTTGTTTTTTCTTATACAAGGACAGATTGCATGGGAATTATAGTGTTTCCCATTTAATAGAAGTAGCCTTCATTTTGATGTTTTTCACAACAGTGACAAATGGCAGCTAAAAAGAAAAGAGGAGAATGTAATCAATCTTTATACCTTTAAAAATAGTTGAAAACTAAGATGAAAACTAAACCATTTCAGGAAAAAAAAATAGTTTGAAACAAACAATTATCTGGAAGATAAGGAAAGTGCAGGAGATGATTTGGGGCTAAGTGTTGGGTCTTGGAGGAGGCAAAAACTGCTGTTCTGTCTTTCTTGCCTGTTTGGGACTCCAGTTTCCATGGACACAGCACTGTAACACGTATGTCCAGAAAAGAGAATATTCCCCCAAAAGGCCACAGAGCGAGTGTGAGAGCAGAAAATGTGTAAGGGAGAAATTAAGGAGAAAAATTGAACTCTTTTCCAAGAATTCCCAGCCATCAATGGCTGTTACATAGCAACAGTGCAGGTGTAGTTCAGACTAGAAATCATTTGGCTATTTAATATCTATTTAATGTTAATATTTTAATTATGCATTAACATAATGTTAATATTTATTAATATTACTGCAAAAGAAATATAAAAAAAAATTTCATCTGGTGATATGTGAGTGAGATTTCATTGATATTTGAATAAACTACAAAAGCACATAATGCAAAAACTTCTGCTGTATGCTTGAGAATCCATTCTAAAAGCTCATATTATAAACAAATGATGAAAATAGGGAGTCTCGAACATTTTGCCGAACTCAACGGAAATTAACTCCTGGGAGGATTAGATGAGACTCTGCTAGGTACACAGTTGGTGATGGAAGATTTGGAAGGGAAATCTTGGCACTGCTCAAATTATGCGAGTTGAGAAATGAACAGGTCAGAGTCAGAAAATGGTCACTTATTTATTCTGCTATTCGGATGATCTTCATGCAGTTGTGGGCCTCAGCTGGATTTACAGACTTTATGTTAAGGCATTCTTTACCAGGCTTGTTTTTGTGCTTGTAGAAAATGCCAACCAAATGTTTTCTCAGTGACACATCTGAGGGTAGAAATTCTGTTTTTGCAATGCATCGTTACCGGAAAAAAGAGCTGTACAGATGCTGACATCTCTAGAGTTTTACAAAACTCACCACCCTTCCTTTCTAAATCAAGCATTGATTTGGCCTGGGTTGTTTAAACTAATGCACCATAATGAAAAGTTATGGCAAGATTGCTTAGGGATAAGTTTTTCAGATTTAGCTCAACCGCACTCTTTTCATAATTTTAAAGAAGACACTTAAGAGCATATTTTTTTTATAATGCCTGGTATTAATCCAGTGTGATTCCCATTAAAATCACCTGGTCAGAAATTTAAGGCCCTGGTGCTTGAAAACTGTAATTTTCAAGTAATAAATTATTTTTTAAGGCAAACTTAAAAAACCCAAATATATTATTTATATATTTTGTATTTATTAGGTCAGGATTGAATGTCATTCTTTAAGCAGGTGGTAGAAGAGGATAACACAAGTTTATTTTTAATTTTTACTGTAGGTGCAAAGGACAGGTTTGGAACTGAAATTTTTGGATAGCTGCACAAAAAAGATATGACAGCTAAAATATACATTGACTTTAAGGAACTAGTTTTCATAATACTATAAATAGGTGTGTGCCATGGATTTTTCATGGCTAAGGTTTTCTGCACATCCAGACAATTATTGATTATTATATACCTCACTTTTCATAATAATCTCATAATATAATTTTCAGTCATTTGTGAAGATTCTTTTATGATGGTATCTTGGTATACCTGTCTAATCCAGCTTGCAACTTCCCCTCATGGAGTTTACAAGGCCTTTTTTTACACTTTTTTCTTGGATTGAGGATGAAGGTCTAATTGTTACAGCATGCCTGAGCTGTCTCCTTTGTTTCTGACTATGCCTACACAAGACTTCAAAAAATCAGCAGTAGCATTTTCAGGAGAGCTGTGCCACTAACAGATAGTTGTATTAGTGCCTTCATCATTGCACATCATTTGCAGATGGTCGGAACCTGACATGGTTTCGCAGCAGATTTGTCTTTCTGCTGCACCCAAATGTGCTATGGAAGGACAGTTCTCTTTATTTTCCCCTTGGGGACTATGCATGAGCTGCTTTTGTTTCACCTCCCGATACCCAGTTTTCTTTCTTTGAGAGACTGAAAACTTATTAATGTCTTACCATGCTCACCAACTTGTAGTCCCAGCTCTGATCACTCTTTTTGTGTGTGTCCGTCTCTAGCAACTTTCCTACTTTTCAAGCATTACACTCGTCTAACACAGACTTCATAAATTCATCACGCTCTACTGCTTCTGACATCTTAATTTACTGCTCGACCTCTTCGGTCCACTTTTCACTCTACAATTTTTCTGTGCACTTGTACAGACTATTCAAAAGGAGATAAAACCTAGAGTTGCTGATGTTGGTGTTTCTTCTACCGGTCCTTTCCCCAGCACATCCTTCATAGGCTGATTCCCTCAAAGCACTATTTTGTACCTGCCAGTCCCTGAACAGAGCGTAAGGTGGTTAACAATGGTGGTCCAAATTCCAAGAGATCATCCCTTTGAAATAGAGTGGAAATACCTTCAAAAGTCTGGCTTGCTCTTGGAGAAGTCAGGACCTCAGGTGATTCATGAGAAAATAGGAGCAGAGAACCAATGCCCAAAGCAAAATTGGATATATGTTTCCCTCTCTGCTCCCTGATCCACCACTTTGAGACAAGAAAGGTAGTAAGCAACATGCTCTTGGAGTGCTCAAGGTGACACTGCAGCCAGAAAGCATCTGCAAGCAAGATGAAAATTCAGTTCACTGGGAACATCTTTGTCAACATCGAAATTCCCAAAATAAAGCTGGAGTTCAGTGAAGGTCAGGGAGAAAAAGTAGTAAAATTCCAGAAAAACTGGGAAATGCTGTCAAGGCATCTGACAAGCTCAGCAAATACCAGAATTGCCTCCCTAGTGAAGTTTAATTAAAAAGTCTATCGTTTCCATTATTGCTTAATGATTCCTTGAAAAGTAGAGCAAAAGTTTATTTCAGAGGTTAATTATTCCTGGATATTTTAAAGGTATATGAGAGTTTTCTATCTCATTTGGTAACTGAACCATTAAGGAGAGTGAAGCAAATGGTGGTGTAAGAATTGGTGAAAACAATTTAAGTCACAGAAGAAAGCGTTACCATGTCAGATGTTGTGGTGCTCTTGCATGAAAACCAGTCTACTAGCAAATTAAATTAACTTTCTGTGCTGGAAGAAACTTGTCAATGACTTCTTCACATTCACTCCTGAATTCTAACTGAGACTCAGCATGAGGAAACGGTGCAGTTGTGCTTGCAAGCAAACAAGAAAATATACCCATCAGGGCACAGCGCTCACTGAGCTGCCCAGAAAGCTTGATTCTGCTCCCTCATACTTGTGTGTGCTAATTACCATGCTGGGTTTTGTCATCCATCCAATAATCCATGCACCAAAACTCAAAATTCAACATTAAAACATCATGCCAGTGGAAAAAAAGAGGTATAAATGAATAATTTCTCAACATGGTGAATAGTGGAATACATTGTTGCATGTGGGGAACACATACTATTCAACGTTAGGAAAAGAGCTTAAGTATTGTTATGCACAGGTCCCTGTATCAGCTTAATTTTCTACCAACTGCATGTCTTCCAGAAGTACATTAATCATTTTACTAACATCTGATATGTGAAGTTTATTCTTTCTCATTCCTCCCCCGAGCAATTAAGTGGCAATCCTTATAAATGCCATAAAAAGCAGAATTTCCGAAAGCACCGAAAGAAAAGTTGGTAGGATTTCTGCTTCCCAGTCACATAGACCCAGGGAGTTAACTGTGATTAGGCAGCTTCTTTCCTTCTTAAGAGATGTGCCATGACCTGTGCCGCTCAGACTGACGCAGTTTGTAGATGTTACCCAGGTTATGCAAGTCCAGGACATGCTGAAAATTTCTCTGAAATAATACAGATGCTTCAGTAATAATTTTACTAAAAGACAGTTAGTTGTAGGAGTGCAGAAAATGTATCAGTCCCAGTCTCTTGAAAAGACAATATTATAACCTACTCCATAGCTAAAGATATTTTGAATGCTACAGATAGTGTAAACATTGAATGAGTAGAAGAGAAAGCGCCTGAAAAAACACTGTACTTTAACTTCCCGGGAGCTCCTCTAAAGAAAGTATTTTAAGTGGGTACCTGTGCAGGCTTTTTCATGTGTATACTCAATGATGTATCTGAAAGGAGTTAATATTTGTTAGGTTAATACTTTTGATAAAAAACCTCTAGTAGTCATCTCTACTCCAGTCTAAGTGCCAATGGGGTTTGGATGTTTCAGCAAGTGTGTGCTCAAGTGTGAGGTGCAGTTGATGTGCTGTGCTGATGTGCTTGCAATATATACTATTTTTACATCAAAAATTTTTATTTGATTTATGTCTACTGCTCCCATATCTATTCACTTCTCAGATCATCTTCTGCAGCTTGCATCAATATCACATTTTATTTTTTTTTTATTATTATCACCACTTCCTAAATACTATTGTTACTATGAGCAGTGTTCACTTTCTCACTCATCTTTTATCTCACCTATTTCCTGTGATAATGTGGCCATATTTATCATTAGAAGTAGGTTACCTGAGTATCTGAGAAATGTATTGACTCCATTTTTCTGTAGTTTTAAAGGAATGTTCTCCATGTTTCATTGGAATATTTGCCAGGTACTCTTAGCTATTGCTGCTTATTTATCTTTTACTTTTAAGAACACAGAGAGAACAGGGAAACTCTTTTAAAGCTTTGGGCTCTCAGTAACTTCAGTCCTTTAACCTTTCTTATTCTTGCAGTTTGTGAATGGGTTTGAACCATTGACCTGGTGGTGAGAGATCGTTTTCCATCAGGAACATTTGTCTTTCTGATATTGCCTTTACGGCTTTGCTCTGCATGGCATTTTCTTTTGCTCAGGCCCATCTGTGTATGTGTGAAGGTTAACTGTAGGAATCGCTCACTGGCTTCTTTCCTCTTGTTAGTGTGAACTACCAGTATCCAGCAACGATTTTTGACACAGCAGTGTCTTCATTCGTTCATTTACTGGCATCGAGGAAATTGATCTCCTCAGGAGAAGACGATGGCATCTGACCTGCTAGAAAAGTGGAGATTTAATGTTCTGGGATGAGAATCAGAGCAGAGAGCCTGGGAGCGGCACACAATTTGGCGCACCCTGTGCAATGACCTGTCAAAACCTATCATGTCTTTCCTAAACAAGTAAAATTGTCAATATTGATAACTGAGAGAAAATGACTCCCGGGTGAAAAATGGGAGCGACTCTTACTTAAAGCATAGTCCACAGAAGCTGAAAGAAAATGGCTTCTAATTTTTTTCTGCTTTTCTGTCATAAGTAATTCTCTTTTGGGGATTTTAAATATGAAAGAACTGGAAAAGAGGAGGGCTGCTAGGAAACACGAAAACAGTATATATATATATGTTTAGCCCTTTCCCCAGTGGAGAAAGATGCAGACTGATGCTTTTGTAGTAAAAATGTATTATACCAAGCGTCTTGCTGAAAAACAAATATTTAAGCTCTTTTTTAAATTCATTCTACAAGAGGGCTGTTTTTTTTTCCAGGAATGGATTTATTTTCTTTCCAGTTAAATCTTGAATTACTAGAAGTGGTAGAACTGGTAATAAAAGAAATATTTTTGTAGGTGAGCCTGAAAATCCCAATACTTTAGTTTATTCAGGTACTCACATTTGGTTTATTATTTGCAATCTAACAATCTTCACACTTAATCTAAAACTTTTAATTTTCTCTCTAATGCATATCTCCATGAAAATGAACAGCTCGAAAGACTTAGAAGCTACAGATATGATAGAGGACAATTAATCTTCGGTGCCTTTTAAAAAGCTCAGTGCAGCAGCCTTTTAAAATATTTTTAAGGTTTCACATGAAAAGGAAATTATGTCAATGGGCATTAATCATTTTGGAAGCTTCATACTGCCTCACAGATATTTACAGTGTTAACGAGATCAACGATGTTGTTAGGAATTAGTGTGTGTATCAAAAAGCTCATCTGCCCTGATAATAGCAGAAAACAGAAACTGTTTTCATGTAAGGATGTTGTAGCATTCTAGGCTGTCTTCTATAGAAAATCTTGTGAGTATCATCACATTCAGATATGTCTCGCAAGATGTGTTATTTTACAAAGCATGATATAGGTTGGAAAAGAGAGATAGGTGAGATACGCATGTGTTTCTTTACATTTTAAATTGTACAACAGCAGTTTTTTCTGCTTCCATCCACAGTTTTCTCACTTTTGTGCTTTGCTTAACCAAACTGGGCAGTGATAGAGATTTTAAAGTTCCTAGTGTTTTTACAATTTTGGTGTTTTGGTAAGTTCTGGGGATAAAATAAACAAATGATTTCTGCCTTATTTGCTTAAATATTTTTTTTTTAATGTAGGCAGTTTCATTCCCAACTGTTTATAATGATAAATTATGTAAACCTTAAAAAGAAAAGAGAGAGATATAATGAGAGAGAGAGAGCGACAAACTGAAACACTCTAAAGAAGAATGATTTAAAGCTACTCAGACTTTTTGCTGTAGGCTCATACGCTCTGTGTGTGATGCTGAAATGATTGGTTGTGATCATCATTGATAAGTGGTTGTTTATGAGCTTATTTATATTATTAGACATCTCCTGTATAACGCCATTGCTGTTGAGGGTGATACAAGCCATTTCAGAGTCTGCAGTCTCAGGGAATGGAGCCCAGCTACAAACAACTGATTTTCACCTACACAGTTTCCTATTTTATCTTGTTGCCAGAACTCCGAAGTCAAAGCACTTTGGTATTTAAGTCCTCTGTGAGACACCCTTGTCTACAAAATATTGTTTAGCAGGTAACAAAGCACGTTGTTCCGTTGTGTTCATGTTACCTAATTGGGCCCTAAATATAATTATTCACAGTAAAACCTCAAACATACTTTTAGAAAGTAGTTGTATTACAGACTTTAAGAAATCAACAAGAGGAGCACTTTTTGTGTATGTTTTCAGTACAAATATTTGTTAAAGTTTTATAGAAATAACTTAAAATAAAAAAGAACAAGTACGGGAAAAGTTATGAAAAAGGGATAGCGTGCACATGCAAGAGAAGAAAGTGAGGAAAAGAGAAAAAGAAATGGAGAAATAGAGAAAGAACAAAAGAAAGAAAAAGAAAAAAAAAAAGAAAGAAACTTACATACAGTATCTGATAGCTGTAATTGCTGTGCTGCCTATAAAGGCTTCGTCTTTTGATTAGAGTCTTTAAGATAGTTACTAGTGAAAATAGTATTTAAAATTCATTCTTTTCCTCCTTTTTCTTTGAATTCTTCATTATGTAAAACATGTACTCCAGTGCTCTTGAAATGTTTTGTTCTCTTCATTAAATTGCTCCATTTTTGTTTGAATGCCCTTGTAGTCTGGATAGTCTCTAAAAATGCCTGACTATCTACTAAGAACAAATGTTCTTTCAGACCTTATTTCCCGTTTCCTTTTTGAAATTCCTTTTCTAAGTGAAAATATAATTTTGTTTGCTTGCTTGTTTCTTTTAAATACCTGTCTGCTTTGGTTTCTTAAGCAGGTTTCTTACACCAGCACAGTGTCCATTAGTCAGGTTCACGCTCACTTTACTTGCCCAAATCTGGCCAAAGGCGAGGGCAGTATGTGATTACTAGATATCATACATGCAAAATTGAATAATTGTGATTTTTATGTCGTAAATATTAATTTTTAAGCCCTTGCCTAAAGATCAAAAAATGAGCATTTACAAGAATGTTACTAAAGAAAACTTCACTGCGGTTGATATTTTTGAAATGCCAGAGTGCTTAATTGGGGTAATACATAGGTACAATCTCCCATGTCAATTTATCAAACGTCACCCACCTTTGGGCTTATGTTTTGTAAGACAGCAGAGGAAAGAAAGCCAGAGGAGCAGCTCAGACCGCTGAAACTTGTGCCTTTCTGCTCCCTTCTGCTCCCCAAAGTGTGTTCAGCAAATAGCTATTTAGTTAGACAAGTTCTTTTGATATAGGCTTCACTTAAGGAAACATTTTTATTGAGGGAGAAAAGCCTCATGATGGTACTTGTTTTTACTGTGGGTTTCAGCATTGCGAGACTTATGGACACCATCTAACCAGCGCTAATGTGCAGAGGCAGTATCAGGGTGATATACTGAGCATCATTACTTACTGCGGACTTTTTAAGAAGTTAGAAATTGAAGGCTGAAATCTCAAGACAGTCCTCTCAGCAGTCCAAGGACTTGGGTTTAGTGGTATCCATAAATTTTGTTTATGTTTATCCAATAAGAACTTAGTCTGTGAATGCTGCGAAGAATCATTTACTTAAACATAAATGGGAATTAATTAGTCTATCAAATGAAAGTAAAGGAAATTCTGAGCCAGGAATGTGCTCACAGTCACAGTAACACATCATCTCTTTGCTGATGGGCCTAAAATTTCTTTTAAGGGTGGCTGCCAAATAATCTTGTTTCTTTTGTTTATTAGCCAATTTATACAAACATCTCACTTGAAGTGGGAAAACTTCCAGCCTTTTCTATGTTATTTATGACAGCCATTTTAGCGGTTGATTTCTTATTGGAAAATATTCCTCTGAAAAATACATTGTGCTGTTTATTGATTAACGATCATTTTTACTGGAGCTGTTTTGTAAAGATTCAGTATCAGGTGCGTTTCTAACCTCCCAGCCCCCTATTCAGCACATCAGTTGGTGCGCTCATCAGTTTGCCAGTCCTGCACTAAAAGAAATTAATGGACTATCCTACTTCATTTCATGGCATCCGGTTGATGGAGTACAGAAACCGCTATAAACACTGGGGTTCAGTGGGACTGCTGGCACGAGCAAGGTGTACAGCATTTGGTTGGTATTTTGCATCATCATTGATCAGGCAGACTTAAAATTATCACAGCAGCCTGTCTTGAGTGAAGCACAAAGACTGGTGCGGGCTGTGCAATCTCCTGACTATTAAATCGACCCATTCTCTCTTTTAATTTTTCCTTAACTTAATTTTGCGCTATACTGAAATAAATGAGACTATTTATATTGTAAGAGGAAGAAGTGGTTAATCTGGCAAATATAACATACTAAAATCTTATGTATTCCACAGTTTATAATCAAATATGATGCTCTTCCTGAAATAAGCGCTATCTGGCTGTAGTGATGATCACTAATGGGTCAACTGGGTACCAGAGCACTGTAAATTCAGATGATGGCTATGTGGAGATGCTGTAGACTTTTTTTTTGTTTGTTTGTTTGCTTTTGTGTTATTTTAATAGAGAGAAGAGTCAGGCACATAAAAGAAAAAATCCTCTAAGGTATACCAATAAAATCTCATTTAATTGTATCTTATAAATCTCATACTAGTTAATGTTTTCTTAAAACCTCAACACTTAGAATCTCATTCTTTCAAAATGGATTTCCCCGAATGGAAAAAATGTCATTCTTTATAGACAGGAAGAAAATCTTGAAAAATGACACTTGAAGCTGAAAAAGCAGATGGTAAACACAAATAAAAGTAAAACCTTTTGCTACTGAAGCTTGTCTCATGAATTCAGAACAGGAAGCTCAGTGCTGCTGTCATATAGTCCCTACACCTCAACGAGCCTTCTCAGGATCCTCAGAGCCACAAGGAAAGGGAGGACAGGATAGAAACAGGTATTCTCTGAATGACCTCTATATTTTTAGAGATATTGGTGCTCACGGGCTACTTAGTTATAAGCCTAAGGATAGACATGAATACTTTTCTCTGCCCTTTCAGATGAAGTAAATGCAGCAGATCAGAGAATTTTGCCCTGCAGAAAGAGTGATTCAGCATAATGACTTATTTATAGTCCACACCTTGTAAAAAAGAAAAACGGAGGGACCGGGGTGAAATCACAGGCTGAGTGAGGTCAATGGAATAACATCCTTAGAGCAGGACTTCATGCCAAAATTCAGCAGTAGACAGATTTCCAGAATTTCCTGGGTTCTTGATCACCAATACCTTTTGTTAAGTCAGTAGAAATTACAGGTGGGCACTCGATATTTTGAAACTCTCCTGGTACAATCAGTACTTTGAAACTCCCTTGGCATGTCTTCCTTCCTGTTCTATTTCTGTCAGGTTTTTATTCCTCTATTGATTTTAATGGACTTCAATTAAGGTCTCTTGTCTCTGAATCTTTAGAGCTTTATTTATACAGATCACAGACTACTAGATCACTAGTCTCATTTTTTCCCCCCTCAGACTCCTCAGAGCACTACTTTTTACACTGGTCTATTATTTTAATTGGGCTAAATTTAGAAACATTTAGATACCTTTCAAACCATATGCAGTTTCACTGCTGTTTAATGACTTTGTCTTTATGGATATATTGCGATAATTGACAATTAGATCTTATTGCGTGCCATTCAACTCTGATGTTCTAAAAGCTTAGAATTGGTTAAATCTGTATTTTAGTCACAAAGTAAATTCACAAACCATTCCATCATTAGCTACAGCAAATGGTAAGAGAATTTTAGAGCAGGAGAACATTATTCCCTATTCATAAATTTAAATCACTTCCTCATCCTCATATTTCATGTTTACGGGAATGTAGCTTGAATTTTAAGTTTAGCAGTTCTGACTACTGAAGTGTGAACTGCCGGCTCCTCCCCTCATCTTTCCAACCCCTGTATATCTTCTGTACCCACTGCCGATGACACACATTATCAATTATTTACAAATAAAACCATGCAAACCCACTGCATAATTTCCTTCTTGGGGTATGATAAAGCAAGAGAGATCACAACCAGTGTCAGTAACCAAAAATCTTCAGAAGTGGACATTTTAATTCAGATTTATGCTCTCACTAATTGGCCAGACTTTCAATGTCATTCTAATAAGTTATGTGCATTTGAGGGCTGGAATTGACCTTAGAGGCTCTGAGAGTAGCTCTCAGGGAGGAGAAATCAGTGAAGCAGAGTCTGGCTATAGTCTGAGTTTACGTTACTTTGTACATATCCACATCAATCTCGTAATAGGAAAAAGTCATATGCAGGCAATCCATAATCCATTCTTCTGAAAACTTTAACCCATGTACCACGGTTCAGTTCCCAGAAAGCTACTCTGTCCTGGGAACTGCCTTGAAAGATGGAGAATAAAATGAAAGAACAAGTTCTCAACGATCTGACAATTTCTCTCGAAGGACCACTCTTTAGGAGGACAAAGGACAATACTGTGTTTTTTTCCCAGACCAAAAATCTGCTTTGCCTTCTCTCAGAAAAAATAACTTTAAGACTGTCATTAGCAAAATTGCCTGGTGACTTCTGCCACAACAAGATTAATCAGCGGTGCTTTTCAAAAAAATGAAAGTGAGAACCCTGATTTCTGGAACCAAATTCCTGCTTAGTAGTTAAAATCTACTCTCTGATGCTGCAGTTAAAACTGGATAACCTATTCTTCATGATACTCCAAATGACTGGAGTGGTTTGTCATGCACAGAAAATTTCTCTTCTATCACAGAAGAGAATTTCTTTTCAGTAAACTTAAAAAAAAAAGGGAAACGCCCCAAATGAATTTTAATGGTGTGCTCCTCAGTTTGGAAGCCCACCTAGCAAAAACCATGTTGAAGTGCAATGTCAACCTGTGATTAAACTTCAGCTTCGTTGATCTGCTCCTATCTAGCGGCTGGGAAAAACTTTAACCTGAGACTCAGGTATGCTATAAAAGATCTTAAAGAAACAAAAATTCTAGTCTAAGGCAATATCCTCTATTTCTTAGCCTGTGACATTTGGTGCTAATACTTCTGGAAAGAGGGTGAGGAGTGAGACTACCTTTGGCCCTGATGGTATATCCATCATTATGTCCATTCATCCTCTACTCCATGTCGAGTGAAGCACGCCTTGCCAAAGCGAGCTCCACACCAGCAAAGCAAGGGACACTCTTCGACTGGATCCATCAGCGCATGTCTGTTACCAAAATCGGCAGAAAAAAACTTTCTAAGCCTTAATTTAAGTTTAGAAAGCAGGCACTTCTTTATTATGGTGCTGGATGCACAGAGGATCACTCCACCTAGTGTGCGTACCGAGGTGCTTCACTTATGAAAATTGTATACAATCAAAACATATATATTAATCATATTTCTGGAAAATAATTAACATATTCATAAGTTTACCGAGAGCTCATTAATATATGTAAATGCCTGTGACGCATGCGCCTTCAGGTACACTGGTGGTCGTCCAGGGTCCTCTGGTGGTCGTCCATAGCCTTTCTCTCTGTGTCCGCTGGTTGAACCAGATTCTTACGCATGCTCAGCTTGGTCACAGAGCCTTGCCCCCCTCTTTAATCTTGGAACCTCCAGAAGATTTTCTCGGTTTACTAATCAGGCCTACAACTTATCATTCTCTTGACAGGTACTTCAACGTTACATTGTTCAACAGTTAGTTCAGATTATACTTAGTTACCAAATACATGTTACGGGTTTGATTTTCATTGATTAGTCCCTTGATTATATATATATTACTATCAATACCCATATCCAAATAATCAATGGTTATTTCTATTAATATCTATTAATTCTTATCTTGATATTTAAATCAAGATGTGAAGGGCAAGGCCGTTCTCTAAGCAGCACCACTGTTGCATAGCAGGTTTCTATAATTACTAGACTCAAACAAAACTTATCTATTCTATTCTTCATTGTTTCTTCTGAGTTCTGCTTGTTCCTTGATACAGAACAATAATTATCTAGTGAGGGCTCTATGGTTACTAGTTTCAGAACACAGTGCTCTAACATTCTACTTCTACTTTAACCAAAATCTGGTGATTTTTACAACAGGTTGAACACCAGCAGCAGCTCGTGCGCCTTTCAGAGTGGTTGTTTGCTTTTTGGAAGTTCACTGTAGCGGATCACTTTGGCAACAGGGGAAGCTTTTCGAGACAGCCTGACTCAACACCACCTCTTCTCTCCCAGCAAGGCACAGACAGCATTAAACCACACAGCCTTTTAGCAGCGTAATATATTTCCAGGAGCAATACCCCACATCTTTATTCATGATGTGAATGATGATCTGAGTAGTAATAATGAAACAGGGTCATAAAGGTTCTCCATTGTGAACTAGTATTAATCTAATTTCCTATAGGATGTTTATCTAAGTCAGAAAAAACGCAAACGGTTCAAAATACTTTGGCAAGTCTCTGATGAAAAGAAGCCTGGGAAGTGCTAAGGATTGCTGGAGAATGCTAAATTGCGTTCACTCAACTCTACTGAGAAGGCTAAGCTGATTCTGGCAGGGTTTTGCTAGGATCTATCCAGTGCAAATTGGCTTCTTATTTTTATGGATGCTAAGAATCATCAACACTTAAAAAAATAATAATCCAACCATGAGTATTCAGGACTTTCATCCATGAATAATGCCAATTTTACCGTACTTCAAATTTTGCATAAAGGTTGCAAATGCTATGGGGCTTTTTAAAATTAAATAATAAAATGTAGCGCTAATGTAGGTACTTTGCAGCTTTGCATGTCCAACAAAGGTTTGTGCTTAGTTTTAACCACAAACCATTCCCAACGTACAAAAAGGCATGGGTTACCCACACTCCTGTTAACGTACTTTTAGGCTGGCATTAAAGCAGTTTTTTCTGCAACTCCATTTCTGTCTGAATGCAATTTCCCTGCCTTGCCAGTATAAAGCCCAAGCACTGCGGGCATGGCCTGTCCTTAAGAATTTGGGCACTTTCAAAGATGGGAGAGCCCAGAACTTGACTGGTGCCACTTCCATATAGGTAGACTTCAGTCTTTCCAAGAGAAAGACAAGTCTGTGCACCTCTCATCTCTATTTCTAGCAATTTTTTGCTTATCTTCCCCACCAAGATTGCTTACCATCTTGGGATGTGATGTTAATTAAGTTAATTTAAGGTCTACACCATGCCTGGGCACAGGACTCCTGAGGAAAGTCCTTATTTCCATCCTTAGAAGTTGAAAGCAGGGGTGACCCCCTCCCAGTGAGCGGTGCCAGTCTTTGCTGTACAAGTATAGGTGCCTCTGCAGAGTGTCTGGGAACAGGAGCTTCCATTTGAGAAGCAATTCCCTAAATCACAGAGTGGGAATGTCTTACATGATGTGTAAAATGGCTTGGGTGAATTAGCGCATCTGACAGGCAAGGAATTTAACTAGCATTCAACCTCGTACTTAATGAATAGTCCATATGTCCAGAGAAGCAGGTAATTTATAGTCTAACATTTTCTTTTGATCTGTCGTTTGCTCTTTCTCTTTAGAATTAAATGACTTCAGAATGCACAAGGGAAGAAGGCAAAGGGAAGAAGTCTTTTTATTTTTAATTAGAATGTACTAAATGGTAATAAAGTAATGTGAATACAGTGGAGACCTCTTAAATCCATAACAGTAAATCTATTGCTGCAACAGGTCCATCCTTTATCTGGTGTTCATTTAAGAAGGTTTCACCTGAAGTGTAACAGTGACACGAACTGATACTAATAGAGTAATATATTTAAAGAATTCAATAAAGCATCTGTTGTAGATTGTGATATGCCTTGTAATTTTATTGACAGAGGTTTGTTTTGTCCTGAGACATATAAAATGCTTGGTTAAATGGTTTGATTATATAGTACTTTTAAAAAATATGCAGTCAACAGATTTCTTGTACCGTGCAGCTCGTCAGTGATTAGACAAGATGATTTTTAAAATACAAATAATTGGATAGGGTCTTAAAAATTAGGATTTCACTCACTTGGGAAGGAATTCTAATATGTGTGGCAGAAGCAGTAATTTGAAAATTACATTCTTTTGTATGCCAAGTGTTAAGGTATTAGGTAAAACAACATGAAAGAATGCCTTAAAGCCATATATGTAGAACAGGAAAGAGATAATTTCTGAAATGTAAACGCAACCAAAAAGTTATGGTTTTTTTCTTTACATGAAGCTTTTCTCCCCCACCCCCCCTAACCCCCCAATATAAAAACGTCTTGCTTCTATTTGAATAAAAGTGGATTTTGGATATGACTGTAAGATTCTTTCACCTGAAAACAATTATTCCCCCACTTTGTGTATGCAACAGCCTGTTCACTCGGTCCTCTCTGGTCCTGAGAAGCTGAAAAAGGCCCTGGTGACATGAGACACTATCTGCACCAGTTACTCTTTTGGCTGAGGGGACGCCTGCGGTGTTTGAACACGGTACAGATTAATATGGGAAGATCACTTTATTTCCAGGTTAGCGGGAGGCTGGGTTTTGGAAGCACTACTAATTTGTGTTAGATAGGATGGCTGTTTGGTTTGAAACGGGTCTATTTTCCTAAAACAACTATCTTCTCTGCTTCTTTTCTAAGCACTTGATGCCGAGCCAGGGACTCCGGCAGCTCTCCTCTGCCCGGACTCGACACTGCTTAGTGTTGTGGGTTTTGTTAACTATTCCTGTTCCCTGATTCTCTCACTTTTTGAGCAGGTATGTTTTCCTCTTGTCAGAAGGAGAATTTATGACTTCATGTTTCAGCATGCTTTGTGAAAAGGAAAGGAAATGATTTCTTGGAGGGATTATTGGTCCTTGAGGACAGAGCTTTGAGTGCTTATAGGATGCATGTGTGGACATATTGTGGAGCTCTTCTACTCAGTGTCTTGATTTATTTATTGTTGGTGCACTTTGTTCTTTTATTTTTAACTGATATATTTTAAGAGATGTTGCTACTTTTGCTTTGGTAGAAACAAGCGTGATTGCACACATCGCAAGGTTCTGTACAGCCAGCTTTTTGCTTTAATCTTAAATGACAGCTACATCTGTTGGAAGTTTGTTTCTATCATCTTCTGGGTTTTTTTAAACTTGACAGGCTGAAGGAGCCCTTTTAATGACAGTCTTGGTAGTTGCACATAGTTTTTGAGATGCTCTTCCCAGGCTGTGAGCTGCTCAACACTCGTTTTGCTCTCCAATAGAAGTTCCAGGTGACTGCAGAGCTTTTGTGCCAGCAGCCTCTGGGGGAAAAGGCAGAAGCAGAAGCTTACTTAACTTACCCTAGTTGTTCTTTCAGATTCTGCAGGCTGGGCTTTGTATCTTGTTACACCGGGGTTAAACTTAGTGGACATGCAAATGGGTTTAAGTGGTGGATCACGGCCAAAACCTGTCACAGGTTATAGTGGCAGTTTCAGTCAGCACTGTTCCATTTTCCTTCTTCTGGAGCCAGGTTTTTTTGACTGTTGTAATTTGATGTCAGATTTTCATTGATTCTTCACTGGTGATTACAGGATCATGGGCCATGGTACCACAGATGTTACAGACATTGTATTTAAGGGTCATTGATATGTAATCCTGTACATCATATTTTTTGTAAGGATGTGGCATTGTTATCAAGGTTAGAAAACATAAAAAGGTGCTTGAGGTTTTTGTGCTTTGAAGCCCTTGAGGTTTACAGTGATGGATAAAAGAGAAAAAAAAAAAAAATGCTGGAAAGTGTGTTCTCCTTGCAAAGACAGACCAAAGGCACTGGATGCTACCTGAGCCTTCTCTGACAAGGCAGTGCCAAAGATACACGGAACACAACTACGCTTCAGGTAAGCAGGTCCCCGACGGCCCTGCTGAAAGCCAAAACAACAGATGTTGCCAGTCAGCCACAAAAGCCCACAAGCCTGTGTGAGAAGCAAAGCTTCCTGCACCCCCTTCAGTTCCTATAATTAAGAAAACTAGTCACCATTTAGCTTTTTACGTGTTTTCTGCACTGTACGTCTCAATATGTCCATCATGGCATTCTCATTTGCTATTAGTTTAGTCAATTGGAGGATGCAATGATGCTACTTGTCCAATTATTTTGAAATTTTCTAGGTTTATTCATGTTGACACATTCATTTTTAGTATGACACTCTTGATAAAATAACTGAGATGTCACCCAGTGTTTACATTAAACATCGGAGAAATCCAAAATTACAAAATGTGTGAGTACAAACAGTCTAAAGAGTGCTTTAGCTAGAAGAAAAATATTTTCCATAAAATTATTTTTTTAGCTCAAAAATTTGTATTTTGAGCTCACTTAAGATGTTCAAAAAAATCACTTATACCTTCTTTTCTCTGGACTCTGGAGTGGCCATTCGTATTGCTTCAAAGACTGCCCAGAATCATTGTAGACTTGCCTCCAGATATCTCAGCCCAAATAATTTCCCTCCCAGATAGTGGTATTGATCTGACCAGTTTTAGGGAAAGCACTTCTACCATCTTTGAGATGCTTTCGATGTCCCAAGCATCCTCCCTGCCATAGGTTTTCTTGGGAACTTCAGGTTCTCGCCCTACATACCAGGGGGTGGCCACAAGACAGGACCTCAGGGTTTTCCCCAAGTGCATACTCACAGCTCAGGTCAGAAACATTTCCTGTAGTTGTGCAAGCTAAAGAATAAAATTTCTTCTTTTACCTTTCTATAGATTTTTTTCCTAATTATAAAATATTTTTAGATGTTACAGTAAAAATAAAAATCTTACTTCAATAACTGCATTATAATAAACATAGGCTGGGCTTTCAGCTAGACTTTTAATCTTTTTAAGCTGTCGCACAATCTCAGGTCATCAGCTCTAGATGGGGAACATTTAATTTCTCTTAAGCTTCTGCTCTTAAGATTCAGCTAAGTGTCATTACACCCAGGACATCAAAGAACCCAGAGCAGCTCCATAGATGCAATTCACATCCTTATTTAACCATTAGCTATGATTACTCTAATTGTATAACTTCATTAGTCTTTCTTTTCCCCATTTAAAAGTAATATGGAGTCTTTAGGCAATTACAGTGACTAACTAGCATTGTCCAGAAGTAACGCTAAGCCAATAAAATATTTTAAATGCAATCTGATAGTAGTTCGATGTGAAATTAGCTACAAATATTGCCAATAAAATACTACTTTTAGTGAAAATTTTTACCAAAGATGCTGCAATATCAACCTATATTCAGCTAAAACATAGTCAGATGTGGGTAAATGTTGATATTATTGCACTGAGTATAATTTCTTTGTGCCCTACTCGCAATGTGTGCCTTCACTAAAACACTGTATTACACCTGTAAGAAACTCTTTGTGTTACTTGTGTATCAACACTTACCTGAGCTACCTGGTTAACATCTGCAGATTTTTTCAAAGATGTTGCTGGTTATATTCTACTTAGAGTACTCATTTCTTAAATATGAAATGTTTTTACAGATATCCATACTGATAGATATATGTATCTTGATATCAGTGTTGATGTCTGTTTATGTCTACCAATATAGATATATTATTATATACAGATGTATGCACACATATCTAGTATATAAAAGTAGTATAATATATTTTGTAATAAAAAGGAATATGTACCAAACATTGTTTGGTTTGCAGTCTTTCCTTACAAAAATATTTTACGAAGTAAAGCAAGCAAAGAAATCCATCACAATAATAGAAATAAGCCATAGTTGTAGACTAGTGCCGTAAAACATTAGATCAGTGTGCTAATCTCCAAGTTAAAATAGCTTTTCTCTTCAAGTGGAAAAGCAACTTAAACATATCTGCATCCCTTTCCCAGAGCACATGGCTACATACACGATGGGATGAATTATAACATTTCCTAACTGGATTGTTAGAAAGAGGTTGGATTTGTGGCTGAAAACACATGAAATGCAACTGATTTTGTTAGTGTTCCTTGACCTGTCCCATGACTCCAGTTTTCATGTTACTGCAGCTCCTGATACCGAATCCCTACAGTGCAAAATGCATCGTTTCTAATCCAGCTGAGGGCAGCTAAAACAGCATTGGCAACGGTACCTCTCCCAGCTCCTCCTCCAGCTTTTCTCCCTCCTGTATTTATGTGGTTTCCTGTTCAGGACATTTCAAGCTTTTCTGCTCTTTCAAGGAGTTCAACATGCAAATATCTTAGAAATGCAATCCGCTTTCACAGTAGTTATTACTTTGGTTTCTTAACTACTTTACAAATTAGAAAAAGGCTTTTCTGGTTGTGTGTGGCCTTTAAATTATGCAACATCC
>NW_009650060.1:2797513-2813646 GCF_000708025.1 Charadrius vociferus
GCGACGTCTGTGTGTGGGGCACGCTCAAGTGCAGGTGGAATCAGGAAGCCTAACACCAAGAGATGTACCATAAACAAGGTACAAGGCTGTAAGTAACAGATTTGATCACAGCAGTTTGGGGTGTTTTTTTCAGTTTATCTCTATTTATAGAGCTTAAGTCAGGCTTGTCTTTAAGCATAGGCAGGTGCTGTACACAGGAGACAGTCACGGTCAGCAAAGTATTCTCTGTTGGAATCCTGTACATGCAGATGCACCTGAGTGTTGCCTCCACCTCGGTATCTGTTCTCCTTTACATTGGGGAGGAGGCGAGAGCAAAGCAAAGCTGGCCTTGCACCAGTGCCGAAGGATGCTGGAGCCTGCCCTTGCACGCTGAGCTGGGGAAGCAGGGAAGAAGTGACAGCTTCTGATTTTCCAAGCCATTGCGTAGGTCTCGACTGATCAGACCAGCCAGAGAAGATGAAACCCAAAGCAGGAGAGATGGAAGGATTTTACTTGTTCCTGGTGAGGACAGCGCTCTGCTGGATATGGTCAGAGAGAAGATGTGGGGAAAATGTCATGATTACTTTTTTAAATGAATGAAAAAATTGAATTGCAATTCATATGTCAAAGACAATTTACACAGACGTGCATATGCTTAGTTAGGCACATTTGAAAAAAACCCAAACTGTTTTATTTGACTGTCTACTTAACAGTGCTCTGCCATTTAATCAAATCACTGTGGCAGTGAACTTGCTGATACCCTTTAATGAAAGTGCCAACATGGGATCCTTGAACATAAGAGAAGCAACAATAGCCTGACTATTTTCACAAGACGGTTTGGACAATCAGATGACCAGATGGAGGAGAGAGAGGCAAACACTTCACTGCTGGCAGGCACCCAAAGCTTCTTGAACCTCATGCACTCTTCCCTAATAAATATGTCATTTCAATACCAGCCATGGTAATGTAGTGATAACAGCAGGAGAATAACTCTCCTTATAATTGTGTGAGACATACAGATATATTCCCCTGTCTCCCTGACTAATGTTTCCAACATGACTTGTTAGCTTCTGCAATGATCAAGCAGCTATTAAAGATAAAACTGTGTTAACCTTTTCAAAAATTAGAAGAGCATGACTGTAACTGGAACTACAATGGCTTCCCGGAGACTAGAGCAAAAGGGTGAAAGATCATCCTGCTGAGACATTAGTAATGGATGTATTATTTATTTAGTATGTCTGAAATGCATATGAAGGATGTGACCCCATGCAAACGCCACCTCCTCCTCCTGTGTAGCTGCTCTATCCAATGTAGGTAGGTGGATGGATCCTGGATCAGTTTTTATGAGAGGTAAATTACCTCTGTTTAGTTTCCCCTCCCTGACACATAGTGTGGTGGGCTGATGATAGAAAAAGAGCTTTTGAAACTCTGAAACAAACCACATTTTTCTTAATTTTGGGTTTAAATTGGACCCCAAACCGTATTGGTCCTGAGGAACTTGAGAGAACCAAACCACTCGTCACAGTTTGCTCACATTTGTACCTTCAGTCACAGATCCATGAGTTAGATGCTAACATAACAATATAGTTAGACCCTCAACAATGACAACGAGGGTGTCATATCATCCCATGAACTGACAAACTAGAAGTGCAGCATATTCAGAAATTCGCTTATCTGATGTTAAATGTAAGTAAAAAATCATCCTCGACACACATAAGCTATAATAAAAGACAGGCCTTTGTTTACTGTTAAGTATCATCTGTAGACTACAACTGACAAACAGGCAATAAATCCCGACTAGAAATAAGAATGACTGACAGTCCAAAACTACACTAACTTAGTCTACAATGAAAACCATTTTAGATTTGTTTTCTTAAATAAACTTTTTACTGAAGTTATCAGAGCTGCTGATAGAATAAAGCTCATAATAAAAATGGATAATAACAGTATGAAAATTGCAGAAATGCAATATACAATCCCAGGCGCATGGAATATTTATAAGTTCTGACGTCTATTAAACTAGCATCTCAGTCGCATTTTTGAGATTTTAATATCTGCAAGTAATTCATTGTCTTCCCACAAGGACCAGTAAAAAGATCCTCTAAATGAGAGTGTCCAAATTAACTTTTTCCCTCTCTCAAGTCAGGTGAGCAAACATTGCGACCCTTCCCTTTTGGAAACTGAGTCTGCTGCCTGCTTTTGTAGAACAAAATGGAAAAAGCAAAATCCATAAGGAAACACATGAAGGGCTAAGCTGCCCTGTGTGAAAATATTTCATAATGTAGGAGCTGCTGTTCTCTCAACAGAGCTAAAATACAGCCCATAAAAATTCAGGCAACAAAAGAGTGGGGTAGGCAATGATGGAAAAGTGCCTGATTTAGAGATAAAAGAGAAATTTCTCTCTAAACTTGGGTGTTGGGGGTAATTTGCAATATCAGAAATTTGTCCCAAATGTGCAATTCAACAACTTTTGACCTCCTCACCCCGATGCCTACCAGCAAAAAACAATCAGCCCCAGAAGTCATAGAAAATATAGGCAGTCCCCGAGAAGGACAGAGTCTCACGGGGGCTTCCCCATGAGAGGAGCAAACAATGAGCAGTGCAAGTAATTTCTCACCATCTCTCAGTTTATTCTTTTTATTTTATTGAGAAACTTAAAAACAGAACAAGCCTAAATTGTTAAACAAAAGCATTTTGAGATCCAGGCAAGAGTACATTCTTCTTGTAGTATCTTCTTACTTCAGCTGCTCCTCCCATGTCCAGTCACGAGACAAATAAACGTGCATCTGCCATGTTACACAGCTTTCCCATTTTGCACCTCATGCAAGACTTCAAAACTGTAGGACAAAATAAGCTTCTCTGATATCAGAGTGAACAAGGCAGTCAGGGATATTATATTTTACATATCATGTCTGATACTGGAGTATCTGAGTCCCATCTGCTCAATAAAATGTTTGCCTATGAAAAGAAACGAAGGAAAAATAATCTCCTATTTTTCCTCATGAAGGATAAGTATTAACATGGTATTAACAAGTAAATGTTTATTCTGAACTACACTAATACAGAATGATGCTGTTTGCCCAAAGGAGAGTATGTACTAGGGACATATCACTCAATTCGTGTATTTAAGAGGGACGATCACACAGGGATGTATAAAAGCTCAAGAACACCCAACCCATGCTCTAGGAGATTTAATACCAGAAAGAGATGGAAAGGCAAAGTTTGCTGAAAAGGAACCTGAATCTAATAATAAAAAACACTTGACAGCTGAAAGAAGTATCAGATCATCTTTTCTCAGTAGGGTGTTTGGTTCCACCTCAAATCTGAGCAGAGCTGTGAGAAGTTGGTGCAAAACCTGGGAAACTCCGACCTCATTCTCAGCACTGTGTTTCAGCTGAGGGCTGAAATATTGCTGGCATAAAATTTCTATTGAACTGGGACAAAAATGGAGTACTGTAATACTTGTATGTAAATTATTAGAGAATAAGAGGGCAATACTAAAGCTATCAACTAGAAAATTACTTTAGTACTGTAGCATATCATTTTTTTCAAACATAAACTTTGTGAAGTCAGAGATATTAAGAAAAAAATTCTATAAATCCCTCTGGTAATAAGCAATGGAATTAAAATCCAGGAAAATTAAATTCGAGAAGATTAATGTTCCTTTTTATATTTTGATGACAACTATAAACATAATGTAATTTTGTGAATTTACAGCTTTAAAATGCAAGCTGATACCCCACAATGGTGCAATTTAAGTCACAAAGCAAATAAAGTACTTTTTATTCTAATGTTCCCACAGATAAATTTTGCTGTAGTAATGAAACAGCTTTGAACTTCTTAACTACCATTTAAAATAATACAGAAACAAGTAAGTAATTCATAATTGAGGCACTGTTGTATTTAAAACATATGTACCAGCACATTGGTAATAGTTGCATATCATCAAGGTATATGTCCCAGATGCCTAAATACAAAGTCTGGAGGATTATTCTCCAAAAAGATTTTGCAAAGTTCTGTGGCTTAAACTGCATATTTCTTTTTCTCAGTCCTCTGAGATACAGGCACTTTAGTGGCAATAACCTTGTTAAGTCTTTTGAAAAATCATTAAATAACCTACAAGGACTTTGAGTTCACTGAAGGGTGGAAGAAAATGGAAATCCTCGTGGACCCATTGAAATATGATGTCCTGGAGCAAACAGCGGGGAACTGAAAGGCTCCTTCACAGAAATAAGGAATATTTTGCATTATGTGTTTTGTATACTGCATGCACCCCAACAACACAAACACATGTGTAAACACAAAAAAAAAAAAAAAAAAAAAGAGGGAAAATTCCAAAAGGAGTGAGGAGAAAGACCAGGTAACATAACCAGAAGAAAATTTTAAGAGAATGTACAATGTGAAGAAGGGGCTCAGATACTTTGTGGAACTTCAACTGGAAGTCAAGTGGCGAGGAACAACTCATGATGGTTCCTCGGTGCCGTGCCTGTGATTACAGTACCAGGGTTTTTCACAGTAAGATCAAGTCGTAGCCTTGTTGAGTGAAAACCAGAGTTCTGTACAAACAATAAAAAGGACGTCCCTACCTGTTTTCCCACTTAGGAATTGTGCTAAATTTGCCCTAGGTGAAATTTTCTGTTTGGATTCCTTCTGCAGAACATTTTGGGGAAAACGGACACCTTATCTCCACCATGTGCCTAATTCTTTTATGAATTCTAATTATGCTTTAAAAGGAACCTTAATAATCAGATCTCTCCATTTCTGAAGTCAGAACTCTTCTACTATTGTTAGATAAAATGCAAACAAAAAAGATCATCTAACTTTGTTCCACATGTATTTGGCCTATGTAATGCTAAAAGGACATTTTAAATCTATTTTCCTCACAGGTATTTTTTTAGAAATCTATTCTCGCAAAGCACAAATGTGCATAATAATCCACTCGGATGAGTAAGCAGTCAAAACAATTAGGAGTGAACAATGTCATGTCGTTGCCATAGAAGTGACACAGTCACACTGCAGACTAACAGGTTTCAGAAAACTCTTTAGGGGATTTCACAATTTAAGGTCCTGTTTGCACCAAAATTACAGCAAAACCTCCATTAACTTGGCAGAAACAGGTGTGTCCCTATGCCAGCCGCAGCGTGGGTATGACAAGGAGAAGGGAGGAGACCAGGGCAGCGTGAACTACCCAGGGCAGGGAGTAGAAAGAGCCTTGGCGCCCGCCACTTGCTTTCAATTAAATCCACAGAGTCTTGCTAGCAAAAGAGGGATTTTGCTGCATCTTGCAAAGAGAGATAACGGAGCAGCGGCTCCAACATCTCCAGCTCCCTGGGGCTCACCTCAAGGACAAGGATCATCCATGGGACAATGTAGAAGACTTCGGCCTGACCCAAGAGCGCTGGGTCTCAGCACCGCTGGGTCTTGTTCGTGCCTGAGCTGGTTTCCCCTTGCTTTGGTAATTCCCCCGCAGACAGCCTTGGCTAGTTTTTTCTCCAGGGCTCGCTCCCCCGTTAGTCTGGTTTCCAGACTAATGAATGCATTGCTGGTCCTATCAAGAAGAAACATATGCGCTACCCACCACTGACATCCCTACAAAAATGTTTTTAAATGCAGAATTATAACAGCCGTTAAATATTTAATATTAAGTAACCTGTGGGAATTTTAATGTATTATACTTGAAAAGAATATGTAAGGTGATAAAAAAAAAGGTGAAAAGAAATGCAGTAGCTGGTTCATCTGAAAGCATGTAGCAATTTTAACTTGTATTTTATATATGAACCCATAAAATTTATATGGAAGAAATTAAATGTATAAAATGATTTATAGATGGATTAAAAAGGCTTGCAATTTTTTTAGTTTCATACATCTTCATGAAAACAGTTATAAATCTCTGTAACAAATTGCTTATCCAAGTTCTACAGAAACAGCATAAACAGAGCAAGCAATTATCTGTAATAAACTTTTCCTTTAATATTGTGGCATTCACCACCCTTTTGTAAAACTACATATCATAATTTATCTTGTGCTGTATTAGAAAATCAGATTTTATTTGCTAGGTTTGTGTATTTTTTGCAGTTGTGCAGAAACTGTCATCTTCCTGGTAAGGTGATCTAGTCATTAAGTGTTAATAAAATAATAATGCAATATAATCTATACTTCTGCAAATTAATTTTTACATATCTATAATGATGTTTTCTTCCTCATAAACCACAGAGGTCTCAAAACTCTAGAAAAATCCCTTTGTAAGTGTGCTTCTTGGAGTAGTTGAAAATTCAGTTTTCATTATAGCCAGCGCTGACATTTTAAATGATAATTTGAGCAGTGTTTCCTGGGGTTCAGGCATTGACTTTTACACTCAACAGAAGAATTTGATGTTTTTTGTGGCAGCCATCTAAAAATGTTCAATTTGAAATTGTGTGTCAGCTGTGTTGAAGAAAAGCTCCACAATTGTGGAAGATGTGGGATTTCTCAGAGAAGCAATCTTAGCCCTCAATCTACATCCTAAAAATACAAGTACAGTGTTATCATTTCCTTGGAGTAATGCCTGGGATGGGGAATCAGGGCTCTGTGAGGCAGAGAACAAAACTCAGAGCAGAGGTGATCCAGGAGCAGGATGAGATCAACGCTTACCTGGTTTGGAGAGCAAAACCACTCAGATTAATTGCAATAGATGCAGAGTATATTGCCTATATATTGTGGTATAAAAAAAAGACCCCAAGGTCTGCTTTGAATAAAGCAAAAGGCAAGCTACAGAGATTCATCTCATTATAGAAAGAGTCGTGTTCAGAAGAGAGGATGGTTATAAGTGGGATAGAGATGTGCCAGCGCAGTGGGTCAAGCCGTGAGGTGTGCAACCCTGAATCTCACCAAAGGAGACTACAGCCAGAAAAACAATTTCAGTTCAGTGTAACTCTTTCCTGGCATATTATTATACGCAGCGGCGTTTCTACACAGTGCTTGCTCATTGTCGCATTCCAGGGCCTGAACTGTGTGTGTTAAATTTCATGCAAATCGCTCAGATTTTGAGGTCGAGGTAGATGGTTTTGCCTCGTGTAACCGAAGTTTTGAGTCAGCTGCTTCATGGACACACACCAAGTTGCTGCTGGCATGGATGGTATCAGAGACAGACCCTAGAGTGTGCAGACTCCAAAAGGCGGCTGGTAAATGAGGATGTCTGATAGTGTTATCGGTAGCTGTAGACAGCTTTTAATCTCTGTGGGCCCTCGGTAGCTCAGACGTGTACATCCTGACTGCAGCCCACACAATGCTTCACCTTAGCGTGAAATCAATGTTGGCTCTTGACATGAAGACGTTGGCATAACTGATGGCATAAATCTGTATGTCTAATACCCTGCCTACTGGATAAATCGCAACAAACTATGCATCTATGCAGTGTAGTGTTCTGCTTCGCAAACAGGGAAATCAAGATTATAGTAGCAGCTATAAAAACACGCTGGTTGGAATTTGCACATTTAGGCAATCTGTGCAACCTAAACTCCATGGCTTGGTTGTGTGTCTGAGTTCGTTTGCAGCTAAACCTCAGACAGCAGTTGGTTGGGCTCAGTGCAGTCATTCTTGTGCTTCACCACAAGACCAGGGCTTTGTCACCTGCATTGCAAGAAGCTGATTTTCCCAGGAAAATCCAGTTCCCACCCGTCACTGAGTCCTTTCCAGGCTCATTTCTGCCTTCCATCCATGTCAAGACACCTCAGAGCAGTGGTAAGTTTCCCATGTTTCCTGAAAGCAGAAGGATCAACTGGACGCTCAGCCCAATTCGCTTTTATCCTTCTAATTAAAAAAAGTACATTATTTTTATTGCAAACATCTTCCAGGCCTACTTGCCTCTAGATTTAATCTTTCAAATCCTACTGTTAGCACCAAGGGCCAGATTCAAATAACAAGCTGATCTCTTTAAAAGAAAACCACTTCTGGCTTGAGCAGCCTCTGTGAATTCCTGGAATTAGCAGTATTTTTCTAAGCTCTACTTATAAACAGTGAAATAATTGCAATAAACTTGGGATGGCTACACAGGCAAGGCAGCTGTTCAAAGCTTCTTACCTTGGTGCTCTCTGTTTCACCACCTGTAAAGGCTGATCTGAGCTGTCTTCAAATATATCTGAAACATCAGGGGTAGCTTAGGCTGGATAACCTCTGTGTTTCCGTTGCCAGCTGGGGCTTCCCTGAGTCATCGCCCCTTTGTAGGATGCTGTAGACGACGTGACAGCTATTGAATTACCAATGTTTTCTGCCAAATGCATTAAATCAATCCAATATCAGCCTCCCCTGAAGGTGAGTGACGTGATTTTTTCTCTGGAGGAGTGTTTTTGCCTTAACTGGTTGAGTGATGTCTATCGCATATAAGGCATCTAAATTTCAGTGATATAAAGCCCACCCTGAGTCTGTGTACAAAACAAGGGAAACTTTTAGGAGTAATAAAGAGTGAACAGTCCTATTAGGAAGACAACTATGCCGTATGAGTCACAATTCCTATTTTTCCAGTGGGGAGACTCAAAATAGGTGCTCCGTCTTTGATCTCTCAGAGCTGATCCTCACAGAAGACCCAGGAAAATACCTTCAAAAGACAAGCCAGGAATTAAAAACTTAGAAGTCAACTGTTAATCCAAATCTGTAAAAGCTCATTACAGTACATTACAATCTTCCTCTCACCCACTTTACAACACTGAGCAGCTTCGTATTTCACCCAAACTAAGGTGATGGTCCCTGTCCCTTGTCAACAGCCCTCGCTGCGCCGAGGTGCGGGCTCCCTTCTCTGCCACAAAGTGATTAACACAATTAGATTGAATTATGAGCTGTTGGGTCTGACCTACATTAGGTAGAATTTTGTTCTTCTTGTCAGCCTCTGAGTCCTCAAAGGGACTCTGGCTTGAAAGTCTATCTGTTTTCTAATTATATCAGTTGGTTTAATAAGGGATATTACCTTTCCTTATAAAAGGTATTTCTCTTTATATTAAGTAATGCATTCACTCACAGAAACATTGTCAGTATTTCATTAACTCAATTCCCCCATACCAGTTGAAGAGCATATGGAAAAATGTCGCTTTGGATGTGACTTCCCCCTCTTTTTCTTCCTCGGCTAAACCACATCCTTGCTTTGGTGCCAGGGAATACCATAAAATCAGAATTTGGGTGCAACAAGCTTGACCTGTCTTCCAGTCCATTTGCTGAGCCTAGCCCTCTCTCGAGGCACCTTAATCCAGCTCTAATGATGTGAGTCACATTCAGCAGTTGAGTTGGTGAGATCTCACCAGCGTTGGTTCATCTCTGCTACCCCCTCCTGCAGAAGGGCTTCACAATGCATCTCAGTAAGATACAGGCTTTCACCGCTTCCCATCAAAGCATCCTCCCAACCAACACAGAGGGGCTGGGAGCAGAAAGAAAGCTCCTTGATATAAAATAGCAGCAGCTCTTTTCGCTCCACTCCTCAGTCTATTCTGCACTTCTTTTAGGCAGGGCGAGTCCTGCCGTTTCACTGCAAATGCTCTGTATAGAAAGTATATGTACATTAAACCATCTCTGTGACCATGTTTGACTTCCACTCTACAAATAAATGGGAGTAGATAGCTCCTTTCCCTCAGGAACTTCCGTCTGCCGAAAAATGAGAATCACTGGGATATGCAGATGAAACGGCTCTTTCTCTCCACCAAGATATGAAAGCAGAGAGCTCCTTACCCTTTTGAGTTTCAGGCCAAGGGGCTTCGACACACACAGAGTAAATGGGAAGATGTATGATTGGGTAACTTCCAAACTTCAGAAACATTTTCATTTCAAATTCTGACTTCCTGCCATGCACGTATTCTTCTGTAACCAGGCTCCAAGGCAATTTATTAACAGCTCCAGAGGAGTGATATCTGCAGAATCTGTTTTTCAGCTTTTGACAGCTGAACAGCACTAATGTTACTGTTTCAGAGTGCCATCACTCGAGTAATCTATATTCTGTATATTCAGTGAAGAAGTGTCCTTTGAAGGTGCAAATGAAAGAGCTTATCTGAGGCAAAAAGCTAAAAAAAAATTCTAGTATTTTAGATCGTTTATCAGCACATAGGAAAAAAATTGGAGAAAATAAAAACTAGACCGTGTTTTCCAAAGAAGATTTTTAACCACAGAGTATTGGAAGTCTTAAGCTGCATCTCTTTTTCATTCCACTTAAGAAAATATTTTAATAGAATATACTGCATTTCAACGAAATGAAAAAAAAAAAAGTTAAATACTTCCAGTATTTTATTATTTTTAAATAAAAAATGCCCAGTGAAGATACTTCTGCAGCCTTGAAATCTAAAAAAACCCATCCAGACCTGAGCTCTGAAATGAGGTGTTTTAAAAAATACCTGAAGTACTTTAAATATTATATAAAGAAAAGTTACAGAGGTGTTCAGGGAAGGAATAAAGGGAATTTTGACCACATTAGTGATTTAAAATTAATGTGAAACCATGGAAGTCTTAACATTGTTCTTGAACTTTCTCAGAACAGAGGTCTTCCTTGGATGAATGTTACAAGGAGGGCGGAAGAAGGAGTTTGACTAAAGCAGGATTGACATGCATGATGAATTACAGTTCATTAATCCAATTAATGAGTAATTCCAGAAGCTGTAATCCCAGATAAAGCTCTTTATTATAGCTCTGTTGGCTAGTACTGCACTAACTAAGAGCCCATCCGCAAATCCATTGTAAACCTCTATTATATAAAGCCTGCCACTACTGCCATAGCTTTTTTAGTAGTATTTTGTCAAAAAAAAAAAAAATGGGAAAACCAGAGAAGGTTTGGTCCCTATCCTTATTTGAACAGATTCATATTACAAAGGAATTCAAGGTACATTTAAAAAGACAGAGGCCAGCTGAATGTAATTTCAAATATTTAGAAGCACTCTTAGTTTAGAAAGCAAATGTGTGTTCCTGTTTCTGAAGTCATCTGTATGCATGATTTCTTCATACATATCCTGTTGACTGATGGGAGCCAATAAAGTATACCAAGCTGGTTTTGAGAATAATCTCTGCTCCATTTTTACTCTATTTAATTTTTGGTAGCACTACCTACAAGTGCGATGTTTTCTGAACACTTCAGAAATGCAATCTCTCCTCTGCAAATCTCACAGGCAAAGAGGGATAAAGAGAGAGTATAAAGACAGGGAATGATATGAGTTTACACACTGCTTGCCTTCATTCACTGCAGACACTACAGCAGAATAGAATCTATAAGAGGGAGTTAAGTGTGAGACAAGCATCCGAACTTCTAATGTGTGTCTAAGAAGGTCAAACCATGAATTAAAAACTATATAGCAGGAAGGACAATGTTTCAGGACTTCTCGGAAAAACAGGAAGCTTTCCCTTTCAAGAAACCGGTTGAAATTCCCATCCGACCAGTCCCTACCCAATATCCTTGCCATGGCTCCCCTTTTGCTCCCAGCAGCTGGTCAGCTCAAATATTTGTTCACCCACTGGGATGGGACAAACAACTTCTGGGCCTTCACTGAGAGCCTTCTGAAAACTGGCAAATTGGCAGCTCTGGATACTGCTGTGCAGTGATTTTGGTTTGGTGAGTCCTTGGCTACTCAACACTACAACCATAAATTCATCTCTTTTAATAATGGAGAAGACTTGCAGTATCATGAGAGCCTGCGCAATACACTCAAGGGCTGCTCCTAACTTCTTCGAGCAGCTATGTCAAATTGTCTTCTGCATTCTTAGTCAGTAAAAGCTGTATTACCAAGAAGACAAGATCCTGCTATGATGACTATTTAAGCAAAAGTACATCCTTTCTGATATTGCTGAAGTGCCTGTTGTGGGAGGATGACAGTTCATACCCAATTACACACTGTGATGGATTCATATTTCTTGATCAATGACTTTGAAGCCTTCTGGAACAGCATTTCACAATGACCCTTCTTTTTAAAGACCAAACAAGATGATTAGTGACACACAGAAAAAAGAGTCAGAATTTCATGCATGTCAGAACTAGTTTTAACCAGTCGCTGTCTGTAGCAGTGCTCCTGAACTGGAAGAAACTTCAATCACTTCAGCACAGAGAAAGTTGTGTGATGGAAAGAAGCCATTGCAGAGATTACTGGAGCAGGAATACAGTTGTCTCAAAAGGGCTTCCATTTAACAAAAGCAACATCACAATTTGAAATCAAAGGCTAAATACTTGTGCACCTATTGATAGAACTTCAGAGTTCTGGAGCTTGAAAATGCAATGGAAAACATGAACTTTGATGAAGACTCAGTGTACTTCAGTGTGGCAAGGCATATTATTATAGTTGACAGGTTTTTACCCACCTGTTTCAATCAAGGTCACAAAGGAGCATAGTATTTAAAATGGTCTTTTATACTACTAGAGCTATAGAGGTCTCTTCGTTAAACCCCTAAAAGTTTCTCCTAGATCATCCAACGGGAATGTTTTATCCTTCAGAAAACACAACAGCCTGTAGAATGGAAATGGACTTGTTCCACACGTCTTGGTTCCGCAGTGTAAACATAATCATGACTGTAGAATGTCTATCAAAAAAGACAAAAGAAACAGCATGTGAATCAATATTTGACTAAAGACAACAATAATTCCTTTATTTGTTTTAATAACAACCACGGCTATGAGCGTTCAGAAGCACCAGCCAGGTCTTGTTGAAGATTGTTCAGCAGATTAGAAAACAAATTAAACTGAAAGTCGTTGTGAACTTCAGGGCCACTCACTCGAGTGCTGGCTGCGCACCGCTGCTCATGGTGTTCACGCCAGATCCTCAGTGCATTTACATGTGGTGTCTTCAGCTCTCCAAAGGCCAGATCTGCCGGGTCATTTGGTTTTGCAAAATCCATAGGTTGAACTGCTAATTGGAGCACCAGTGATGACTCTTTCTGCTGGGAAAGGAAGGAGGGAGATGAGGCTCCCACCTCTGCAAAGCCATGAGGAAAAGCAGATGCTCCCTGGGAGCATTTCCATGGAGTAGGAGCTGCCATTAGTGCTGGTGGATTTGCTGCGTCCCAACTTTCATCCTCTTTCTGGGAGTGTCTGGGGCACTTCTGCTGCCATCAGAAGCTTTCACAGCCATGGTTCATGGCCTCCCAGTGCAGCAACAACATTAGCATTTCCAGGGACAGAAGAGGAATTACAAAACATACAGCAAGTCATGGGAACTGCAAGACTTTGACCCTGAATGACAGAAGAGCCTTTGCATTGGACACCCGCAATGCATTTTGTACCTCCAGAAGGAGTGGGGAAGTGAGAGACGGTGAGTGTGTGTACTTAGGGGGGAAGAAATTGAAGAGATGGTGAACTGAAACTGATAAAAGTGCAAGATTAAGACAGAAATGTAAAGAAAGAAAGTCACCAATAATAGCCAGGCTCTTTAATTTGGGGATGAGACAATCATGTTATAGTCTTCCTAATGCTTTTAAAGCCAAATAGGCATTTATATTTCTTTTCTTGGACTCTTGAAATGTCAATGGTAAAAGCTGTAACCAGTTAGCCTGAAAGAAGCAAACCAAATCCACCCTGTTCAGACCTTCTGATATGCTACCTCTCGTAAACTTCCTTGAAAAATGTCTTCTGTAACTAAGAAACTTGCCACATGTGCACTGGGTAGTAAATGGCAAATTAAAGATAAGAAAGCCTGAATAAAGTAAGACTACTTGATATTTGCATTCAAAGCACTCTGCAAGTATCAGTCAATTACCTCCACCCTCTTTCTTACCTTCCCCAATCTGGCCAAAAAATGCAAGCTCACAACTTCCCTGTGAGACAGGTGTTATTAACCCATTTTTCATAGCTGGAAACAGAGACACAGGAGAGGTGGGTGGCTCACCCTGGGTCACAGCAGTGCTCGTGGCAGAGCTGGAAATAGGCTTTTGGCTAAATTATAAGGCAAGACACAGGGCAGTTCGTTCCAACAGGTGTTTCCACATCAGAATTTTATAAGCCTCCATCATATGGAGGAATTAAAAATTCAATATCTCCAATCACAAAAAGCTTCCTGCTACTCACATTTTTCTTCTTATGCTATTTACAATGAAAAGATTTCTCCTTTATGAAATCCTACTTTTAGCTCATTTTCCCCCATTGCCAACTTTCCACAGTGTCAGGAAAGAAATCTCTGAGTTCTCATAAACTAGACTACCATTTTTTTGGGGCAAGATTAAGATGAGCAGTGGGAGGACAGAGGTGCGGTCTGATGGTATTTATCAGTATCAGTTGTCAGCTTACAAAGCATTATGTGATGTGCGTGTCCAGCTTTCACTGTTTGCACTGCTGGCAGATTGTATGATACCTCTTTATTGCCTTTTGGCTTTTTCCCTTAAAAACAAACAAACAAAGAATCTACTGTTCCCTGGAGAAGGACAGGTAGTGTTTTTTACATCCAATAACAAGCCAAAAAGGAATCCATTCTGGGACACTCATTTTTACTCTGATGTTGATCATAACAACAGTACTTCTCTTCTACGAGCAGTCATTCAGTCTGCTGTTGCTACTAAAGCATTATATATGTTATTTGCTGTGTACAGTTAAATCATATTTTATTTATGATATTTTTCCTGACAACAGCTCACTTTGTGCCCAGGCAAAAGTATTTTGGAGTCAGAGGAAGATTAGCTGTTCTGCATTCACTATCAGAGGGAACGATAGACTTTTTTCTCCCCACCTATGCGGGGAACAGCATCCGAGGAATACTTGGATCCCCCTGTCCAAATGCCAGGCAAGTCTCTTCTAATGAGATGTTTTAAATAGTTAAATAAAATGGATTTCGATTTTTCAGTCATTAGAGTATTTTCTAGTATATGTCATATCTTTTTTATTTTTTCTGGAATACCATGGTGATGTGAGTCTCCTGTTAAAGACTAAGGATAAAATAATTAAAAATGGCTAAGTGACCTTGAAAGTCATGTCTTTCTGGGAGTCAATAGGGGCTGTGCACATTAATTAGTGTTTTTCAAATTCTACTCTTAATATTTACCAAAGCAGAAAAGCTTTCCCTCAGTCAGTCAAGGGCAGGACTGGCTAGCCTGTGACTGTTGACATATTTGCCTTTATCATGATTTTCTTTATACCTGATTTAATTTGCAAAAAATGCATTTAATATTTTCTTAAAGAAAGCTCTGTTGAAAATATTTGTTTATTACAACTTCATTTGAAAACATGCTTATATATAACAGATTTGATGGCTAACATTAGATGGTAGCCACTTCCTGTCAACGGTAGAAATATGAGATAATGGACACAAAAATATGATTTGTTAGAAGGGACATTAGCTCAAAGGTTGCAAGTTCAACTACTTAAATTTCATCAATCATGATCATAACCAATTCCTAATTTTAGGATGACTTTAAAAAAAATCTTTGTTTTCATTGTATTTTATAAAAAAGCCCTGCGAAGAAGAGCTTGGTTAAGCTTTACGTTTATTCACTTGTTAATAACAGAAGAGTGAAATGTGTGGCAAAGACCAGTACACAGCAAAGAGAAAATTTTAACAGTAGTGTTTATTTTGTTGGTAAATGATTTCAGAAGTCTTATAGTCAGGAACACCGGAGACTAGGGTAGACAAAACTGAGGAAACAAAAGAAAAAACAGTCTTTGCTAATAGAAAAGTGAACAGGATGAATGTTTTCCATTTTCTTTAGCATTTTTATGCTGGGCCAGTAAGTTATCGTAATCAAAGTACAGAGAAAATCTTCTGTTGAGCTTTTGCTGTTGCATTTTGCCTACCTGCCATGGGTCTTGCAGCATTATTCTATTACATTAAATGATGGCATGATTAGACTTTTATGAATTATAAACAAAGTAAATAATTTTAAATGAGGAACTTTAACATATTTGTTCTTTACCTAGACAAAGGTTAACCATACTGTATTTGTTGACTCTGAAGACAAATAACCTTGTCAAGGGATGCCTAATTGCCAACCAATACCATATGTGCTTGCAGAGTTTGAAATATGCACTTGTGTTTGTAAAGGTAACTCAAGCCCAGAGTCTACTCTCCATGCACAGCCAAATTTCGGTTCTCTGGTGGAATTTGCCTGCCTGGCTCTTCCGGGAGCTTGAATCGCTGCTTGGATGAAGTGAACTCATTCAGTTCCACCAGATGAAATAGAAATCCCACCTGTGAGGGACTTGTGAAATGTAACCGTTTCCCAACACAGCTGACTCCAAGTGC
>NW_009650060.1:2813689-2821432 GCF_000708025.1 Charadrius vociferus
TGTTCCAGTAGAGGCTAAGCAAAGAATGACATTTTTTTGCTTCCATCATACGGAAGATTTTGGGTAGAACATGCTAAATGGCAGATGGTCCATAACCAGGGTAGTGTGTTGCAATGCCTGGCAAGGGCTGGTAATGCATCCAGGACAGATATAACTTGTTTATAAATTTACTTTAGCTTGGGACACTACTTTCTGCTGCTTCTCTTGATGAGCACTGAATTTCAACATTATCACTAGCAAGCCAAGTTGAAGCGTAATAGGTAACATTGTGTGAGTAAGAGTATTTTCAGTAAATATTTTTAAACCACTAAGATTATTTTTAATTATACATTCCTCTACATTGCAAGAGTTCCAGCAGAAAGCTTGTCCAAAAACTAGGGTCCAAAGACCAGCTAGATGCAAATGACGTAACCTCATCTTATTATCTATGGTAGCTAGTAGTTTCTGAAGATTTTAAATGGGCAACAGTCAAGTCATGATCTTGCTTAACGTTATGGATGTAAGGAGCAGTCACACTAGAACTGCATGAAAACAAGCATGTAAATTCAAGAACATGCATTTGCTTACCCTTTCATGTGCATAAATTTAATCCTGACAGTTCTTAACAACATTAAGTTAAGGATCACCAGCTTGTATGGCGGCTGGTTCTCAAAATGCCATCAGGAAATAAAGATACTCATCTTTGCTTTAGGTTGCAATATAATATAAGGGCACTGATTTCCCAATACAGTAGGAGTATTTAAGCCATGCCTTGTGATTGCTTATTTTTTTGGTGTCACACACATACACGTGCTATTATTGATATCTGCATACATTATTTTAGTTACTGCCAGTCACTCTGTCATATTTCTTTGCTGTACTTGATTTTTTAAAATAAATATTTGTATAGTTATGAATGGAATAGCTACATATAGAATTTAAATGAATTCATATTGATCCGATAAAGGTAGATCTCAGTGATAAAATTATCCTACTTCTATATTTATGACAACTGAGAGAATTTTACTGAAAAGGAATAACAAAACTGCTCTCAAGCTGCTATGCTCACATTGCTGCTGCAGCAGCGCAGGAACAGTTATCTGAGACAAAATTCATTAAAAGTTGACTATCATCTTAGATTGAAAATATACTTTATAGTATCCACAGTTCAGTTGCAGATTTTGGATCAAAAGCTAGTAGAGAGGAGCTATGAGTAAGACCCAGATCCAGGCTTGCACACCCAGAAGTGCTCATGAGTGAATGCAAATTGAAGTGAATTCTTGAGGATTTCCAAGTCCCTAAGACAACCTCTTAAATAAGTAAATGAGGCACCTAAGGTCCAGTTGTTGCCCATGCTCAGAGATGATGTCATCATGCCTAAGCTGATTTTGTATCAGCTACTAGGCAGGACCACGGGAGCACAGAAATGCCAGCACAGATGCCAGGTCATCTGAAGGTCATTTACTCCAGCCTGCTTGAAGCTGGATGATCACGAAGACCAGAGCAGGTCAGCCAGGACCAAGTCTTGGAAAACCTCTGGAATAGGAGCCACAGTCCACTTCTGCTGCAGAGGCAAGTGAGATGGCTGGGCATTAGGATGAACAGAAATTTATTTCAGAGGACTCCTGAGCCTCCTCAGAGGTGGTACAGAGAGCTGGTCACTGGAGGCCATCAGCCATGTTAACGCAAGAATGTGCACAAGGTGCCCAAAGAGCTCCAGGTTTGCAAAGGAAATGTGAAGAAATGGTTTTAGTCCCCACTTCAGGCTAAAAACATTTACACCTCCCAGTCGGGATTTCCCAGCAGATCCTTAATGACCTGACCAGTATATTAGCTGTGGCCTAACGGGAATGACTCTATCCCCTCCTGGCGAGACTGTGCGATCAACACTGGATTAATGAGAGCAAGCATACAGATGAGAGAAAAAACCCAGGCTTCCAAGCCTTCTTCACTGCTGCGTGCAGGACCTCAGTGTTACAGCAGACAGTTTAAGCCTCTTGCAATGAGCTAACTGCTGCCTTTACATAAATCATGTCTTTTGCCCACTAACCAGCTACATTAAAATTAATAAAAATGTAAAGAGAAGGTCTTAGATTAATTAGGAATTGAGTATGGACTGCACTTTTATTATCTGTAGGTTTTGGGCAGTTGCAAGAATATCTCTTTAGTGCATAACACACAGCCAAAACCAGAAGGCATGCATTTCTAAATCACATACATATTTATTGCACTCTGTGTATATATAGAATTGTTGTTTGCATGTATCGTGCACATTACAACATTGAATAAAACCGGTATTACAAAATAATGTTTTTGCAATTTACGTTTTTAGGAAATCAGCAATGCCCATTTTTCGCTCTGGCTCTATGTTACCTCTAATTTTCCAGCTGGCTTGAGGGAAGGAAAAGAAGGTCAAGTGTCTGGCCCAAAAGTACACAGCCACTCCAAGGCTCAGCTGGCTACCAGGGCTTGCTTCATCCATTACACCGCACAATCTCCTTACACCACACAGTATCCCACAGGGCAATGATGGAAGATGACAGCGAGATTGCCAGTTACTTTTCTCTCTTAAAGCCTCACAACGCAGTAATTCTCATAGTCTAGTTTTAATGTAGAAACCTTCTAGGCTGAGGCCGCTACGCAGACTTAAGAGAAGAAATGCCATAGAAGTACTTGAAGTAATGTAAAGTACCTAACTCGTTATCATGACCTGCTTTTTACAACTATGTTTGTTTTGCAGCCTTCCTGGTCTGAATTTGTTAAACTGAGTTCTTGACTGGGATGAAGCACTGCAGAAGGGGCTTTGAAAGCACACTGACAAAGAGATGGAGGGCTGGAGCCTGCTCCCACAAAATCAGCAATAAAATCCTCGTTGACTTCACTAAGTGCAGGGGGAGCTAGGGAACGGCTCAATGCAGCGGTGCGCTACTGGTTGTGCGGACCCTTCTTCAGCGAGTTTGAAAGGCTTTTTTTTGAGGCAGACAGACTCTGTCCTGGTTTTGCCATCAAACTGAGGTCAGTCAGAGCCAGTGGAGGCTAGAAGATCTGACACTGAGAACATCTAAATTTTTTGTAGGCTGATCACATTTTTCAAGTGCAAATGTTGAGGCACTTTGAAAGTGAATTGCATATAAGCAATTTAAATAAATTAAGATCTGTAGCTTATTGGTGTCCCAGTATTTTTTAATGTAATTAGTAGCATATCAAATGGATTGCTCCTCTACGACAGGTGAATTATCAGAGAGATGGCTCTTATCTATCAAATACTTTTTTAAGGTTTTCTGAAGGTCAGCTGTGCTGTGATGTGAGTGACTGTTGTACATATTAGAGATTTCTATCCCGTATTGTTGCTGTTATTGTTACGTGGATTGTATAAATACTCAACCTTTGACTCTTAGTTTTGGCAAAAACTATTACAAACTAAACTGATACAGAGACTGCCATATACGTGAAACCAAAGAAGTGATTTCTTTCATTCAGTGAAACTATAGGGTGAAATGACTGTTTGAGAGGTTAAGTCCCAGTTCAAGCTGCAAGTCAAGGGAAACAAGGAAAAAAATTGCTTTGATGAGTGAGGTTTAAGAACGTTGCTGTAATGAAGGATAATTATGATGATGGAAATTAAGGACAGAACTATGATAATTGAAAACTCTGTTGTGGCAGATATTAAAAGACCCTGGAATTCTGGGGCTGTTAAACATTACCATTAAAATCCTGGTAATTAGAAATTCTTGACAAAGGATGGGTGACCATTTAGTAGAACAAAACCTTAACTTACTTTCTGATAATCCTGTTACACTGCACACTGTATTACATGTTGAAGTCTTCTGTGACTGACACTGCTTGATGGCATAGTTGGTTTCCAGCATCTAAACCTTCCATCTTATTGTTTTAGAAATAGATTTAACTGGGGAAAAAAAAAAAAGAAAAAAAGAGAAGAAAATACTAGAAAACCCCTTGCACTTCAGCCCACTGCTCTAATCAAGCACAGACCAGATATATAAAGGTCTAATTCCTATGAAAGTTAGCTTGTGACCCTGTTCTTTGCATTGTATGAGTGAAATTTCCCAATTCCTATATAGCTATCTAAAGTTCACTTCAGGCTGAGCTTGTGGCTTATAGTATACACTAATTCCTCTTTCTTTAGTGAATTTTTTGGGTCCTTTTTTTCTAAGCAATAGAACTGCTAATGTTTTCTACTTTGAGACATGTCCTTAGTTTCTTTTTCCTTGGGTTACATGAAAAGCTGCTTTCTGATCATCTGTGTAGAAATCATGTAGAGTAGAAGGTCATCCAAAAGACCAGGGACATGTATGATCCAAAGGCTGTTTTCATACTGGGGTACACCAAGGTAATTAGGTATGACTTGCTTAGTTCATGAATTATTTTAGCCAATTTGAAAATGAAGTGATTTGGGTCCTGGAACACAAAGAAGAAAGACATAGCTAGAATATTGCTATTAGAACCATTTAAATGGAATTAACCACCCGACCAGCAAGTAGCTCCCATCATTTTGGGAGCGGTGTGGGGTCCGACCCCGTAAACACACAATTCTGGTAGCCCCAGTGAAGAAGTCATTGTGTCCATAGCAACATGCTGCAGCGTGAAGTATTTCTGCACCTCCTCAGCTCCCACCCTGGCACTGCTGGGGACACAGACCAGCTGTGCATGACGGATCCTGTTTATGTCACCACTATTTTAACTCCACATTACAAACCTTGTTTCCCCTGCAAAGAGCATCTGCTCTCTGAGTGACATGTTTTTAATGTGCTGATTTATCATTGTCAGATACAGGATTTTTATTGCAGAAATTTGAATATTGTATTTAAGGCACTTTTGTGATTACAGATGTTTTACATATAAATTGCCTTATATTACAAAAAATATATTCTGTACTTCTCAAGCAGCCTCATTCTCATGTGTTTTACATTTTTATACCTTACTCTGCATGGCTAAGTGGATGTGGATGGCTGTCTGCTCAGGATAACTGCAACCCAGGCTGCAGTGCTGCATTACCAACTGCCCTTTGATCGAGCACGGGCTGCGGCGCTCGAGGAAACACGCTGGAAACAGACAGTTGGGTCCTGCCCACAGCTGTATCTGCACTGTGGGTGCCCCAAAACTCTGAGGTTTCTGGGAGCTCCCACTAGGGCCAGAAATGCCAGAGGCTGCAAGAGCACTGCCGTCTCCCTGCAACCTGGCTTTGGAGGTAATTAATGCAGCCTCAGGCAAAGCACGCTGCAAGGGAGCTGCTGACTTGGAGCCATCTCTGAGCTCCCTGGGAAGGGGCAGGGACTGGGAATAAAGGCTTGTGGGACCTCCACAGGGCAGAGCAACTGATGGAGCATTCCTCCCTGGAAGCTGTCATACCCTAAAGGATGACGAGAGGAGTTGGCTTCTGCCTTTGGCACCGCTCAGGGGGAACAGCACAGTGGTGGAGAGGTTTGCAGATACATGGCAACAGCCGCGCTCTCTTGGAGAGATTTGCTGCTGTTTGCAATCTGTGACACTGAGGATGTCTGCTGTGCAGCAGGTCTCTGCGGTGCCCAGAAGAAGCACAAGATGCCTGGCTGGAGTGTGGCCAGGCTGCCCCTACCTCTCAGCTGCACCCAGCCATGGGTTTGGCTGGGCTGGTGGCCACTACAGATGTGAAAAGTTCAGCAGCTCAATTCGTCATCAAAGAGTGGAAAAATAGTGTAATCAAAAGTATGTTGACATAGATATATGTCTGTGTGGAACTCTGTTTCACTGTAGGTCATTAATGGCACTCATGTCAAAAGTTGTTTGGACTCCTAAGTCTTGTTAAAGGTTTTGTCACACCCAAGAAACAGGTTTGGTCCTAAAATTTTCTAGTTATGATATGATGTTTATAATCAGTTATTGTTTTCTTAGCATTATAATATGGAAACACAGACCTAAACAAGTATTAAGAATTTTCACTCTACTGGTGTCAGAAAAATTGCTTGCATTATGTTGGAGTTCATATAAACTATTCATGAAGATATACCTGGCTAACTAAACACATGGAACAACTCAAAAAGTATGCACTGAGGCATGTCATACCTCAAATACAAGCTAGCTAGTTTCCAAATATTGTATCAGACCATAATTGATTGAATATCATCAGCTGAGAAACCAAACTTCTCAAACTGCCTTTGGATGCTCATTTCCAGCTGGTGACTGACCATATCACGCTGCAATGTCTGTCATAATTATTCAATTAAGAAAAAGATTAAGTACAAGTTTATTTAGCATTTGTAGAGAGAGACTCAACCCTAACAATGCTATTTCTCCTCTCTACCTCCCATCCAAAGGGGGAAGCAAATCTGTGATGGGGTTTACGACTCTTTTGTGGGATCTTACTCCATGACCACTGAACAGCCAGGAGCTGAGCTGCTGCGTTTCCAGATGTGACCAGTAGCTAGAGAAAAGGATACCATACTGACTGCAAAAAAGAGACAGATGGGAATCAGCAAATCTAATGAAGTATCTGCTCAGGAGGGGATGGGAACAGAGAAGAGTGAAAATGTTACAAGAACTGAAAAAGAAAGGAACAGGGTATTTCTGGTAAAGAGCATGAGTAACTAGGTTATCCCACACGAGCTGTGGAGAAGACTGGAAACCCCAGAAGGAGGTAATTATACTACCAGACCCAGGCTGGAGCACAGATTGTAGCAGACTGAAATTTCTGGAAAAGGGATCCTTTGAAGAAATATTTCTTCCTGCTTATGAGAGGGGGCCCTTCCTCCCGTCACCAGCGTTTTCATCAAGGCGGTTGTAAAAATGTTTAATGCAATATATATCTATGAGTAACATTTATTTCTTCAAGAAGGAGTATCAGGATGCCGCAGGAAATAACCTGTAAGCGCGATTCTAGGAGTTGCGAAATCCTAAAGCAACTTTTCCCACAGTTGTTCTGAGCAGCCTGGCCGCTTCCCAGGGAGCACGGAGGAAAGTAGTTGAAATAACACCACCATCTACTGGGCAACTGCTTAATACAGAGAACAGAGATTACGTGGAGATGAAAGCATGCACAACTCCCAGCCACGGCTTCTTTGGTACATACCAGAACATGCTTGGTAAGCCATCATCACGGAATTCTTCATTATTTTTATTATTAATGTTGACTGATGCTTTTCTAGGCTGCTCGCTTTGTAAGACATAGCTAAATAGATACATAATAAGAAATGACGGCCTTGCATGGATGTACATGAGTAGGGAAAAGGGGCACATTTTTCATAGCATTTCTGTGCAGGGAACAGCACCAGTACAGCAGCTGTGCCCCGTAAAAGATATATTAATTTGGTTCCCATCAGGATTGATATGATTTGCTCTTACAGATCTGTTGCTAGGTCACACGCAGGTGCGCGCATCGAGCCTGCAAAGCAGAAACCTGGAAACAGCAACGTCCACTGACAAGCGGAGATGCGTGCCATGGCCAGATGTGGGAAACAGCATGTGACAAAGACTGAGAAATTGTTCTTCCAGGAAGTATAAATGCTGCAGGATTTCTTGCTGTTGGGTGTATTAGAGCTACTGTAGCCTCCTTCCATGCTTATTTCTGATACAAATAATTTCCAGTAACGGCGTGGGGCATCTGTGACACATAGGTGGTATTCTGCAAAAATGAGCTGAAAAGCCCCAAGCTTATCAACTCAGCTAACATGGTTACGGCACATCATTTTCTATAGCCTAAGGCACAAACAAGGATGATGTGACTGGTATCGCAGGGAGCATTTTTGCCACTTCTCCCTCCCCTCCCCC
>NW_009650060.1:2821446-2904895 GCF_000708025.1 Charadrius vociferus
GATTGGATCAGTAGAGAATTGCTTCCACAGGAGTCAGAAACAAGGACAAAACCTGTGCCCGTTAACTTGGGGAGACAATCTGTGACTGTCCCTTAAATGGAGATGAGTAACAGCCCTCACCTGAAAGACAGTGAGATTTCCTTCTTCTGCAAAGGAAGAACTTTGGGAGCTATGCAAGACCCCTCCCACTCATCAGCCCTACAAGTTTTTGCAAAGTTCTAAAGGCTCTCAATGCCTCTAGCTATTTCAAACCCCCATGAGGCAAAAGAAGAAAAAGGATGAAGTCATAAACCTCCTTGTGGTCCTGGTAGGTGCTACCAAGGTTTAAAACGCTTTGCATTTCGGGAAGAAATATCCAGAGGAGATGCAGTCTGCTATCTGGACTGCAAAGACTTGCCTGGAGGAAGGACAGTGCCGCACACAATGAAATGCTGTTTGGTGGGGCTGGATGAAGAACTTGGCATTTTGTTATGGGATACGTGGAGACCAGGGGAATAGTCGTTAAGGCAAGGTGGAAGGTAGGTACAAGGCTTAGGCCAGGTCCTATAGCAGTCTGGGCATAGGTACAGCTGCAGCATCCCTGCTGGGGGCCTTGCCAGGGCTTTCTCTGGTAAAGTTCAGTGCAACCACAGCTGAAACGACTCACTGGGGATATTTAAGTTGGTTTTTTCGTTTTTTTTTTCTAGGTGGCTATTATATTAATATTAAACAATCTAATCTATATTTTTACAGCTGAATGGTAGTAAATCCCTAGCCTAGGAAACCTACTTTCCCTCTAAGAAAAAAAAATAAAAAATCCTTCCTTCTAATATATTTATTCACTTATATTTACATATAAATGAAAATTAATAGCATCAGATAGCCAAGGTGCATTTTCTCCGTCAGTAGCAGAAGCTACAGTAGATCCTGTGCATTTATTGTGATTAAATATTATCGGTGTCTGTCACACATGAATGAAGCTGTACCAGAGGCTGATTGTCTATCTTATACAGAAAGAACTTGGAAGACAGTTTTTTACATGTTTTTTCAAATCTGTTACCTATCCCCAAGCTATCCACTGATTTACGCCAAGGTATCTCTGCTGTCCCTGAGATGTATCTGCCACAACACAGTGTTTAATACTGTGCAGACACGGTACCCAGCAGCTTGCATGAAATGTATAAGTTCAGCAGAACTATGTAGGAATTATTTTCTATAGGGCAACTGAAAGCAATGACATTACTTAATATCATAATGTCAAAAGATATATTATTGTAATGTTGCCAAAATATTTATCAAATAATGTAGGGAGAGTATATTTTCACTTCAGTTGCGAAATGACCGTGTCTGAACACCTGGATCCTGTAATTATTTTTGACCTGAATTACCTTCAAGCTGTGATGACTCTGGACACTCCACATGTCTAAACAAAGGAAGGGTATTGCTTCTCCTGATGATACTGCTTCAAAGAACATCACATGGAGGAAAGAGACGTGTTTTCATGCAGTAATACAATTGGATCATCTTAAATAGTTCTGTGCCCTTTGCAATTGCTTTCTTGCAAATATCAAGTGCCAGGCTTTTTTTGCATATTTTCCTTCAACAGCTTTTTTTTTTTTTTTTATTGTTTGAAGTATGCTGCTTATTTTGAAGTGTCAATTTAGCTCTGCTGTCCTATGTATATCATCAAGGCAAGTTGCTTTAGTGAACCCAGGAAAATATTCTTTACTGGCAATGCAAATACTAATAAAGTTATTGGTGCAATAAATTATTTTCTTTTTATGGAGATCAAGTAATTCAGCGCTTACTTCAGAAAAGACAGTACAACTTATATTTTGAGTCCATTAGCAGCAACAACAAATCTTTTCTGGCTCTAGAGGAAGAATTAATTATTTACATGTTTCTCATTAACTTTTTACCTACTGCTAACAGTAGGTTTTTAAAAGAATTCCTTTCTGTCTGTGATCAAAGTTTTCAACAAGCGCATTTAGAAGCAGTATATTTAGCCATTTTTAATTGTTTGCAGTCCATCACAAAATGACATTTGCAATTTGTAAGCATCACTGAAACGCTGCAGGTATTCCAGAAAGTCCTGACAAGTCTTTTTGAGTGGCCAACGCTTTTACTCACTGCCCTTGACGTGCTGTTGGATCTTGTGCTAATGTATCAGATACCACATATATCTTGTCTTCACCTTACAAAATAATAGCAAATCTCATGAAAGACTTGAGGTTGTCTGTACACTCATACACAGAGCCAATGGTCATGCATTTCTCTGGAGTCCTCTCTCTGCTTTAGCACGTCATGGTGGCACTGTTAATGGGATTTAGGACAACAGAATGTGGATGCGTATTGTTGTTTTAGCACAAAATCCCAATTTTTTCCAGCTAATCCTGGACTCAGTTTTGGCAAGACGGTCTCAGAGAAACCTGTGATAAATGGTCTTCATATTTCATGTGAAAATCTTACAGAATCAGGAAATTTTTCAATAATTTCAACAAAAATTAGGCAAAATTTTACTGTCTTTTGGTACTCTTTTGGCTCACTTAGGTCTTAAAACCTAGAGAAAGCCATAACTTATCGAAAGATATTTCCATTTATTGTTCGATTTATTGAACCACTTGGACTCTCATGTCTCTGTGAACTTGTGAAACTGAATCCTGTACCAATAAATTCACCTTCCAAACAATTTAAATATTCTTTTAAAAAATTAGAGAAGGGTAGTATTAGGAATTAGATTCTTAGATTTATTTAGTCATGCTACAAAATGGACTGTCCCTTTCCAAAATGGTTGTTGAGTTTGCTTTGCGTCACTGATGTGCCTCATTCCTCATTTGTTCATCCCCAGCACCCAGCGCGTGGCTCTCTGGGGCCAGGATCCTTATTCGGGGGGAGTAATGTGTTTTTTATCCAAAGGCTGAAAATATGGCTAAAGCGACGGTTCCTGCACCATGAGACAACTGATTTCTGTTCTGTGACCCTCTCCGAACTTGAGAGACTTATTTGCGATGCGACAAGCCAGACTGTTGTTCCTCTTGTCGAGCACTGCCCAGCACCAGCTGCTTCTGAGGAAAGTTCAGCAAACTTGATAATGAGCGCTCAGGGAATAACAGAAGTTTCTTCTTCAGCTGAACAGTAGTTGGCTTATGTCTTAAATATTTTATTTCTGTTACACACTCAAAAATGCTGTAAAAGGGCTTTGTAAGCTCTTGGTTTTCATGTAGGTATTTAGCCTGCATTTAAACACGTATAGTAACTTCAGTGTTGTATAATGCTATTGAATATCACAGATTTAAGATTTATTACCCAAGGAAATTGAACTGAAACTATTTATTGGAAACAAAACAAAAACTGTGACTTGATGATGGATGACTTTGTTCTCTAGTCTTAGACCAATTATTTAACAAAGCATTTGTTACATTTGACTTTAGGCCAAGCAACAGTGGAAGTCGACATATTCTAGAATAATTAAAAAAATGGACAATTTGTAGTACATTAGAGAGCCTACAAAAGAGCAAAACACATTTAGATAGAGTTATAAAATCAGCTACCTTGATAACTTAGCCAGTGGTATTTAGTCATAATTTAGCCATTGATATTTAGTCAGTTGTACTGAGCGTATAACAAAATGCTGTAGCAAAATGAATCATAAGCTCCATGTCCCTTAATGCTACTTATTGAGTTAACTCTTCAGCAAGATGCCACTACCTGCAGTGATTACAGGTTCACAGCATGGAAGTCAAAAGCAAATTTGGCAGGTGCAAACGCCTGCTTCTTTTTTTTGTTGCTGAAGAGAAAAAGCATCCTGTAACCTAGTCTGCTTCAACTTGGACCAGATTTTTAAGCTCCGTGCACGCTGGTTAAAAGAAGCTTTTCTCCCTCCTGTGCAATTTTCTGAGAATTTATTTAGCTTCATCCGGTCTGCCCAGCTGGGTAGGCAAAGGGTTTGGCCCAAATTTTCTGAAATTATTTCGAATGCTGAAAAGAGATCTGCAGACCTTCATTTTAGGCTAATAAATAATATTAGGCTAATGATGTGCGCTAACAGGAAAGCGCTAGAGGAGTGTTTTATTGTGGATAGCGTACACAGAGCAAGTCTGTCTTATTTTCATACTTCTGAAAAAGTGCTTTGTGCTGCTCTAGCACTGAACTCGAACCGAAAGGGCCTGGGCAGCCCCATCAGGCCACTCAGCCGGAGGATGAGGAGAAGAATCAATCAGGATGAAACAACAACAAACATCACCTTTTCTACACAGCTATTAGAGAAATAACGGCTTTAATGGGTTTTCAACCATTAAAAGGTAGAATTAGAGGCTGAATTAGAGTATTCAACTAATAGGCAGTCAACTGTGTAGAACCATCACGTGACACTGATGCTCTAAAATCCAAACAGGTAAATGTGATTAAAGTCCCTAATAAAGCAAAAATGTTTTTCTTGGGTTTATATAAATAGATAACATAATGCTTGTATGAGATTTGCTGTGATAGACTGCTAATTTCAAGTATTGAAACTTATTGCGTAAGTTTGAGCCAAGATAAAAAAATCAAACTGGAAAATGCAATATTATCTCTGCTGCATTTGTATTGTTTTCATGAACCTTCAGAAGCAGTAATTGTGGAATTGTTGGGTGGTTAATAGCAAATCTCATGCTGCCAGTAAAACTGAAAGCACAAAAAACAACTGTAGAAGATAACAATGGCAATACGAGACTGTAGGCAAGATCTGAATTTTATGAGTATTAGAACTCAAGGGCTGTTGTACTCAAGGTGAAATGTCCCTTTAAAAAGTGGCTAAGAACAGCTAATCCAAACTGAGGTCATAAAAATGCTCATGCTTGTTGAAATGGATGAGAACAGGAAAGTTGTGCCAAAAGAAAGGAAGCATTCAAAAAGTAGCCTGAGAGAGGTCCACATATAGTGTGAGACAGCAACACAGTTATTTAAGAGCACCCCATTAGCTAGTGCCCAGAAAGCCAAACAGGTCTGCGAAGTGGAGTTATGATTCCAATTTATGCGGTATTTGGAATGAATGCTCACCCTAGTGAAAAAAACCTGCTCAAAATAAAACCTTTTCTAGAACTTTCATGCCTTCTAAAATGTTACTGGTCTATGACAATAACTACTATTCTATTAATTTAACGTTACTAGGTTTTCAAAGGTAGGTGAATTAGATGAGATCTCTTCACAAGAGATGAGAAAACTCTTATTTATAAGAGCTGAAAGAGCTGTTTGGAGTGTCTCTGTTTTTGTTTAACACTTGCTTTTCCCTCCACACAAATTTCTTCAGAAAAAATCAGTAATAAATTGATTTTTACCATCTCAAAAGATGAAAAACTAGGATTTGCAAAATTCCTGGTGCGGGTACTGGATGGAGGAAGCCTTGTGGAAAATAAATTATTGGGCTGATTATAAATTGGCCCTTAGCTCCCGTGAGGTCTTTCAGAGTCCTGTTGGAAATTTCCTTTTCCCATGGGGTGATGTGCATGAATCAGGTGAAGTCCACTGAGAGTAATGGACTAAATATATTAAAGAATCCGGCCCTGTATTTCCACCATGTCTCTAGTTTCTAAAGCCGGTGGCCATTTAGACATTTAAGACAATATTAGCAGTAAAAAAGCTGAGATTTTGGAAAAATGGTTTCTGTAAGAGGTGATGGAGAGCCTCCCACCTATGGCTGGAAGTACGCTGTTTATCACCTGTATTCAGCAGTTACTGTTTCACCTTCCAAGGCACCACTAACTACCAACACGTCATATTCCCCACATATGTTTTCTAACATAAAAAGTTGGTAATTATTGTATAAAAGAGAAGAGAGAAGCTCCTGAAATGTACCACCGCCCTTTTGTTCTTGAAACCGACGTATTCTGTAAAATCCCTAGAGGAAGAAGTTTTAAGAAAAAAGCAAAAGAGAAAAGTAGGGAACACCAGGTCCCTGTGGATGATAGTTGAGGTGCTATGGCTGATTTATTCTGGAAAATATTTGTAATGCCCGTATTATACTTGTTCTGGGGATAAAGAGAGGATTTAATTCACTAGTACTATCAATCTGTTACCTTTCAAGGCAGTAAATCCACTAAATTCACTAAAAAAAAGCAATTCAGCTTCATGGAGTTGTTGTTGTAATATATCATTTATCATTTACTGTATGTAAGTACCAATAGCACAAACATTTAAAATCATCATCAGAACTATAAAGAGATGAAAGAAAAATCTTTCAGAATAAATCTTTGTCTTTTCCAAAGCAACCTACTCTGTGATAAGGTTATAGAGTGAAACATACGTCATTGGGAGCTTGAAATAAAATTCTTATTTGTTCCCTTGCAAATGTTTTAACAAAATTGTTAAAACTCATTTCCTATTTGAGTATGATACTGACAGCAGGAAGAAGAGGGGGAATTTCAAAAGTAGGCTGATATGCCTTGGTTTCCTCTATAGTGATGCAGTCAGGTTTCTCCAGGGGATTTCTCAGAGACCCTAAAACTATACACTGTCGGGAGCAACCTATGGAGGAGTCTTATTAAATCTGTTGGGATGCCCATCTCTTAAAGCTAATCTTTAGAGTTAATCTGATAGCGATGAATATCCCCATTAATACTTAGACTAACTTATCATCCCTAAAAAGAAATAAATTTTGCAATATTTTTCTTTCTTGAATGGATATAGAAAGGCGATTGAATCACATTGAGGAGTGATCTAAACTGCAATACTCCAATTTCTCTGCCACTTATTTTCATTCATCCACTAGTTAGCCAAAGTTTACATTTTGATACCATTTATATTGTATTTTTGGTACAGCGTTGATTTTTTATTTTTATTTACTCCTAGCATCCTTTGCTCATTCAGCAATCTAAAAGCTTTGAAGAGGTAACATCTGTGGTGAAGAAGTAGAAGCAACCACCAGGTCAAGAGCAGTTTTCTTTGAACACAACATCTGCTTACATAGACTGCCTCACAAGATCAAATTGTAATGGCCAAGATGGAAAGGAGGATGAAGGAAGAGATGACAGATATACAGAGAGTCAATTTTAATGCTGGTTTTATGCTGTTTTTAACTCAAGCCAAATTCCCACCTTTTGTTATTAAATCTGGTGGTTCTGCTCTGGTTCTCATTATTACTCCTGGCTGGAGGATCTGGAGGGAGATTGGCACTGCACTCGTTGCCCTTTATGATTTTGATTTTTTCAAAAGGAAGAGTTCCAGAAAAAGGCTGAATGAAATGGTTCAAGGTAGGAGCAACACCTTTCCACTTCATGCCTTTCCACTGCTAATACTGATGAAAAACTCCTGTGAAATGCCTTTCTGCTGTCATTTCAAAGGAAACTCTTTCCTAAATGGAAAGTTCACTCAATGAGAAAATTCAGTCTGCAATTTTTCTGAGTAATAGTGATTTTTGTATTGGTGTTATCTGTCCATAATCAAGGCTATGACTAACCATTTTTCTTACTCTTTCTTTTTGCTATCCAGTCAAGATAAGTCAAGACTTAGGCAGAACAGGCAAAGAAGTTTTTCAGAAAGTCCTAATCCTTTTCCCTACTATATCCTGTGTTATTGGACTAACCCACCAATATAAAAGTGTTTCGAGAATTTCTGCTCTGTAAGAGTATTGTGATACTTCCATACTTATTAATACTAATTTTGCAGAAGAACTACCAAAACCTAGGGTTTTTTTAATCGAGTGATCCTTTTCACCTCAGCTGCACAATAAATGATGTTTGCAGAAGCTGAAGCAGTTCCTTGTGGAAGAAAGGACCGTGACAGATCAGGCACCAGAGCAGCTCACAAAAAATGAAGAAAATACTGACCTGATTGAAGAACAAAAAGGATTTCTAAAAAAATTATCTCCTTCCTACTGATTTTTTGGAAATCACATACTTTTCTGAAAATGGATTCTGACGAGAAATCCCCAGCCGGTTCCAATATATACAGTTTGGACTCATGTATCTTTTTTATATTAGTATTTGCTAATTGCCAATCTCTTCACATAGAAAGCTCATTTTTGGTTTTGAGCTGCTGAGCATCGATAGCCATTCTCTCAGATATGTCTTAGGGTACTCTGGAGCAGAAGTGAATTGCAAATGTGATTTATATTGACATCTGTGCAATAGTTTGGTATTTTTCAGTGAAGTGAGGAACTCCTATGAAGAATGTACACCTTAGTCATGACTGTGCCCCAGCACACACCAGTTCACAGGATGCTGGGCTCACGTACAGCTCACCTGCCCTGGCAGAGGTATCCATCCGAGAAAGGCACTGATGGTGCGTACTCAAAATTTAATAAGGGCACGCTGCACCCAGCTAAAGTTCAGATGGTCAGTGCAACTCACGTGGCAAAAGAGTGGAGAGAGCAAAACAGGGGTTCATCCCCCTGCACACCCAGAGCTGTGGGTGCACCACGTCAGGTCAGGGATCACATCCTACTTTGATCCAAGCCAAGGGGCAGTGTAGTTACAAGGAACTGATTTAATTTCTTCTAATAGGTGCACTTACGCTGTCTCAGAGCCCCAAGGGCTCATGTTCTGTACATCTTCAAAAAAACCTGGGGATAATGAATAAGTTTCTTCAGTTTATCTCTACTTTAGCGTTTGAACTCCTATAGTTTGGCCCGCTGGCTAATGAGGAACGATGCACTGAATACCATCAGGGTTCTCCCGCAAGGGAGTTAGAAGCTGAAAGATAAACACGCCAAATGTTCGAATGTACAAATCACTCTCTGTACTTCCAGAGCTGTGCAAAGGGGGATATGCTTTTGAATAATGAATTATTACCCTAAAAATCACATCTAGTCCTCACTTAAATGAAGAGCTTGGTCCTGTAAATTGCATGTACTACTTCTCGTATTATTTTCTGAAGACCCAGAAATGCTGTGTTCTATGCACTAGAAGGCAAAACAGAGGAAAACACAAACTCTAATCACTGTGTGACTGCTATTTCCCCAAACTACACATAAGCTGAGATGAAGTTCTTCCCATTTAATGTCATTCACCTGTGCAGTCTTGAAATAAGAATGGTGAGATAAAGAACAATTGTTTGGGCTAATGAGTTATGTGAATACTGCATGTTGGTTATAGTAAGTGTGCTTGGCATTTCTCTGAAATATACGGGTAGAGATGACTAAACAAAATGGGAGCCAAGAGCAGAGAGAGAGAGAATCCCAGGTCTGAATCCCTTCCCAACTGTTTTAGGAAAACTCTTTGCGGAAGTCACAGTGGAGACTGCTGGGACTCAGTTAAAATCTATTATTCCAACCTTTCCACCTGCTCTGAAGCTGCAGAAAGAACTGCAAGAGTCAATGGACACAGTCAGCCCATATCAACAGAGAAGGGATTGCCCTGGGAGCACAGCCAGTTTATTCCTTGTCACTGGACTTGGCAGGTATTTTCGATCAGATAAAACAAGCAAACAAAAATGCACAAAGGAGGGTTTTGGCACACATAAATGTGTAAATTCAGACTCACAAAAAAAAAAAGCCAAACTATTTAATAAAGACATCTTTTCCCTCTGAAGGACTGTCCTACTAGGAAAGTGTGCGTACAGACAGGGTCATGCTCTCTTTGTCACCCGTGAACAACAAATTTATTCTATGCCTAGAAAGCCAGGGGACAGCCTCACAGTGAGGGTATTTCTTATAGGAAGCAGAAGGAAATAAACCTGGACCGTCATTTTTAGGTTGGTTTCTGAGTGTGTCAGTGCTTAAAATAGTAGTACCACTGTCTGCTGACTCAGGTGCAAAAGGAAAGTGCTAGCTACACTCTATTTTTGAGAGGAGGAACATGGTATTACCCTCGCTTCTCCTTCTTGGGGAATCCATGGAGATGGACACTTCCACATGACCTTCTGAAGATACCTGAGTGGTGGGATTCATCCATCAAAACTTCACTATTGCTCGGGACTTCTGCACGCCACTCCTACAATGACTCGGGAGCCTGAGCGTTTCATACTTGGAACAAAGTGTCAGAAAGTCACATCTTTGGAGGCCTTCAAGGTATTTGCATTTTTATCATCATGTTATTGTTCAGTCCCATCTTGAGGTTTTGGTCTGTATCTGAAGAAAAAAGCAAAAATTGTTTTCTTAATACTCTTCCCACAGCCTTCCTCCTCCCTCTGCTAAGTCCCCCTGGACTGCCCAGTCCTCTTTGCGCCAAGTCAGCACAGGTCCCCCAGCCCATCTCCAGTGTCGCAGCAACTCGCCGAGTGGGATGTTTCAGGCAAACACTGTCTCTTTCTTATAAAGTGAAGAAATCTGAATACCTAACACGCATATCCATCAAACAATTTCTGGCCAAGTCTGAAATGCTGCTGCCAGCTTCCAGCTGTGACTTTTGGCTTCTTTTAACTCCCCGTATCCACCCCTACCATTGAAAATTAATTTAACACAAGACAGACTGGTGTCAGGCCTTCAGTGTTCCGCTGTCTTTTTGTGCAGACGGTGAAGCTAATTGTTTCAAGTCTTCATCACCCACACTTGACTACACCAACTTTCTGGGGAGTTTCAGTTTCTCTGCTTACTGAAGTTAATGGTTTGGAGACTGTGAGAGTATTTTGCCATATTTTTATGCAGGTTCTCCGTGGCTTTAGTTTCCCGTGATTTTTTAGATTAAGGTTTGGGGGGAAGGAGAAGGTGTTGTTCCCTATTTTTCTGAATTCTGTAAGGCCTTTTCTTGGGCTGGGAGAATGGGAAATGGAGAATATTTGCACTCCATTGTCTGACCTAGAGCTGTTTGTCCTCCCAAATTGAAGGGAGCCATATCCAACCCAGGGAAACTCCTTGGCTGAGACAATGGGAATCTTCATTTCATCTTTACTGCGGGTAACCACTTTCAAAGGCTCCCCCTGATTAAAACCTGCTTAGGGGGACAACAGGTAAGGGGATAAGCAAGGCTACAAAACTGACCCTTTTCTCCTGTTGCCCTGAATACCTTTGGCTTACACATTTTTGCCTGGTTACCTTTGTTTTCTGTATCCAAAAGACCAACAAAAGTCGGATGGTTTGTGACAAAATCACTTACTTTGTTGTAAATTGCTTATGGCTGCCAATATTTTGGCAAGGATAAATCTCAACCCACAACAGATTTTAGTCTTTTTAGGTTAAAAGTTAAGCATTAGAGCTACGCCTTTTAGGCCAAAACTTAGATACAAAGAACATTGGGCCCCTGTCAATGTGTAGAAACCGCCACAAATAAATTGAAGCATGAACTGAAAAAGCCATGTAAAAGTAGAAGTTCTGTCCTGTTTAAAATAAACTGGAATTTTGTCATTTTACATACCTTTGTACTCAAGAAATGAATGGGGATCTCTGGGAAAAAAAAAAATCAGAAATACAGGGCTTGGAGTCTTAATGAGCTTGAAGCAATATAGTCCAAACATCAGTAAAATCAATGGGAAGACTCACAAAGACTCCCAAATGGATGCGAATAAGGCCTATGAGGTAGCCAATCCAACAGGACTATTAAAAGCAGCGATTTTGCAAGATCGAAATCCAAAATCAAAATTCAGAAAAAAATTTAGAAGTTTCTTCTTGAATAACCTATGTTTCCCTCAAGGAATCCAGTGGTAAAACTCCTCAAGGGATGTACTTAAGCCAAATGAACAGCATTTGAAACTCCTTGGCTGTACTGCAAAATATTTTTAATGGCTTTGTTTATGTTTTTAAATGAAATGCTCCTCACAGTGATTTGTGTGGAATGTTTACAGACTTCGTATTACTCTGTTCTCAGATAATTCACAATATCCTCACTTTAAAAAGCAGACACAAAATAATCAAACTTGACAAGTCAAGGAAAAGAAGTGCTGGCAGGTATGGTAAACACTGAACAGTGGGTGGGGATACAATATTTTCTAAATAAAATGCCATAAGCATCAGAGTATAGCATGTGATTTAATAGCAAAGTCTTCATATTTCGCATTAAGCTGGCGAAGTGCATTGTCACACAATAAATGTTGTTCACGCTGACTAGAAGTGGCACAAAGGACCCATGCGGTAGCAACAGGGCACTTTCCATGAGACAAAACTTTAGAAAAATGTGATTGAGCAACATGAGTGATTGAATTCTCTCACTGCCATTTGCTTCTGTTTTCTATTTCTGTTATTATTGCTGGTGAGCCGACCTTCTGAAACATACATCTCATTTTTCAGGACGAGTTGGCAGAGCAAATGCTGCCACACTTTATTTCAGCAGCAAAGGACTATTCTCTGAAATACCAAACAATGATACATGGACCCTAGACACAAACCTTCAGGATGGCTGTTTACACTGCACAGACCTCTTCTCTAACAGTTTTGCATAAATGTTACCTCCAGCAATCGGAAGCGAAAAACAAACCCTTTCCAAGCTTGTGTTTTAACATTTTTTAAATCCCTCTCATATAAACACGATGTCAGATATGACTGCAATAATCTGGAGTTAGTGTTGTCTGGTTTAAAATCCTCACGATCCAGCACGTTTGGTTTACAACCCGAATTTCTCCAGGATCACCTCCTACCACCGAGCCTGGCGGTCCGTGCTGTCCTCACCCCCCGTGTGTGCGTGGGTGTGTTACCGGGTGTGTAAATCAGAGCAGCTGCAGCCAGAGCAGCTGCAGGGACACATGCTCTCCCCTGATCCCTTTGCGTGCCGGTGGGTGGGTGAGTGTGGTTTGCGTCTAGCTGGAGGGCTTCCCTCTTGGAAATTCTGGGATTAATGACACATTAAGCCCTCTCCAAGAAAGTGGATTGAAAAGAAAGAAAGAAAGAAAGAAAGAAAGAAAGAAAGAAAGAAAGAAAGAAAGAAAGAAAGAAAGAAAGAAAGAAAGAAAACGAATCGAAACAGGCAGGCAGGCTGATGGCTTTCCCTGCAAAGTTTAGTACTTCAAAAGTTAACTTCTAAGTAACTGCAGATGCATGGATAAAATCTATCTTGGACAATATGCAGCAGCCCTTTCCTTTCCATCAGCATCTCCAACTTGTTGCCTACCTCTCTTGGATTCCCTTGTTGGCCATTAGCACTGAGTCAGCTCCATTAGGTAAGGATTTTGTACTTTTTAATTATTTGATAGTCATTTGGGGGATAGAGTTCATGTATATTTAAAACTGAGATGATCTTGTTTACATTTACTCCTTAATGTGGGTTAGAGTGATAGAGGGCTATTATTAGAATTTCCAAAATAGGATGGAAGTCAGGTTAAAATAAAAAACTTCTAAGGTAATGATGAAGGTCACAGTGCAAGCTGCTTACAGCACACAATGTTTATTGTCCATTAGAGGACGTTCACTTTTCTTCTTTTCTTTTTTTTTAATAAAGAAATTACAAACCTCTGAAGATTCTTCCCTCCTACTAGAAAAAAAATAATCAAGTGATTTAAAGAATATTCATAACATTTTCCCATAAATGGAATATATGAAATGAACCATAAAAGAAGAAAAAGCTTTAAAATAAGAATGTATTCCTCTAAGGAAAGAAGTATATACACCATATATCAGAGCAATGTTATAGATTAGTTAATTACACATATAATAATGCACAGCTATACAGTCTCTGGCAATAAAAAGTTCATGAGTAATTTTTCTACTACTGTACACATTAAATGCAAGGCTTGTTTCACTCTAGCATAAAGTTTGAAGAGGACATAGATTTTACATATGTAGCTTTTTATACAGCTTTATTAATCTACTGCAGGAATACATTGAAAATAATGTTAAACATTATTCAACTAGTAAAAACAGAGTTAATAAAAAAACCCAAACCTGAGAATAGCAGTAGGACCAGAGCGTAGTACTGTGAGTGATTATGGATACAGCTTTGGCAAACTGTGGAGATACTCCTCCCTTAATGGAAATATGTTGCAATATTTTACAAAATTTAATTCCAGTGGAGCTTCAACTAGTCTTAAAAGTGATTGTCAGCCAGCACTCATTAGCTCTGTGAAGATAAAACAATTTAAAGCACTCTTCATTTGAATATCAAAGGGTCACCCAGAAAGGTTTGCAGGACTAAACACAAGGCAAATGACCTTATCGCCTTTATCTTCAAACAATGCCTTTAATTTCTGAGACCTTTTGAAGGGTTGCCAGTTTTATGGAGTGTTGCAGCTACTTATCTGATAGAACAAGCTTTTCATCAAGGGGAAATGACCTTTTAACTCCCAGTAACTAAGTAACTGTATTTTCCACTGTATTTTTGTTGCTGAAGGTAGTATGTATAGACATACTTATTATACTGGGAACGCAAAACAAGAATTAAGAAATAGCTTGCTGTCTCTTAGGTGGTGCGGAAGGATTCTTAAGACTTGTTGGTTTGGGTTTTTTTCATAGTGTGAAATTGAAGTAAATGAAACTGCTCAAAAAAGTTTGCATTCTGACAGATTGTGTTGTGACATTATAGGGATATTAACAGAGCCATATGCTGTTTACTTTTGTACTCTGAGTATAACAAACCTACTAATCCCATAAGAATTCAACTGTGAATAAGGAACGTCTGACCAAACAGCTTTTTGCAGATGCCTCGTTTAGAGGGAGAAGATGAAAAAGTCCTTTAAAGACCAAGGAAGAACTTTATCATCTTCTGCAGTTGTATTTTAGGTAACGAAACTCCTGGTGATGGAGGATATTCTCATTATTTGGGGTTTTTACATCATTTCCTGTGACTAAGAAACATGAAAGGGTTACAAATAACATCTGTAGCTGCCCTTTGGTAGAAGATTAAGCAAAGCATCAGGGACAAAAGTAACTCAGTGAATCATAGATGTGGGAGGGCTGACACAACGCAGAGCTTGTCAGACTTTTCTCAAATGAAATTCTGTAAATAAGTCAATCAAAAGAAAAAGACAACAGATTTTTTTTCAGAGGTATTTTAGACAGAAGTATTTATCTTAAAATAGATACTTGTTTGTAATATCTCCATCAAGATGGAATTGCTCCCCGTCCCTTCTGAATCCTTTTCATAAAGCACATTGGAAATGTTTTTAGTTTGGATCTGAGCTTCTTGCAAAGGCACCAGCCTTCCTTGAAGCTCGTTAAATCCACTGGAGCTTCACTACTAGATGTTACACATACACTAAAATCAGATAGAATTAATTGTTTGCAAGTTGACTCATGGATTTTCCTCAACTCTGAAACACATAAGATAAAATTTGAGCATATCCTGAGGTGAAGGATGAGAGAAGAGGATGAGAGAAGAGAGATATAAAAATAAGGGAAGGCTAGATGCCTACAGCCAGCGGGAAAAGACAGTGCATTCTCAAAAGATCAGAATGGTCTGATTTGATTTAAGAAAGTACATGAGAATAATCTAGCACGGCAAAAATTATTCAGTATGTCTTGCAATTTTATAAAACCTGGTCTCGCTTTCACTTGAAGAATGAAAATCTGAGCATGTAATCTGCTTTGTGTACTACCCACCACAACCCATGATCTCACTTGTGAGCTTCTGCTGTCAAATCTGAGTGCCATGGACTTTCCATGCTTTAGGCAAAAATCTACCAGAGCTGATAAAACATTTTTCCATGAGTATTACAAAAAGAATAATTGAAACTATTCAGGAGCTTTCCCACCTGCTTAACATCGCTACTGCAGATAACAAACCCTCATCCCTTGGTCAGACCTCAAACATGTCACCCAGGTTCACAGCAAAGACCCTGGAGCCCTGGGGCTCCTGCCACCCTCTGGGTCCCCGAGCACAGGAAGGGTGCAGACACGCCCAGGGAAGCCCCAGAGTATCTGGCCTGGAAAGAGCTTGCAGGGACCAACTCTCAGGTCTTGAGTGCGTTTGGTCAGAGACATTCCCATGACTGTAGAAATTACTCTGGGATTATTCTGGCTCCATGTCTTCGCTCTGTGGAAAGTGCCACAGTCATTTATAGCATCGTGCAAACAAAAAATACCCTGCTGAGTGCTTTCCTGCAGAAGTAAAACCAAGACTCCCTGGCTTTGGCAAACAAGCTGTAACAACCGCCACAGAGAGAGGATCAACCTTTACAGCGTGTTTCTCTCCCATTATTATTTTTAATTATCAAAACCTGCTAACGGGTTAATTTTTTATTTCCTTCTTATTTAAGTTTTTGTCAACATCGAGTAACCCCATCAGCCTCATTGCCTGGATTTAATGCAGTTTGTATTGTTTGAACTAAGAGTGAAATCTGACCTTACCTGATTGCTTGCAGTTATAGAGAAGCTGGTTGCAGGGGTTGTACAATGATTTCTGTTTGCTGGTAATTTTTTCCTTTCCTCTCCTTTTTATCTGAAAGACAACAGAGTTATCCTTACTGCAGGAACAGGTCTTTCATAAGGAAGGCAAAACAGGCCAGTCTGGGGATGAGGGAACTTCTTTCACCTGACAATGAACGTGTTTGTGACTCTCCTGAGCAGCATCAGGATGTCACTGGATTTTAGGACTTTGAAATTTGGTAGAGAAATAATTTTAAGCTTACACATTTGTCTTCCAATCTTCTGATGAAAATTGACAGTTGTTTTCGAAGTTATACAGGCTTACAAAATACGTTTGGTGTGAGAGGGCTGTCTTTCTACTGCAGCTCTCAAGGATTTGCCTATTTCCCATTGACCTGACAAATGCTTACACTGTTTAAACTCCTTAACAGCTATTTCTTAGTCTATACTGTACGAAATTTGAGGATCATTTTATTAGACACTGTTCATACCAGTATGGGGCATTCATGGCCAAAATATTTGCTTTAATGGTCCGTTTCCTCAAAGTCATTTTGCCTCCAAATGCCAAATTTGAAGAAGTATTGTATACGTCTAACTTCCTTTGCAATCGATAGGAGCTGCAAGTAGTCAAGACAAATCAGTGTTTGTTCCTAAATTGACAAGACAAATTTCTGTGGAGAGGAAGCATCATCATTCTGTTTTACAGATGGGATGGAGACGTGAAGTGGCTTCAAGGTCATGCAGAATATCCTTTGGTGAAGCTGAGATCTGTACCAAGGCCTCATGAGTCACAACCCAGCCCTATTAACTGCACTACAACTCATGACTGAAATGAAAGCCCATGTAGTAAACAGGAGGGTAATAAAAATGTTGAGTCTTTCTCCCTCTTCCTTGTGAACTCTGAAGTCAGGTGGCTACAAACACAAACTCAAGGGGACACAAAGTATTCTTGGTAGTTTTTAGACTACTTAACATACTTCAGAGGACTGAAACTTGAAATTTCACCCAAATCCCCTTTGATTTCAGTCAGGAAAGGATCTGCTCACTTCCAAAAAGCTTTATCTACTTTATAGTACAAATATAGTTGAAGAAAAGAAGGAAAAGTCTTTCCTGCACTGACCTCATTAGAGACTGAATTTCTTTTCTGTTTTTTCCTACTTCTTCCTAGACAACTTCTGTAGCCTAATAGTAATTTCTGGCTTTGTAAATGGTTCTTTCATTCCAATATATTTCCTCCAATTTTTTTGTGGAGCGGACTTATTCCTTCAAAGGGCTGAGAATATTATGAGAAGTACCGTTTTGCTTATTATAACTGCATTTGGACTGTACCCCTTTGAATAGTTTGTTGAGAAAAGTGCTCAAGGCAGCCAGATTACTGGTTTGTCTGGTTTTGCCTTGGATATTTGTAGATTTGTTCTGACTTTTTGGCTACTTTCTTCCTGGGTGAAGGATCTTGTTGCCTCACAGATGGAGGTTTAGTGTTGGACATTGCTGACACCCAATCCACTACAAAAATGGATGCTGAGTTTCATGTTTGTGGTCAGCATATGTTGCTTGTTTAATGATTCTTAAGTTTTCTTCAAAGTAGTGTATTTTACCTTCAGTTATGACCTTTATTAATTTCATTGTGGCAGCTACATTATGTGTTTTGCCCTAAGTAGAGATAATTTATGGTGAAATCTGAAAAAAAATGGATTAGTTTGAAGAATATTTTTCATCTGACTTTGAAACACCAGTAAAACCATGTGTTAGTGCATGCAATTGTTTGCACAGCTTTTCTGGAAAGAGGTTTGTGTGTTAAGCTCTTAGGAGATTTACTTAATGAATGTATGTGCTCATTTGCTTCTTTCTGACACATATTATTTTGATTATTCTGACGTCTATTACTTTGATTGCTGTGTTCACACTGCATGGCATCCACGGGGAGCCGCAAGGGAATATTCTACATATTGAAAGGAAAAAAATTGATTGCTTAATATAGTTGAGGGATTGTAGTAGTCTGCTCTGCTCCTTTTGCTGGTTTTATATTAATTCATCGATTGAGAGCAAGTTTATCTTATTCCCCTATTTTGTTCACAAAGCAGCTTCCACGAGCTGGATAGCAATTTATCTGCATACCACAATAATGTAATGCATCTCCTGTGGTAGCTGGAGCATTTTACAACTCAACTGTCCCTTGACAGCTTTGTGTGTTGACAGTTTCTGTAAATGGTCCCTCATGTAGTGTCTTGCTAATGCCTCATCAGCTCAGTAGCTCTTGCACTTTCCATGAACTGCTGGGTACCCCAAATTTTCCTCTTCCATATGCTAATAAGAAAAGGCATAACAATTCTCATCCTGTACTCACAGTCTTTCTTTCTCTTCATTTTTTAAACGGCCAATCAAGTTATGTTTAATTTGTCTCAGAAGGCAAGGTCTATGGAAAATATCGAGAAGATGATACAGGGACAAAGGGGTTCTCAAAGTTCCTGAATTAGTAGCTCTGTAATGAGTTTAGTGGTAAATGTGGAGAATGACTTGGGATCCGAACTAGACCATTCCTTTACAGAAAGGAGTCTGTATTATGTCAGCTCCTGCTTGCTTCTCATCTCAGTTTAAAATTTTATTTTGCTGATGTTTGACCGTCATGCGAACTTTTCATGGAACTTTATCCCATTGACTTTCTACAGATCTATCTAAAGACCAAAGGGAGGTAAAACTCAGTCACTAGTCTATTTAATAGCTAAGCTAATGGGTTTTTGTTCATAATGTTTTGCTGTTCATAACTTAATAGTTAAAAATTTCTTTAGAAGTAGCATTATTAGACCTCACTGCATTAGTCAGATATGTTATTTGTTGATCTGGTCCAGCTACCAGAGCAGGTAAATTTGCAAACATCTTTCAGAGATTATTTTTAATAGTCTTCTTTGTCCCTTTCCTCCAATTATTTACTTTGTAATCAACTATGGGTATGCTATAAAATTAGCTGACTGTGACTCAGCCTCCCTCAGTAACACAGCATAGACACTTTGATTCACTCAGGCTACCTTATCATCAGCTCTGTTCTCTTCTTAATGGTCTAGAGAAAAAAAAATATAAAAATTCACAGAGCCATTTGCTCTGTTCTTTTATTAGATGTTGAGATTAGAGCTAGCAACAAAGACATAAACAGGGGGAATTCTAATTAATTCCTTGTTTCTCTTTTGCAAGAAATACAAGGAAAATGAAGAGGAGGCTATTTCCTACCCCAGTGTACTTGCAACTTATTCTTCAAGTTCTAAAATACATGAACATTTCATTTTCTGAATGCGTATAAAGCATAATAATAATAATTTAAAAAAAAAAAAGGTAAAAGAAAGCTATTCTTCTCCTTTAGCTAGCCCATAACCACCCCAGAGGTTGGCTTTTGCTCCAACAGAAAGTCTTGTCAGTGCCAGTGGGACTTAATCACCCACACCTCATAACTTTCCTGAAGCATTTGGGCTCTTTTTCTCCTGTGATATCCTCTAAAAGTATCACTCACAATTGTTGAACATAGGAATCCTCCAGTTTCAAATAATTTTCCATCCTTTGCCTGGACTAGTTATTTCAAGTGATCCGGTGAAAGAAATCCCTGATGAACCACTGTGAACGGTAACACTGGCAAAGCTGGAGTAGCTTGTAACATTCCTGGTCCTGAGCAAAGATGCATTTTGTTCATCTTCCACTCCCTGTGTGAGGGTACCCATGCAGGAACACGAGCTGCCCTACCCGACTGGTCAGCATCTGTCGAAATGGCATCAGGCAGGACTTTCTTGTGCCTCCCAGCACAGCACTGGTACCATCCTGCCCACTGCAACACACCTTACAGGGGAAAAGATTTGATATTTCCTTAAGGTATCATAGTCAAAGACTGCGGCTGTGTGGAAGCGTTTGGACTCAGCGGTGGAGGGCTGAAGTTTGACTTAATCCCTGTCCCTAGTGTGTGCTTGTGTGAGGGCATTAGGCTTAGAGATACTGATGTACTTTAGGGTAGCTGGATTCAAGTTGCAGAGTATGGTCCCAGCACAAGCTGTACGTCTCCAGGAGGAATTTTACAACTATTTTCTCCTCTTGACATGATTGCCGCCTTGCAATACAAATAGCTTTGACATAAATCATAAATCTACTACCCACCCCCATTCCTTCACTACTTCTTCCTTTTTCGTGTTTTCCCAATAACTGATATTTCAGTTGTGAAAATCACCCGCAGTTATTCCTGTTACGTCATAATGTCTCTTATCCACTAAAAATTCTTATTCTGTTATCAGCTGTACTCCTTGCATGGGTGTGTAGACCCTTTCTGTCATTAATACACTCCTGACAATATTATTCATCAGCTGTTTCAAAACAACTTCATCTTCTGTCTTAGGTCTGAGCTTGCAGATTGCCTCCCGAGAATACCAAGCATCCTCATTAAGTGCCGGTGGGATGCGAGGGGACCCGGCGAGCCTTGCCTGGTCAGCCCCTCCCAGCTCCCAAGGACCCCAGCACAGAAGCACTCACAAGGTCAAAAAACTCTGCTGGATGAAGCTTCTTTACCACTTGGAAAAGTTGGCAGCAGAGATACCAAATAGTACTGGTATATACAATGATTAGCTGGTAAACAAGTTGTCTTCCAAAGTCTGTTTTTTGTCGTGGTATTGGATTTTACTTTTTTAAGACCCTTGAAGCAGACTACTTTATTCTGGCTTCTTTTAATCAGGCTTGCTGAGAAATCTTTCCCTGGTAGTGAAGCACGGGCTTTCTGAAAGACCCTTTGGTGAGGTTCTCAGATTTAAAACCTCGCGGCTGGTCAGCCCATGGGGATAAGGTATGCCTTTGACAACCTTAACACATATTCACACTTATGTTGCTTTTAATGCAGCTAAATTGAATATAAAACTAAAACACTGCAATCCTGTAAAAGGTAGCACAGATGGCCACATGTGTACATAAGCATAGAAGATAACATTTTGTCCACCAACGTTGTGGCTGCTTCATGTAATTATCGCCAAAATTAGTGCTGCAGAAATGCTGCAAGAAAAATTATGACGGTCACAAAAAATACACCGTACAAATCCACCCATTAAGCAGGATTTTTGTCTCTGAATTCTACCAGAGGCTCACCACTGTTATAGCCCAGCTCTGCACTGTGATTATCTGCAGAACAGTTTATAGACTATACGACTTCCCAAAGATAACCTGCTTCAGCTTGAGTAACTGCTGTTGATCCACAAAGGAAGGGTTTTTTTCTGTCTGATTGCTTTACCAATTGAAAACAATTAGAAATTTACTTTCCCACTGAGGCAAAACTGGGAAAGACCCAAACTGCTAACTGATAGCCTGATACTTTGTTAATCACTTCTGACAGGAAAGATGTTGTGTTTTAGGATACAGGAGCTGGATCAATCTCTTCTGTCACAGACAAGTGCCCTCAGAACTGGTCTATTGATTATGCCGGGGAGAATATCTTTAGATCTCTTAGTTGAACTGTCTCACTTTCTATTAGTAATTAAATACATCTTGGAATAATGGCTTCAGTGTCAGCCTCCCATGTGTTCCTCTACTGTAGAGGTGTAAATAACTGCGATGGACAGAAAGTTCATTCATTCTATGGCGTAATGTGCAATTGCTATTTATAAAAAATAAAGATAGAAATAAATAAAAATAAAAATATAAAAATAAAACAATTCCAGTACAGATTTAGAAGGGTAAATAGACTGATCATTCAATTTATTAATATATGGTGTTTTGGTCAAAACCATATGCCCAAGTGCGTGAACCTCCAAATGCCTCCCTTCCCAAAATGAAACTTGTGCGAAAAAAAAAGTACAGGTCTTCTCAAAACTTGCATATTTCTATTAAAAGTTTCATTAACAGCATATAAAATAATCAACACTTAGAATTCCTGACCAGCTCTAATCCCAGTATACATTTTTTAGAAGAATGAACAAGCTAAATAAAAGGGGCAGTAAATTTCAATATCAGTAATGATACTTGTTTGCGAGTCCCCCACAATGCAGAAATAAGTGATTTATGCTCATTTGTGCTTATGAAGCAATGTTCTAACACACTGCTTTTCAACCGTTTTTCTAATCAAAGGTCCTTTTCTGCAAAAAAAAAGCCATGGAGTATCCTGTATCCCCTGTTGTTTTGTGCTTAAGACAGGACATAAGGGAATTGGATATTTTGCATAAAGAAAACAGATAAAGTGAACTTAATTTTTGCTTTGCTGAAAGCAAAAGAGTCCTTAATTGGGGAGGCTCTGATGAGGGCCCTGGAGCTGGGGGTGGCAGGTACCCACTGGCACACAGCAGACAGCTGAACAGGGACATATCTGAGAAAATTCTGCGTATGAAGGGCTGGGAGCTGCTGCGCTGTTTGCTACATGAACTAAAATCTGACGTCTTAAAAACCCTCATAGCTTAAATAAAATTTCAGCCTATAAGATATACATGGGAACACCTGTTTCCTAATATCAGAGGGTTTGAGCCGGGCCGGTGAAGCATCCCCCCCATCCAGTGCCTGCAGCGGGGGCAGAGAAAGGCTGCGCTGGGTCTCACCCCATACCCATTTCTGATAGCTCCTTCAAGGCCACAGGACTATTCCTGCTCCTTAAAGCCACCTTCATTTCCTAAAGTGTTGTCTAGCGCTAAAGTGCGCCGTTAAGCTGCTGCCATGTTTTTCCATTCTGGTAGAAATTATTGTTCTATATAGTTTGATTTTAAGAGTGCATTCTGGCATCCATTTGGGGAAAAAGGCACTATATAAAAGCAAAATCAATACGAGGGACGGTTATATTTCCTGAGCTTTTTCATTAGCTGTGAAATATATACATTCAAGAAGGGAGGGGGAAACAATGTCAGTTTTACCTGGACTGAAGGAGGACAAGACAAAGCACGGAAGACTATGCATGAAAGTGCACTGGGAGGAGTATGAACGATGCAGCTTTGCTGGGCGCAGGCACATCTCTGCTCTCACTGCATCCAAACACTCCTGCAAGACATTGGCCTCTCCTTTGACAGGCATCAAACCAGTGGGAAAATACAGAAATATATCTATTTTGGTAAATGAGGTGTTTCTTGGCTTGTTCTCAGTTTTCGTTAAAGTCAAACTGACAGTTGGCTGGGTATTCGCAGGGCCTTTGCCTTTGCTTAGCAGTAAGAATGAATAGAAAAGCAATAAAATACTGCTGAGCCAAATTCTACCTCAAATCCCCACTCAACTCTACCCATGCTATCTTTGTTCTTTTCTCCCAAAGTATACCAAAATATCCTTCTTTCTACCTGAGCAGGCTGCCTGTTCCAGCATCCTTGGATAATCCTCTCATCACCTCGTGCAATATACTTTCTAAGATTAGCAAGCATGGAGCTGGAACAAATTCTAAAAAGCTGTAATCTATATTTCTACAATTACAAACTTAAAGATATTGCAGTGAATTTTTACCAAAACCAAATTGTTACTGCTTTGTTTAAGCCCCACTAAAAAATTAAAATTCATACTGCTATATTACGTGGTATTCTAACACAGGTTACTAAACCATAAGAGCAAGCATCTTATTTTAGCTTGGAGTAAAATTTCAAATCACAGTGTCTTTTTAGTATCAGCATGCAATTATGTGAGGGAGAAATTGCACGCAAGACATTTTTTCCTCTTTTTAACACGGACTTTCTATAATGGCATTTTCATTAGCAGGAAATATCTGTCGTCTGTAGAAAAATAATTTGTCTTGGTTTTTGAAAACTAAATTATCCCCTTTAAAAGATTATGTGAAAAACACTGTATAAATTTATAAACATTGCCCATTAAATACAAAGTTTTCTTCTTTCTGGTGACCCCTAGTGATCTATTTTGCCGAGAGTGTTCAAGAGTGAACCCAACAAGTTATTTCTGAAACTCAGATAAGGCATCTGGAAGATTTTATCAATGTGATTTTGCCACTAGCCCATAATTCAGGGAACTGGGAAATAAAGGCCCAGAAAACTTACCAGCGTGTGATAGTTCATTTGAAACCCAAGCGAAGCTGCAAAGGAACGTGCGAGCTGACAATAACAGACAGCAGCAAATAGCAGAACATTTGTAGACAGCCACTGCCTAAAATTGGTCTCTTGGGTTTAACATACCACTTACACTACATGATTACCATCAGCTTTACATATATCTTCGCAGGTTTTTCTTTTTGCCTTATGCTCTCAGATTTGCTACTCACAGAAACTTCCATCCTGTTTTGGCTTCTCTGAGGGCTCTCAGTGAGGAAAGATAGTGAAGCAAACCAGAATTGGGCTGCAAAACCAGGGAAAAAGTAGCCATTAAGTGGAATCTCATTTTTAGCATCACAGATAACTGGCATAAAGATCAAAACTTATTTCAAACCCATTTCATGAAGGTTCATCAGAAATATGTCCCTCCCTGTTTGCACGACCATTATATTATACAAGTGCGAGGCGTAGCTTGTTGAACATGTAATTTCATCACGAGAGAGTGCTCCTCGCTGTGCATATGCTGCTGCATTCTAGGAAAGGTTTGCATTAAAAAGAACGAGCCTCCAGCTAGCACTGCCCTGCTTCTGCGGTTGTGCAGTATTTTGCGTACTTATAAGACATTTGTCCACCTGATTCATTCCTCTTGACTTAATAATTGTGAGATGAGCTTTAGCAAGATGTCTTGGTGTCGTCGTGCCATCCATCACTGTCCCAGGACTCTGCTTTCCTCCCATCCTGCCCAGAGCCCACCTCATCCCAACATCTGCTATTTCCAGTCTCCATCTCCTGCTCAGTCTTTTCCTGGGCGGCGGTTGGAGCTTGGACATTTTGCCTACCCCAGCACCCTTCTTCCAGGGGGAAGGGGCAGGAAAGCATTTCTTGCTTCATCTCTAATTGTAGGAACACGGTAGAACTTTACATTTTTAGTGGTGCTTTTGCACATCTGACTATCCTACTCAAAGACTTGATCTTTGGGTTGATACTGAAGAAAATGGAAGAGTGTGTCTAATTTCTTATGCAGGGATCTCATGTTATGAGCCTCGTAATACCATGTTAAATTCAAGGCTGTTGGTGGTGTCCAACTCCATTGATTTTCACTGGGAATATAGACATACAGAGAGCAGTTTGGCTCATTTTTGCATTGTAACAGCTGCCCTCAAAACCATTTTCATTAAAAAAACATCGAGACAAGCCTTATATGTCACAGATTCCTGTTGCATATTTTTTCAATGTTTCTCTCCAATCAAACTATTGGAAAAAAAAACATTCACCATCTGAATATTTTGGTTGCTAATGTGAGGAAAGACAAGAAAATTTCCCTTCTGTTTTCACAGCAGAATGATTTATCACAGCTTGCTAAATTCTGGAGTGATTAAGTCATATTAAAGACATAACTAAAACAAGTATTTGATTTCTGGCTTTTGAAGTTTTATACTTGGTTCAAGAACACATTTTGATTTTGAATGGGATAATATTTCTTCACTATAACACAAATATTGCTCTCCTTCCACAAGTGGTCATAATGAAACCGGTAAAATATGCACAGAAGAAATGCAAGCAGCATTTGGCTCAATATAAAGATTGATAATGTAACTACCTAAAAAAAATGCTTTTTATCATCATAAGTCTCTCCTGTTTTTTTATAGTTTTCATTGAGCAAAACAATCCATCATACTTGAACTTCATGCACACTCCTGAAGCCAACAGTTAGTACAAGTCAATTTTTAATTATGATATTTTTATAAAACTAAAATTTATTTCCTGATTTTGTAAAACACTTTAAACAGCAAGTCATTGATATAAATGATGTAAATCTCAAGTGACCCCAAAGTCATTAATCTGACTGAATTTCACAGAGAAACATAGTATAGCAATAACCCACGAGCTCTGCATCCGACACCACAGAACAGCAAAGATGGCTACAGCAGTGATGAACAATGGGAAGTCACAGTTTTGTTCTAGACTAGAGTGATTTTTAACCTTTTAAATAAATTTCCTGTCGTGTTTAGAATACCTGTTGCAGTCTCACATTTAGGACCAAAGGAAAATGGGTCTGTTAACTCTGAAAAAGAGAGTAAAAGGTTATCATCTATAGCGCCGTGCAAAGAGCAATGAACCCCTACTCCAAAATATTGAGCTTTACAGCCAACCTGCCTGTGAACTTGTCCTCATCCTTTTCCTACAGAAAACCACAGCAAATCCTGTTGTCGGCAGAAGAAGGAAATCTGCCCAGAGGGAATGAGGGCAATGGTTGTCCTTTGGTAACAGCAGCCTCATGCCATTCCCAGCAGTGCTTTGGAGGAAACACAAAAAAGTCTATTGAGGCAAATCCCTTTCCCACATCTTTTTACTGCTACAGCCCAAAGGCTGCAGAGCCTCTAGGAAGGTCTTTTCCCCAACCTGTATGAAGCACAAACTCCCCTTTGTCCTTTCCATCTCCCGTTACTGCTCCTTCCCCAGGGTGAGCCCCGGCGAGGGCTTCTGCAGCCTGCGAGGCAATCTCGCCTCTCCAGACCCGACACCTGTTTCTCTCAGTTAAGCCAGTTTGTGTGTGCCTGCTTTAAAACCTCTTTTTTTGATTTTCCAGCTGTTCTGCCTTTTGGTGGCCACCTCAGTCCTCTCCAGCTGCTATCTTTTTAGGCACAGCTGTGCTGGCTCCATCCTCATCTGCTGGCAGCAGCCTTCTGCCTTCCCTTCATTCGCATCCATGGACATCGGCTGTATCCTTGTGGAATTAATGCTATTAAAATACCATTGAAGTATGTAAAGGATGAGAAGATGGCACAGGGATGAATGAGGGTTTTTTGCTCATGCACAGGAGAGAGAGTCACAGGATTTAACTTCTATTCTACACTAAGAGTACTTCATGAGTCTCTTTTTTTTTTTTCTTTTAAAAGTAGGATGTGGTTACTGTTTGGGTCCAGTCTACATTGACTAACATCATCACGTTCATGTAGACCAAAAAGGAGAGGAATTATTTGAAGGCGAAGTATCCTGGCTGCTAGACCTTTCCAGCTTCGTTTGCTTTCTACACCCTTTCTTGCACTATGTGAAAGTTTGTGCAGGAGATCAGCAGGTGAGAGGCAGCAACTGCAGCATTTTAGGATGTTTGCTAAAATGCAGTTGCAGAGTAGAGCAAGATGGCTAAAAAAAAATCTGATTACTTTTTTTACCTTTCCTCGGGGACAATTCCCACATACTCCATTCTTTCTTTAGCACTAAAAATGGTTTCTCTTCTCATTTACAGAGTAAGATATACAGTCTGTACTACAGTTCATATTTTTGGAACTTCAGATGCTCTTACGTCTTACAGGCAAATGTATATCCCTATTTATACTTCTTATATTGACCCAGTTACGCAGTGGCAATAAAATTCCATAATAAGAAATAAGAGCTCTCATTGCACATTCACAAAGCCCTCCAAAGAGTAAAGGAAGAACAGACTGTAAATCTCATAAATCCAGCCTAATTTATGCATAGTGAGAGTCTACAAATCAGACATTTTTATATTCCAGGATATTTATGATAAGATGGTGATTGTATAAAAAAAACCCAACAATAATTCAATAATTGATGATAAAATAACAAAATAGACAAAAGTTTTCCAAAAAAAATTTAACAAAAGTGAAATATTATAAACAATAATGTGGCCTGTAGGCATTAAATCAAATTTGCAGTGGGTGAGGGCAAGGATAGCATTTCAAAACTTTCAGAACTTTCTGATCCCCTGAACCAGAACCTTCCAGCTTTGCTGCTTCAGCAGCTGCAGTAATATGCAGATATTTCCTTTCATCAAATATTCCCAAGTAACCTGAGGGGGGGGGGGAAACCGTGGGGGGGGGGGGGGGCGGTATTCTAAGCATCATACTAATTTTCAGTGTCCAGAAGGTGTTTCAGGTGTTACATCCACAAGAGAAAAGGGATGGTCAGCTGGAGCTGTCAGTCCAGCCAATGTGGTTGGAGGCATCTTTGACTTTTTGCGTGCCACACAGATGACTTGTTTTGGTCACCCCCAGGTTCTGACAAGATATACCTGAAAGAGGATTTGGCAAATGCCACCATGCAGAGCTCCTTCAGTTACGTTATAAAAGCCCCTCCTATATGAACCCTGTCATTGCTCTCGCTCTGTCCATGACCCTTGCCGTAGAGACCTGCTGCATCAAATCCATCTTAGAAATAGATATTGTGCTGAAGTCACCTAGATTTTTACCTTTCAATAGCTAGAAATTCCCTAGTTTCCACCCTAAGTATGTTCATAGATGTTGCTCCTAAAGCGGGTGTTCTCACAACAACATTCTCCCTTAACCTTCAGGCTTCCCTTCCTCCTAGGTAGGTATCAGCAACATGACATACATCCTCAGTCTCCCTTTTGCTAGGCTAAGCAAATTAATTTTGATCGCTACTTACAAAACAAGCTCTTCTTTCCCCTGATTATCCTAATAGCCATTCCCCCTGCTTGCACAAATCTGAGCATGTACGAAGGGATCCAAATGAGGTCTACACAGTGGCATTAATTTGACTGTTGCTCTACTGTATTTTCAGCACTGAAAGCAGCTTTTCATATTACGGTGGAAACAGTCACCTTGTGATCAGATAGCGTATCCTTCTTTTATTGACCCAATTCTATTGTTAATTCTCAGGTTTGGTAATGTACTGCTCTGCCCTGGAAGTATTCAAGTCTCATTTGTATGTGAACAGGGCTTAAAAGGGTTTTTGGAGATAATGCTAGATAACAGTATATAAGACGTGTGCATACTCAATTCAATGGTATTTGTTAGAGAAAGGAGGAAAACGAATGCGCAGCAACAAAGGAAATTCTGTGACTCAGCTAGAAAGGTAAAAAGCAGGAATCCAGTAAATATCAGTCTTTTGAGATAATAGCTTTCACTGTTCAGCTATTCTTCACCAGTTCCTTATCTAAAGCCTCTGTGGCACACGCTGATGAGAGAGAATTCGACCCACAGAGCCTCACAGGGGGAAGCAAAGTACACTCTAGGCCCACTTTTCAGCCCCTTAACAATTATGAATGCTTTTTGTTGATCATATAGATTAGAAATCAGGCAAACACGACTTTCCTACCTGGAAGGCATGTTCCGATTTACAGTATTTCTGCTTATGGAACCTCTTTCTCCTGTTTCATATTGTTCAAGTGTGTGTCAAGGTCAATTTTGTCTGAGGGCACAGTGGCCAACAATGCAAAATTTGTGCTTGCATGATTTTTGTGTGATTATGAAATTCTCTTGCTGCTTTCAGGAATTCCCACGCAACCGATCGTTTCTGCCTTGCTCTTTCCAATTTAAGTCATTGTGAAACACTCCAAAAACATAAATGCAGATCATCCTGCTTCCTGCCTGACAGCAGTTTACAAAAACTGATGGTGAATCTCTTCACAGCTCTGCTTTTTTTTCTTTTTTCTTTTTTTTTTTTTTTCCCCCAGGCATCCTGGTGAGTCTGTCTTTCTCTAGGAAACATAAAGTATCCAGCCTGGTTAGTTAAAACTCAGCCTGGTGAGTAACATGCAGCACCACCAAAGCCCACGTGTCTTTCCTCCCTCCGCATCCCAAAAGAACGTGCCATCTACATGTCTAGGAGGCACTCAGTCCGATATCATTCTTCATAGTCACAGAGAGCTTTTATAAAAACAGAAGGTGCCGCATGGGGCTTGAAGAAGCAGGACAGCCATCCCATAGCCTGGGTGGCTGCAGCGGCCACCGTGGTCCCCCACCCCTTGCTGTGCATGAAATAAAGGAAAGTCAGGCAAAATACAGACATGTTGGAATCAAATGGCCTTTTTCTAGAGTGGAAAGATCAGGTAGGTAGACACCGATTTTATCCAAGACCCATAGGAGAAGATTACTTGTTGCTGTCTGATGTCCGCAAAGAGCCGCAGTCTTGCTCTCACTCAGCCTATCGATGCACTGGTGTTCACCTCTCATTTCAGTCTTCCGCAAGCAATATAATAATTTTGGAGGGTAATACTTATGTATTAGTGTCTGTATTTGACTTGAAGAGGCAGATGAATACAACTGAATAAGTGTCAACTGTTAGATCATGGGACTTAATGTATTTTTGGAAACCGGAGAGGGAAGTTTTAATTGCAGAAAGATTTTGAGATCACTGAGATCACTTCCATCTGATGCTAATGGCTGTGGTTTCCCAACTCAAACCCCAGAATTTGAAGCCAGACTTGGCACCCCTTTTGCTTAGATCACTTCTTATGGGCAGTAATGACCAGTAATGAAACAGCCAAAAGCCCAGGTGGCTCTCCTGCAAATGTACATTTCAGAGCCTTGAGACCTGATCCTGCAGCTGCCAGCTTCACCCTGTGAAAACCATTAGCAGCTGGCTTCATGTCTAGAAAAAGAAAATGAAATATGCTACATTTTCATGGCCATCAATCAGCAGATGCAGTGCCAGAAAAGCTTCATAATGATGTAGAAATTGCCAATTGACTTTGCAAAAAAAAAAAAAAATGTTCTTTTCAGGAGAGAAACATGTAGGCAAAAAACAACAGATGATCTCAACATCCGCTTGTGTGCATGGGGTAGTGATCCCTTTCTTGTTCGGATGGGAGGGGACTGAGAGCAGAAAGCACGTTCACTGCTGGGGGTAGGAGCGCTCGCCCTCGTACCTAAGGGTGGCAGCGGGGGCAGGAGCGTTTTTCTCAGCACCCGTCAGCACTACCTCCACAGAGCTGTGGCAGCAGGGTCATCCCCAGCCTTACCCAGGATCAGAGGAGTGGCTTTGCTTTCGTTGCTGAGGTTTCTGTTATTCTTGCTGGGAAGAAATTTCTGAGAGCAGAAGACCTTAAAATGAAAAATAAAGTTGGAAACCTTTGAGTTACAATACGGGTGCGAGCAAACACGGTGGGGAGCAAGACAAAAACACTAATGAACAAAATGTTACTTTTTGGGTTTGGTTGCTTTTTTCCCTAATGTTCTACAAAATGACTGAAAGCTATCAGCAGCATTGCTGCTCTTAAATGTTGCCTTTCCAAAGATTTGCCCGCATGTGCCCCTTTTTATTATCTTCACTGACTTCCTGACAGAGATACTGAAATGTCTGGCATGACTCACGCTGTGAGCAATCCTTTTGTGAGGACTGAATGAAAACAGGCTGATAACAAGGGCGATTTCATTAAAAAAAAAAAAAAAAAAAAAAAAAAGAAAACAGCCAGGTGACTGGTTATATGGGACGTTATTGAAATTATGCATGCAGAAGTCTAACACTATCATATTGTTTTAGATCATGTTTTCCATGGCGCGGGAGAAAGTATCTTTGTCAGCTCAGTGGAGAAAGGTTGGAGATGATTGAAGTAAAACAGCAGGAGGAGGCTGATATGATTAAGTCACATAGCCAACTGCCCATGTATAACACAGTAATGGAGGTGAAAGTAGAGGGCAAACTAAAATTAAGTCGAAAGGACACGGGAGACAAAGGGCTACACATATAGGACAAGGAGAGGATGTACAATGAGCTGATTTGTACAGCAGGCAGAGTGCAAAATTTTCATGCCCTTATTTAGATATTTCCTGTTAATATTGATGCAAATGCCGTACTAACTAGTGCTGGAATGGACAGTCTGTTTAGCGAGCACGCATGGAGAGAGGCATGTTTAATTAATTTTACAGTCGTGGGCAGAGAGGTCAGATGACAGCCTGTGAGTAAAATCCCCAGCAGCCAGATTGGACAACAGGAGAAAAAATAGAGTATCTGGGAGAAAAGCGGGGTCGTCTCTGGATCCACTTTGGTAATTGTTCACACCTCTTCAGCAGAAAATAAAGTCTTAATTTGGCTACAAGCCACCAGGTAAGAATATAATTTTGTGGGAAATCTTGGTTGCTCCCAAGACAATGTAGTCTACTTTAAATTGTTCCCTCTGGGCAGAAGGATGATGGATACAAGTCACAAAACAACTGGTCACATGAGCCACAAGGCAACCAGGTTATTGGCACCATAGTGCTCTCCAAGGAAGAAACGATCCATAAAAAGTCATTAGAAACTTCTGCAGTTTGATGCAGAGGCTGCTGCAGGTCACATCATTTCAGGTTGTCATTTGTTCCACAGCAATATCAAATAAGTATGTTGGGGGAATGGAAAGCTTGCAAGCATCACTTTTGCTAGTCATCTTCATGGTGCTACTTCATTTTTTTGTGACACTGTCTTGGCTTGAGGCCTAAGTTCAGAAGAATTTCCATGACAATTTACATCATTACGTACACTCACAGAGAGGTGTGCAAGTCACAGTTACCATCTCCAAATATTTCCAGAAGGCAGAAAGACTGCCTGGTACCATCATGCAGTCATCAGACACTACAGAACGGGCTGCTAGAGATTCCTATAAATTTATGTGACCCCTAAGAACATATTATTCTCTCCATCTGTGGATAAGGAACTACAAAACCGGAAAACAGTAACAGGGTGCTAGATACAATCCCAGGAAGGAGTGAAAGATCTAACTCATTCCAAGGTGAGGAAGCAGTCAATGCCTTGAAGAAGCCAACAGGACACTATCCAACACTTGGGGCAGAGCAATCATTTCACCTTCCATCTATTGATACATGAAGTTGTGATGGGAAGTGCTCACAAACCAGGAAACCCCAGAGCAAAGGTTGTTTGTGCTGCCTTAATTTGCTCATTGTGCTTGCAAATTCTAATCCAGTCTCTGTGGCACAACCACACACTGATTTGCTCAGGGACTGGCTCTTCCTTCAGTGCCCAGGATAGATGGCACTCCATTACCGAGCCAGGAGCCAGTATGTCATGTCGTTCGTATTTGTGAGCATATGGCTTTAATGTGTGTATGCCACAAAGTAGCAAAAACCATCTTGGAAGTGCCATTCATTTCCTGATAGGCTTTTTCCTTCTTTATTATAGTAACTAGGTGCTTAATGTGCAGTCATTAATTTACTTTCACAGCCTTTGTGGGGTGAAGGGGAAATATTATTAATGTTATCAAGGCAAAGGAAAGTAGTGCAGGTCCATTAACAGGGGAGGCGAGCAGGTAAAATGACATAGGGAATACAGATGCATTCAAAGCCTTTGTTGCTTCAGTCTTCTCAGAGAAATTTAATTACAATCAGATATTTAGCAGTTAATTTCAAGACAGTAATAGGAATACCAGGCACAAAAAGAAGAGAGACAGCTAAAAATGGGTACATCCTGGTTGTCAGTAGTTGCTGAATCTGCCTTGAGTAATAGCCAAATCATTATTTGAATCATTAAAAATTATCTTCAAAAACTTATGGAGAACCTCTGAGACCCAAAGAAGGACAAAGACAGAAGCACAAATTCAGTACTTAACATCAAAAAGTAAAAAAAGTGTGGTTTGAGAACCTTCAAATCAACCACACTACCTTCAATGCAGGTTCCTAATGACTTATAACTCACAGAGTTATTAGGGAAAATTCACAAGAATAAAATTTGTTACTGAAGGTAGGGCATATAAAGCACAGCAACTCATTAGACCTGTGCACTTGGACTTGAGAGGCCACAGCTGGAGTCACATGTCTAATTTTGATCATCATACTTAAATAAAGCTGGACAAATTAGTGGTGGTTCACAAAGGGAGCAGCAAAGCTAATAAGGGGTCTGGAAACGGGAGCTGCAAGGAAAGTTAAAAGAAATAGGCTTATCTTAGAGAAGAGAGCACTGAAAGGGGTTGCGTTTAGTCTTCTGACGCAGGGAGTAGAGAAGGCAGCAGTTATTCCCCATATCCAGGGATGGCAGAGGAAGAGGGAGACCCGTCCGACCTTGGCCCAGGGGAAGTCTGGACTCTGTATAACCATGAGGGAGTTAAGTGGTGGGACACCTCATCTGGGGAGATCGGTATTTACAAAACCTCCTTCACCTGCAGCTGAAAAGGGGATAGGAAAACCCTAGAGGTGGGTGGCTTAGCAGTATTAGATCCTGCCTCAGAAAAGGAGAAAATAAGGTGATGGGAAAGAACTAATTGCACTATATAAGCCGACTTCCTTCTCTGACAGCGTTGCTGGTCTAGTGAGTAAAAGGCAAGCACGAGGTGTGATGTATCCTGGGTTCACCAGCATCTTCAGGCCAATGAGTTAAGAGTTTCAGAGACAGGGGTATGGGGTTAAAAGTGTCCCAACCACTGAAGTGTCTGATCGCTGAACCCAGAGCTGCCCAAATGTGAACGGGGCACAGATCTGCTCTCACCTTCCATGAAAAGTGCAGAAGCTTCTTTTCACTCTTTCACACTGAAATGAAACAAAACCCCTTTGAAATGTTTAGTAAAAGTACTTAGAAAAAGAGGGAAAGATCTTCCCCTCCATCCCCTCTTCCCCTCATTGATCCCCTGATAGCCATCAGCCCAGGAGATAATAGCATTAATTTGGGAAGTTTTGCTCAGGGAGACTTAGAGTGGAGCCCGAGCCTCTCATTTTGTGGTCTCTCATGTGTTTTGATTATTCCAAAGTACAGAGCTTTCTCCCTTTTCTTTTCTCCCTTTTTTTCCCAGAAGAAATTCCATACTAAAAATTACACAACAGTAAACTCAAAAGGAAAAACCCGCTTCTGTGAAAATCTCAGCTGTGGCAAGTCAACATTTTCCAACAGAAAAATTTTTCATCAGAAAGCTCACAGCCAGCTCCGACATCGAAATTTCAGTAGCAGCTAAGCTTTAAGTGCCTCATATTTCTGCATATCAGGGTCGTCAGTCAGGCACCCAGAAAACAAAGAGCAAAAAAGTAATGATCACCTCTGACACGGCTGGAGTGACTTATCCAGCGTGACACAGGCCCTCGTGGCAGCCGTATCAATCACCTCCTCGGGGCAGCGTTCTCGGATTATTTTTTTTCTCCAAAACATCAATACCAGCAAACATTTTTTAAACACTGTCATCCATTTCAGTCAATCTTATTCTTCATAATTTCAGTCTCTTTCTATTGGGAAATTTGAAGTTTATTTCATAGTATGAAGCGTCAAGAGAACAACTGCATCAAGGAACGACATCTTTTCCCTTGCCACTTACATTTGTTTGCCTGAGAAATATCTGCAGTAGCAGAACATGCACATCCACACAAGCAAGAAAGTCAGGAACAATTGTGATGCACCACTACATACGAAGCATCTCTTAGACACATTAAAAAATGTAAAATTCAAAATCTCTGCATGACCAGAGATCAGATCTTTAGGTAGTTTGATCTTGCTACCCAACCTTCTACTTGCTTTTTTCCCTCCTTCATAACATTTGGATTATTTAGATAAAATCTTAATGGGTAAAGCTACTGCTTTTCTAGCTTATCCATGCAATTGCCTTAACTCATTTATATGCAATAATCTCACAAAGAGCTTATACTTTTCACTTTTATCAGCCAAAAAGCATACTGGAATTAACATATGGTATCTCGCTCTATTCACTTTATACTGATTCCAAATACTCAGGGGCAAGTTGTTAGCAGACAGAAAGTAAAACAAGCATGTAACATCCATGCCAAGTCCTAAATAGACAAGGGTGTGAACAAACCTCCCCCTTGCTGTTGAGCAAGAGGGGACCGCTCGGAGCCCTCTCCTCAGAGGGGTGCTGCAGATGTTCCCCTGGGGCAGCACCTGAGGCCCCGAGCAAAAGAATTTGCAAAGTTTACAGGGAATTTCTGGGAGCTGCTCAGAAAGATAAGATCTGCTTCAAACCAACACACTGTTAAGAGCACAGACCAAGCAATGGTAACGTCTCTTAAAGTTCACAAATGTTATCCTACGTGTGGAAAATGGGGTAGTGCATAATCCGTGGTGTGACTCATAGGGTTTCTTTCCCCTGTCCGTGTAAGAGGGGCTAAATCACCTGTGGTGTTAATTTTACTTGTGCCAGAAGAAATGATTAATTGTTTTGTTTATTCTCTTTAATCTTAACGTAGTTTGTTAACAGCTCCAACTCCTGCTTGGTCTGGCAGAAAAATAATCAACTCTTATTTTAGCTATTATATATATCTCTCTCATAAAAAGGCTGAAAAGCAGACTCTTACACTGTCTCCACGTATACCATATGCACACACAAATATGATCACATCTCAGTTCTTTACATCCTGTCCTCATGGGAAAGGAGACTTAGCTTAATGACTATTTTCAGAGCCTTTTGCAAAGAGACGGTCTGCCATTTCTCATGAAACCACCGCCAAAATAACCTGCTGTTGTAAGAAATCTTTGGAATGATTTTGGCTATGCAAAATTACTGCAAATTATTATTGCAAATAAGATTCAATCTGTATAAAAATCTATGTCATTCTTGGCACATACCCATGAAGTCCGTGGATGATCTTAAGAAAAGGTTTGCCTTGAAAGAGAAGAGGTCATTTTTCCTACCTTAGAAGAGGATTTTAAATGATGGGACACATTCCAAGAATAGGTCTAAAAAGAAAATATGAAAGCTGCAATCCTATGATCAGAGTGATAATGGTTTTGGTCCCTGATTAAAGAGATATATTCAGCTTTGATGTCCTCTTTGTAGTCAAGGAGTCATAATGAATAAGTAACAAATACCAAGAAATGAGTTTGAGAGAAATACAGAAATTAACTAGTTGAGATGACCACTTCAGTCAGACCTACACTGTATTATCCATATCAGCGATTGAGACCCTAATGACAGATCAGTCTTGCTGGCAACATGTACAAATTTGCACAGTGGCTAAGAAGAATTGTGACCTAAAATGATGCAAAATTTAGGAAGGAGAGTTGTCTCTCAGGACAGATGAAGATGAAGACTGTGTCTTGCTGTTGAAGAAATACATAAAAAAATTGCAGCTGACACGAATCCAGAGTGTTTTGGATGCATAGCTAGGGGAGCCATTCATTTATGTGGCTCAACAGTACAGTATGGGAGATAAATCTGAATTAGACAGCCTTGCTTGATGTAGAGGACAGGGAATACCTCTATTATAAAAGGACCGTCAAGAGACCAAAGTGGACTCCCTGCCTCATGTTCCCATGCAGATGTTGTAGCAATAGTTTAGAGATAAGAAGGATTATCATGAAAAGCAGTAGGCTGACCCTCTTTTCAGCCCGGCTCATGCCAAAATGCCTCTGTGTTCTTTACACTGGGTAATCAGGCTTGGGAAAAGTGCCATGCCAAGTCACACTGCATTCTCCTATATATTTATGTTGTGTGTAGGCATTGCTTTCCTGATGCCAGAGCAATAGGAGCTGTAAAACTTTCAGCTTGTAATGTGATGGGAGTCTTGCAGGAGACCTGCGTTTTGGATCTGGTTGTCCTGCAGTCAGAATTAAAAGAATAAAAAATAAGGGCTCATCATACGGAGCAGCTCATGTGAATGAAGGCAGTTGAGACAGGGAAAAGGAAAGCAGAGACTGTGCTCCTTGGAGCAAACACGATGACACGAGTGCCCTCAGGAGAGTGTTTTGTGTGAACGGAGCTCGGGTTAAAATGCCATTGGTGACACTTTTCTCTACATCAGCAAGTCCTACCATAGTTTCATTTGGAACGTGACAAACTATTGGGCCTGGAAAAAAAAAGCTATATTTTTCTAAAAGTTTAAGTATTTCCTTTCAACATCTTTGCAAATGAAATGACTGGATGTCTCCTGCATCCAAGGTACTTAATTTCAGGTTGAAGAGAAGTTTAATCTGACTTTCAAATACTATCAGTCTGTCTTTGTGACTTTAGAGATTCTGTTTCTCTTGAAAAAATGAAAGGTTTCATTTTAGATTGAAATAAGTCATATTTCCTCACTGGACCGGTGAATTGCAGATCATCTACTTACTAAATTCTCCATGTGCCGGTAACATCTGTTCAACAGTTGCCTTTTTCAAAATTTACTACAGCACAGTATTATTGCAGTGCTTTTCTGTCCCTCCTACATGCAGTCTTTGCCTTTCTGCTTTGCTCTGGGTGCTGTCTGTACTTATATTATTGCAGCAGGAAAATGCAGAACATTAGCATCTGTTAATCCTTTTATACCTCGAGTCTTCACATGTTTGGCCAACTCCGCTTTTCATTGCGCCTGTCTGTCTCTGGAATAGCCTCAAAAATCCAGATACAGCAAAATAACCCAAAGTGTAGCCTGGCCCCGTGGTACTGCTGGAAGGCTATTTTAGAATTAAGATAATTCAGTGGTTTAAGTGTGTTTGCTGGATCCCTAGGAGCAAACTTTTATCCCAGTTTGCAGGGATTTAGCCATTCAGTTGTTATTAATATTGAGCCATGCTGCTGAATCTACATGTTCTGTAAGGAAATAACCTAGATTGTAGTGCTTTCCTTTACACTAGACACTTATTTCAGCAAATAATAGAAAGGATGAAAGGAAACTTGTCCTTAGCCTACAATTTTACAGTGGCACGACAGAGAAAGAATGAGAGGCTAAAAAATAGCTAGCAAAGATCTTCACAGTAAATTTGGACCCTGGCTTTTCTTTCACACCACATTTGAAAGTAATACGTGGGGTAAAATAGAGAGTTGCAGTTCCCGCCAAAAGGGTAAGTTGGAGGTAGGTGGGTAAATGGTGGGGGCTGACGTCAAAAGGAGAAAAATAGCTGCATCTTGGTCCTGCAATCCCAGTGTGATTCACCTTGGCAGGCTGGAACATCAGGTCTTCTGGTGTTCGTCAAACAGAAACACAGACCTGCCTGCGATGTGCTTCGCATGAGAGACAATAAGCCTTGTGCTGCATACTTCTGTTGATGAAAAGCTCATTTTTGGACTGCTGAGACCAAAACACGCCAAACATGATCAGCTGCAGAATTATTCTAGTCAATGCAAAAGACTGAACAAAAAACAACTCAAACTCTAACCTAAAAAAACAAAAAAGCAATTCAACATCGATTTTTCAAAAGAAATAAAATGAATTAAGAATCAGGCAGGTTGGGAAATTCTTTGAGAGACACCATGATGTTATTTTTGACCACCCTTTGTCTCTGAACTTTATGGACAACAAATGTAATTTTAAGGGTAAGGTTGCTTAAATAACATGGGGTGAGAGTGAGAGTCCAGTAAGGGTGTTTACTCATTACTCATACAGTCCATAATAAAGCATCTGGCCCACCTCTAAAACAAATGAATGCAGTTATCCAAAGCAGTTCAGCTTTGGTAATCCATGAGGAGCAATATTCTTTGCAGCACAGCAAAGACCAGCAAGGCAGGAGAGCAGGAGCCACCACAACCAGGAGGCTGAGCAGGGAGATGCCGAAATTTCCACAATGAGATGGGAGCAAGCGACAGCAGGTAAACCTTGTCCTTTAGGAACTTTGCATCTATCTCAACCACTTCAGAAGTCTCATCTGTGAAACCTCTCCCACAGCTAAGTGCTTCTGTCAGAAACTCTCTCGCCTAGAAAAAAAAAAAAAAGGAGATATTTTTCTGTCTCATTATAGCCAACAAGGAGAGATTGAGGCAAATAAACTGGTTTTAATAACCTGCTTCCCAATTTCTGCTCCGCAGGGATATCATGAGGCAGCAGAACATCTTGGTATCAGACCTGTAGATGTTTGTGATGAAATTACGCATTTTAGAAACGTAATTGAATATGCATTACTGCAAAGAAAAATAAAAGGAAGGGAAACAGCTTTGGAAGCTGGCAAAGATGGCATGTTCTTACTTGTATTTAACAATATATAGTTAACAAAACTACACAAAAGAGTGCATTTTCAGTGGGAGGGGGGTCTGCTGTGGAATACCCAAGTGCTCAGGCCATCGCCCAGCACATGGCAGACCTGGTTTCGAGTCAGGGAAATCCAGACATCTCTAAATCTGCCAGTGGAGCTCAAATCCAGCATAAGGTGTTTCAAGGTCACTCCCTCTCCTTTTGCCTGTTTTTTTTGCCTTTCGTTACTCTTCCGCCAGCTCTATCCTTCAGACTGTGCCCCGAGCACATCCAGCATCTCTTTGAGCATATCCACTGCTTGCAAACAATGTTTGTACAACTCAGTTTGACATCAAGGCTAGAAAAGGTTAATGGCATCCTCATTTCCCAATGTAGAAAGACGAACATTGTGGGAAACAAAAAATAGAAAGCCTTCTTGAAGTCACCTATGAATAAATGTGAACAGGTGTAAGGTCTGCACAGCAGCATGTGGCACTGCCGCTTCTCAGTCTTTCACAGGCAAACCCCTTTTTATTAATGAGCTGACAGGCGTGTTATTCAAACCGCGGGGTTAAAAACATCATTACATTCCTGTAATATTCCACCCACACGGTGGATACTGTAGGAGATGCAATAGTCAGCCTTGCACTTGGGACCACAGCCAAGACATGCACTTGTTTGGAGACGTAAGTCCACGGTATGTCTTTTGAAGTGATATATACCTGCTTTAGTGGGAGCTAAGCCTTCTCTGAACTGCGTTAACAGTAGAAAACGATAGAAAGAGAGGTGCCAGGGCTTCCAAGGTAAGTTTTAGCTATCTGTGCTTGTGAGGGATATTAGCAGATGCCGGACAGATCTACTATGCAAACTCTGTTCTCTAAACAACTCATAACACACAACACAGAAATGACCAAAGCCTGACATTCACCAGGTTTCACATAATCAAATTTTACAAGTTTCAAAAGCAACTCAACAATGACTGCAAATTGCTAAAGAATAAAGTAGCAAATGATAAATTGATTGCCTGCTGTTTCTTTGTGTACTAATTTGTGTTATGGCTTTCCAATCTGAAATTGCTTGAGTAGAATTTTGCTGTTTGTTTTTTTAGCTCAAATTGCAAATGAAATGACTGTGGTAAACTGAATGCATCAAGTGTAATGAAGAATTGATCAATTGTTATGTTGTAGGGCTTTTCTGAACAGTGCTTTCTAGCCTATCTTCTTAAGATGAAAATTACAGTTATTAGCCAATTGCCAAGAAAGAATGCAAAATTGAGTCTGGTTTTGATAACAGAAAGATGGAAGAAAACCTGAAACAGTGCATGTCTGCATATAATCACCTTGTTTTACCTATGGATGGTGATACACAGATGACATTTTCTTTTGAATTATTCCCTAGCAAAAGAAACAACTCTGGTTCTGGCTAGTTCCTCCTTCAGGAATGCTGTGGGGTTTTTTCACACCATCCTTTTCAATAAAAGGTATAGCTCTATTTTATAAGCTAAAAGACTACTCTCACTGTTATCAGACAAGTAGGAGGCGCAGGAGTAAAACTGAAAGCTCAGCGTGGAAATGGCTCCATGGAAATAAAAAATGACTAGGATTCATTTTGTCTGGTGAGAAGAAACTATACTGCATTATCAGTGTCTAAGAAAGAAAAAGAGTGGTTCCTCTCAAGAATACCCCATCCCACAGTCTGATTTTCTTCTATTGAAATTCTAAAGAACTAGAAAGTGCCAGGGCTACACCTTCTGTAAGAAGCACTGGCACCGTACTGACTGTGGTGGAGGAAATCCCCATCCCACACCATCCCATCCCATCCCATCCCACCCATCCCTGCATGGGAAAGCCCACACACAGCCTGGCCAACCATCAGGACACAGAGCTCAGAAGACCTTCTAAGGACACAAATCTCCCCAGCACGTTTGCAATAGTTTTTCAGTGAGCATAAATGTTAAGACACACGAACCTGCACTGTGATCAAAGTTAGTTCAGTGTAAATGAGAAAAAAAATCAGTGGGTTTACCTTCTGCACGGCTGATCCTGATCAAAACACATCTGCCTATAATATGCACCATATGGGGCAACAATTGTCTTGTGTTTATTCCTACGCCTCCCTAATCCCCTGTGTCCTCTGTAAGCCTGCGTATCTGTACCTGCAGCTCCAGCTGGATGGCCAGAGAAAGGCATTTTGCTTTACGCACATATAATTACGGGGATGTTTTTTCTTATTATGGTAATTACATCCTAAAAGATGGCACAGGTAGCAGCTGTAAAGGTAATGAAGACTCAGCTGATACCAGCTGAACTGGATTTTCTTTTACATCAAAAAGCAGCTTCTAGCTGAAGTCCTTATAGATTCCTGAAACCCTCGTATTTTTGTGAATGCTTCTACTACTTCTGGTAAATAACTGAGACAGAATCATACAATCTAGAGATCCGTGGAGCAACCAAAGCACACATGACCCTAAACAAAAAGGAAAATTAGTACCTGTTAGAACAGTGAATGGGGACTGAATTCCTCTAAATAAAAGTAGTCAATGCATTTATTTGGAGGTTTTCAGTAAAGGTACTGAAAGTCGTGCTCTTTCATGGCGTGAATAGGCTTCAACAGATCTTGTTCAAGTGCTAGATGCACAGTGAGCGGCATTTTCCACAACCAGAGGTACGAGATTATCTTGAAATATCACTGTGGCTGAGGGAAACTGCTGGCTGGAACTGTGACTGTCCTGTTGCTATAGGAGGAAGGAACTAATACATTTTAATTTTGAAGATAATCATGACTATATGTACAGGAACTGTATCTTTCAAATGTTGAAGAAACAAACTGTGAGGATTGTTGATTGACTTAGTTTCAGGAAATCTATTAGACTTAATGTCGTACTTCCACAGTTGGGAGTACACAGCTTTATCTTATCACACTGGCCAGGCGGGCCGCCGACTATTTCTAGCTCATGACCTTTTATTTTAATATTTTTAAATCCATCCAAGGTGCTATAATGCATGAGAAGGGTTTTTGCATCGGCAGCAGGAGCTGCTCTGTGCTCCAGCCCATTTTGCGTCAACTCTCTCCAACTTTCAAAGAGCGGGCAGCCTACGGACAGATGAAGGACAGGGTCAAAGACCTGAATTTTGGTAGGCAGGTAGTGAGATCCTTCCAGGTTTGCATATTATTTGGGAAATGGAGCGCGTCCCTGTACATTGCTGCAGAACAGTAATGAATAAAGCCTTACTCCACAGGCAAGAGCAAACCAAACCATTCTTCCTAAATGTCAAAACCCTGACAGAAAAACCCATTATAAACATGTGAGGAGTGTGTGTGGCTGCCGAAACCACTACTGTGCCAGTGAATGGAATGAATAATAGCGATGAATAATAGCAAAACAATAGCAGGAAAAATTGCCTCGTCACCCTGCATACATTAGGAATTAAATCACACCCAGGGCACACGCATGAATCTGGCATTTGGCAGCACTAAGCTGCCTTCACTCGGAGTCCCCTTATCTTTCTGCCAGTCTCTGCTGCATCCCAGATGCACTGACAATAAGTTAGTGGTGACACTTTCCCCAACACTATATCATCCACATACAGAATTAAATTGAAGAAGTGGGGGGAAATGTGGCCAAAATTCAGCATTTGCCATGGGAGCAGTCTGGAAAATGTGTGGCTCGCAAATTGTAATTAGCCTGTGTTGCAGTTGAGGCATGGAAACAGCTCCAGCTCTCAAAGGGGTAAACCATGGAAATCAAATTTCCATCTGAATAGAGCCCAGTGGGTTCTAAAATCAAAACATGTGAGTTTGTTTTTGCTACTGCTATTTAGGAAAGCTACATTTGCAAGTGTATGTTCAACTGAGATTAGGAGGTAAGAAAGAACCTTTTCATTTAATTTCATTTTTTCATTCTGAGGGATGAGAGCAAAATACACCAATCAATAACAATAATTATAATTTTCTTTTTATTGATTGTTCAGAAGTCCTTAAAGGCATCATCATTAACTTAAAGATAACTTGAGGAAATTTATGAGGTTTTTAATTCTCTTCTGACACAGCAATTGTAAGTGATTTCTATATTCAGATGTTCAGCCTTCCTGGCTCCGAAGCCTAGCCAGAATTAGCGAGGATGAGACTTGGTAAAATTTAATAGAGTAATTGACACAATTTGGCTTTGTTGCTTCTTCTAACTGGCGCATTCAATAGATGAGTCTATATTTCACAAAGTAAGGGAAGTACAGACTTCGCCTGTCCTGTCCAGCTGCCCATTACTTTTTCTCCTTGTGATCATGTGTCGTCCCTCTTGTGCCCACCATGTTCTTCTTGAGCAATTTTCACATAGATGAGAGATGCCAGATAGCAAGTCCTGGAGACCAAAACATTTTAAAGGACAACAGTTCTGCTGGAAACTTCTTGGTTTATTCAGGTCACAGAATCACAGAATCACAGAATGGTAGGGGTTGGAAGGGACCTCTGGACATCATCTAGTCCAACCCCACTGCCAGAGCAGGGTCACCTACAACAGGTTGCACAGGACAGCGTCCAGGCGGGTTTTGAATGTCTCCAGAGTGGGAGACTCCACAACCTCTCTGGGCAGCCTGTTCCAGTGCTCTGCCACCCTCAAAGGAAGGAAGTTCCTCCTCATGTTAAGATGGAACTTCCTGTGTTCCAGTTTGTGCCCATTGCCCCTTGTCCTGTCACTGGGCACCACTGAAAAAAGACTTCCCATCCCCCTGGCACCCTCCCTTTAAGTATTTATAAGCATTGATAAGATCCCCCCTCAGTCTTCTCTTCTCCAGACTAGTCAGACCCAAGTTCCTCAGCCTTTCCTCATAAGAAAGACGCTCCAGTCCCCTAATCATCTTAGTAGCCCTTTGCTAGACCGCCTCCAGCAGATCCCTGTCCTTCTTGAACTGGGGAGCCCAGAACTGGACGCAGTACTCCAGATGTGGCCTCACCAGGGCAGAGCAGAGGGGGAGGATGACCTCCCTCGACCTGCTGGCCACACTCTTTTTGATGCACCTCAGGATGTCATTGGCCTTCTTGGCCACCAGGGCACATTGCTGGCTCATGGTCATCCTGTTGTCCACCAGGACGCCCAGGTCCCTTTCCACAGAGCTGCTCTCCAGGAGGTCAGCCCCCAACCTGTACTGGTGCATGGGGTTATTCAACCCCAGATGCAGTACTCTACACTTATCCTTGTTGAACTTCATAAGGTTTCTCTTTGCCCAACTCTCCAGCCTGTCCAGGTCACGCTGTAAGGTGGCACAGCCTTCTGGCGTGTCAGCCACCCCTCCCAGTTTTGTGTCATCAGCAAACTTGCTGATGGTACACTCTATCCCTTCATCCAGGTCATTGATGAATATATTGATCAGAACTGGACCCAGTAGTGACCCCTGAGGGACACCACTTGTTACAGACCTCCATGGTCAGTGGGCCACGCACGTGTTGTTGTCCCAGAAAATAAATACTCGGCTCCTTCATCATCTCTATTTATGAAGCACTGAAGAAAGCACTTTTCAGCACATCTCCTGTGACAGTGCTCCAAACTCCACATTAAACTGCCCAGAAGTTCCTCAGGCTTTGCTCACATTCCTCAAGGGGATCTCCTGTTGTCACCTACTTTATCAACCCCTCTTGACACCTCTTATGGCCCCTTGCGAAACATACGGCTGCCTCTGTCTGCGTACTCCTGTGTGAGCTGTACATAGTACATTATTCTGCAAAGTATTCAGGGGAATCACAGACTGGCAGAGCAGTTTCATGTAATCAATTCCTCCTTTCTAAACCACAGGTTAAAAATAGAAATGCAAGCCAAGATAAGAGACACTAGCATGAATAAATAATCATTTTCTCTGGAACTGAATGTTGGCCCTTGGTTTGTCAATAGTATATTGCTTTATTTCATAGAAGACCAGTATGATAAGTGACCTTGTTCCCAGGCAAATGAAACTCAGATGGTTTATAGAGACAACATCTCTCTTCCTTGAGATTGTGGGAAGATGTTTTTCAACTACGCTTTCTTTCAGGGCCCCATGCTATCGCCTTTGTGCAGAAAAAAAAGAACTCTCTAAAAACTAAGCAATAAACTCACTAATTCTGCCTGATGGAAGTAACCTCTAGTAAGAGTTTCAGTTACATATATCTTAAGTACAAAATATCAAGGGTGTCGTATAAAGAATCCATGGGACTGAGGGAAGAAGGAAAGGGATCTCTTCCCACGTCGTTGCCTCTGTCATTGGTGCTTGGACCACACTCAGGCACTGCAGGAGGTTGTATTGCAGGCTCTGTTTTGTTTCCCACATCGCAGATCCCTAGAGCCGAACAGTCTAAAGCCTACCTTGAAAGAAGAGTATTTACTCTGTAAGACATACACGTGAAAGAGTCTTCAATTGTATGCTGAGTTCCCTGGGTTACAAGAAGATGCCTTACTTTCAAAACAGTGAAATATCTAAGGGCAAACATTAAGCAGCAGACTCCTAGAAAACCATGTTCCTGTTTGGCCTGATTTTTCTTCTTCTTAATTCTGTCTGTTATTCAGTACAAATAATATGTGTGAAAAACGTCTTATTATTTTCAGCGGGTGCTCAGCCTCTTCCTGGGTCAAATTTTCTATAATTACATTCATTTTACACAACGGTTCATTTATCTCCATCAATTTTGTCTTATGAACGCATTATGACTTGTTCAAGACCTGGCCATTATAAGTATGTGGTGTTTATACAATGGGCTTCCTTATCATTTCAGTTCAGTTGGAGGTTCTTCTGCTTCTGAATTAACTGAAAATAGCTTTATTTATTAGCTATCAGGGTTTTCATAAAGTTATTAAGTTACACCTACCAGAGGAACATACATGGTTCAAGCATTTTTATGTAGTAATCACTTTCACATTCACAACAAATTTCTGCCTCTCAATATTCTTAGGAATGAAATTTTTGTTATTAGAGTGCAGAATGATTGCATTAAAACCTTAGCAAATATTGGTGAAATAAGGCAGAAAGTTTCACCTGTAACAAACTGTCAGATGTTTCTTAGCTGCAAATATCTGCCTTATCTAGTAATAGACCATCGCATCGACCAAAAGAAATTTTTAAATGCTGTCAGATCAGAGCCTTCTACTGTTATTTTGAACACAGCCATTAAGAGCTTGGAAAGAATTTCCCTTTCCCAGCATCTGCCTTCCTTTTCTGCCCTCTCTTTCGATGTATGGTAAATCATATGACAGGGAAGTAGATGGCACTGACACCCTGAAAACTTCAGAAGCTTTCACCTGAGCTTTGCTAAGTCAGTGAAATACAGCCACCGGGCATGGAAGTGGCTGGCAATGAAAAGCTTTCCTTCTGTCTCTAAAAAAGAAAGAGAAGAAAGCAAACACGTCCCTTGTCTGCAACTAATTTGGAGTTATGGCTTAATAGCCTAGGCATTTCAGACTGATTTTTCCAAATGAAAATCTTCCATAATTTTCCCTTCCCGCGAAGAGAAATTCAAACATTCTGGAAAATGTTTTGTTCCACTATGGATTGTAAGAGACAAAAAGTGGAAATCTGAGGGAGGGACTTCAAAAATTTACTGTATGTCATACAAATGTCAAAGATACGAGTATTATTATACAAAATTTGAAAAATATATATAGAGAGAGACATTCATATACCTTACATACACTTATGTGTGCATATTTTCAAATGTCGTACATCAGAAGCTCCCCAGCACCTCCCGTCTCTGCCTTTGAGCGAAGCCATGTGCAAGCCGGAGGGCAGCCCCCTTCCCCAGCCCCGGGGCTGGCTGCGGTGCTGGGGCAAAGCTCCAGCCGGGCTCCCACCGTGTGGGGGATGATGGAAAGAAAGAAATCTGCATCTGGGAATATCTCTTTCCAGGTCACAGAACAATTATAGCACATCGCCAAATGGTGCTGTTGGTTGGTATTACCTGGATCGGTCACTGGGTTTTCATTCACCCTCCACACAAAAATTATTTTGCGATCCGCTAGCTCTTTCCCAGGGCTTTAGAATGCCCTTTAAATATATTGAGTAGCTGGCACTGCTTTGCCCAAAACAAACATGTACCTTGGGCTTGTGGACTATATTTCTTTCAGGGTTTTCCAGCTGCCATCACCTATTGATATTATTTGATTTGCAGCCGCTGTTCAAAGCAAACAAACAAAATCTCACAGCTTCTTAGACCTTCTTCCACGTAAGCCACTGAAATTTACTGGGGGCAAAAGCAACAGGTAAAGCTCTGTCACACCCACACTCACCTGCCTTTAGAAATAAAAGCAAATTTTTAGCGAATTATTTCCTTTCAAGTTCCCAGCCTGCTGCGCCAATTTTCCTGGCATCCCTCCCTGACACGTCTGATGCTTCTTCCCCCTGTATCCCTGAGCATCACCCAGGATGGTTGGACCCTTAACAAATGCCTGGTGGTCCCTACAGCGGCATCTTTTCCACCAACACCACTGCTCAAGAACTGCATGGTTGTCTCAGCCGCTTGCAGACCATCTAGCTACCAACCCATTCGAAATAAGCTCCAGCCAGCAGATGTTTAAGGTGTTACATGTGTGGGCCTGTGCTGGGGGCATCTTAGAGTAATGCCCTAAAAGACCCTTTCCAGACTCTTGTTTGGCTTCTCCCTGGTATAGCCCTGTAGAGCCTCTGTCCTCCCCAGTACAATATTGAACAACCCACCAAGAATGAGCTTCTGGGCTGTTGTCCCCAGGATTGACTGACATGCACGTCTTCCTCCAGCCGGGGCCACGTCAGTGTTTCATTTAGCTGAGAGCCAAACCCCAGGTCCACAACAGTATTTCAGCATGAAACACCAGTTCAGATGTCCACTTTCTGCTCATTTTCCATTGGCTATTTCTGGATCCTTCTGCAGAAAGCTCTCCTCTTCCCAGCAAGCCTGCAAGCTGCTCCTCATTTCATTTGCTCATAACAACTTCCCGCAAATTAATGTCAGGTGAATCTCGACCTCCAGGCATTAACGGCAGCTTTCCTTATGGCTTCAATGGAGGCAGATTTTCCCCACAGGACTTGCTTTATCATGCCACCAGAGTTATTCAAATGCTGTTTTCACTGAAGAGCTGCAACAGGTATTATTATTTGTTTGCTTTTTGTGTCAAAAAGTGTCTCTTTGCAGAAAACTGCTACTACAAAATTGCTGGGTGTAAGAAAAAATGCTTTGAGTCTCGTGAAGCGAACAAATCCCTATGTCTTAGCAACAGCTCCTTGCCTAAATCGAGGATGACGGCGGTTCAAGCAGAAGTTCTTTGCAAGACACTAAAGCAGTGGCTACTGCACATTTAACTCCAACACCACTCTGGACTCAGAGCAACAAAAGCTCACTGCACAGTTTAATTTCTTCCTGAAGGAAATCTGAATGGTCCTAATGACGACAAGCACTCAGCTCCCTGAAAAGTCAGCATCCTTTTCATAAATGACTTCAATGCAATCATCTGAATAAAGCAATTAGATTAAATATGTAGGTTTCTCATATGTAAAGGAGTAAATAGTTCCCTTTAAAGGCAATCTAACCTGCACACCAGTGTAACAGCGACTCTGTACAAGACATGGACACAGACTTTTATTGTTCCCCTCAATAGGGGGAACAATTGTGATATTGAGCACTTCATCACTGTACACGAGCTTGACATCTGCGTCTGACTTTGTCATGAATTAAAAATGAAGAGGAAGGCTTCGTCTGATTAGAGTGTAGCTGCAGTCACCATAAGGCACAGGCGGGCATCCCTCAGGTGAACACGCAACTGGGCTCAACTGTATCTTCTTGGTTTTTTTTTTTAAATAACATTTTTATAATATAATCTGATTACATTGATGCCTTTATTTATTTATTTCTGTGAGAAAGACAGTGGTAATTAACTTGTACCATGGCCTGCAATTTCCATGTTAAGTTTACAATGATTCTGTCATGAGGCCATAATAAGCAGCATTTTACAAGGGAAACACGGTAACTGAGGGGTTGTTTTGCTCATGGCTGGCTGCAAAACCTGGTCGAGCTTTTGCTCGCGCTCCCTCCTGCTCCATGCCGGCACACCGCCATCAACTCCGGTGTGGTTTGGTCTGATCTGCATCAGGGTGAGAACAAAATCCGTCAGTCTGGCTCCAGGGGAGCTGACAGCAGATGAGTTTGCCTTGCTGCCTCCTCGATGACAGCCTGCCAGCAGAGCTAAACCCAGTCACAGGTACATAAACATATTCCGACATTTAATACAGAATAAAATACACCTTTGGAGGTGGTGGCTGAGCCAGGGCTTCACATATATGCTCTTTATGGAGTGAAACCAAGATATTTTTGTCCCAAATACTGTTAAATTTAATGGGTGAACATTCCTTTCCTTACTGACCTTGCATGTCTCCCTGCACGCTCCTCCGAGTCCCTCCCTGCCCTTTGCAAGTCCCATCCCCAGTGTTCACCTCCTATAATGTTAATATGCGAAACAGCGTTTTCTGAACTACTGCAAACAAAACTATGCAAAGGATGAAAAATAATTAGCCGTGCCTCAGTGTCTAACACATTTGCGTTGTTTAGACAGAGTAGTTAATCATTGGTAAGACCAAAACACGCTGTGTAAATTTGGATTATAACTAATACATATTGAGCAGAAGGTTATTAATTACATTTAAAGGGTGTATTTGATATTATTATTATTGAGAAAGTGAATGCAATTAATTATATTTCAACGCTCTTGCAGGGTTCCTGTTGCAATACTGTGCAAAGAGCCGTTTACTTTTAGACTCTCTTGTCTTTTGTTCAGAAAGGAGGTACTCAGGGCAAGCAAAGGGCACCAGGAGCCTAAGTCCTGTTCCCGTTCACACTCCTGAAGCACTGAGTGATATTGCGGGGGTCAGCAAGGGGCTGCATCTTTTAACAGTTTTTAAATATAGGGTAAACTTTTCATTTGCTTAAAATAGTTGGTCTGCTGAAATGTCACTTAGTCCCTTGGGTTGGGAATTGGCAAAGGACAGTCTACATGTGGTCGCCACTGCTGGGCCCAAATCCCCAGAAAGGACATCTGAGGGAGGGAATTGGATCCCAGATTTAATTAGAGGTGCAGTATTTCCAAATGTTCCCTCTCTAAAATGGCTCTTACCTGTAGAAAAGAAAAGCTCAGGGCACTCCTTTTTTATTTAAGAAGGCAATTGTATTAATTCAGTGGAGTTTTGCATTGGAATTGCACGAGCACTTTGACAGTTTAGTTCCCTGAAAATTGCAATAAAGGCTCTGTTACACTACATTTTGCGCCCATTTGTCTTGTATCCCATTGCCTTGCCTTTGGCACAATAAAAATAATCTTTAAAAATAGTACCATAAGTGGATTGACTTGCACCTTCTGAGTATCTTGTCAATAAAATAAAAATGATAAATTTGTTTCAGACTGCCACCGGCGTAATATTAAAGCAGAGTTATAATCTGAAAAGTGACATTTGGGAAATGATATTATGGGGAGGGGTCTTATTCTCTGTCAACGGTGTCACATAAATAAGCTCTATTTACAGTGCAAAGAGGTGATTTTGAGGACTGCCAGGCTCACTCCTGAAACCAGGTTGTGCAATTCCTGCTATGTGCTCTCTGCCTCTTACATCATCATTAGCAATTAAAGATTACTGCAGCAAGAAATTAGCTGAGCCTTCTGTTGCTGACACATAAAGCAGAGCAACCCCACCTCGGTCTCCTCCTGTGACCCACTCTGCAGTGCCAACGCAGCAAAAATGGACTTTGCCTCATAGAGAAATGGCTAAGACAACCAAGAAAAGGCCCTTTTTTTCTACATGATCAGCTTTTTGAAAATAAACAGCTTCTAAAAGAATCACTGCAAGGCTTCTTTTTATTAGGTGGTAAGAAAATACCAAATATTCTGTACAAAATCAAGAGATGTATGAAAATAAGCAGGGCAGGTGTGTAAATAAACATATGTCGAAGGGCAGCAGTTTTGATTCAACTTTGCAATGCATGCACAGAAGCTCTGATATATTTGGGCTCATGGGTACACGCTCTCAGGCGAGTCTGACCTGTGGCTTGAATATTTGCAAGCCTAACTTGAGCTTATTTCTAAAAACCCTGTGGTACTGTTGTCTTTTCACCATTTCTTTTTCTCTCTTTAGCTGTTCTTGTTCTCATTATTCTAAATATGTATTTAAAAGTATATGTATAAATATATCTGAGCATCAATTTTTATCATGATTAAAATGCTCATGCATATAGTAAACTAAATTAAAAACCCCACATGTTGTCAAGGATCAAGAGGCTTTAGAACCTCAAAACATTACTTGATTTCTGGGGAGGAGCGATTTAGATGTTAATCCTTAAAACTAGACTGAGATCACATTAAAGGTTTAAGGCTTCTGGTTCTGATTCATATATGACGAAAATCTAGATAACTAAAGTCTTTGTTACCAAGCTTCCAATTTTATATATTTAATACCAAATTTGATCCTTTCCCAGTGTTTATCTTGAAAATTATCCCAATCCTAATGTGAATCTGAACATAAGAGGATGTACCCCCTCTTTAAGTGGTTATTAACAGTATCCAATTAGATTAACTGGAATTAATTTATTTAATCATTGTCCTTTTCCACCCTTTCCAGCTCCCGAGTGCTCACCTGAGGGACACCGCATCCTCCGCAATCCCTACCGCAGCACCAGGTTTGACTCACTGGAGCTGCAGCGAACGGCAATTCAGGACCTGGTTTGTGACCACTCCTTGCCGCCGGCATGGTACCGCTTTATGATCGACAACAGGCCCGCAGAAATGCCAACGAGATGTGTCGAAGTCAGTAAAACTTAAGCTCTAACCCCAGTGAACTTGAATAAACCCTCTGATGTGATTTTCCTTTCTGGTCACCTCTATACTCTCATAGGCAGTAGATTGCCATGGGGATAGGTGAGTGGTAATGGGAAAAACACTTTTCCCATAATAATAATCGTAGTAGTAATCATAGTAATAGTAATAGTAGTAGTAGTAGTAGTAGTAAATAATAATAATAATAATAATAATAATAATAATAATAATAATAATAATAATAATAATAGTGTCGTATCCAAGGGCAGTTGTCAGAGACCAGGATCCCTATGGACGGGGCATTATTCAAACATAAAACAAGGTGTTTTCCAACTCTAAAGAGAGATCCTTAGTAATCTACACAAGTCACTGTAAGTGATACTTTTTCCAAGCAAGTCTATGCTTTCAGAATTGATTCTGGAGCCTGAATCTTTCCCCATATAATTGATTATGAACTAGGAATATGTTCTTACTATGAAATCAGAAGGGAAAAATCAGAAAAATAAATCTGAAAGGAGATTCTTTAGTGATACAGAAGGAAAAGCTATATTTGAGTCTTTTTCTGCTATTACCATTTCTTGTATTATTTAGTTTCATAAGCATGCTAATGACTTTCTAGAGCAAAAAAGCCCCAGCACATAAGACTACTCTCTGAAAAAGACAAAATAATTATCTGTTTTTATGTGTTTAATATGTATGACAATAACGTTTAACTTGCAATCATTGCTGGCAGAGCAACTTGAGACCCTAACTGAAGTCATTGCCATCTCAAATAGCCCAGCTGCAGGAGGTTAGAATAATTTCAAACACACTGTTAGACAAAATTATTCAGAAAATAATAAACTAATTACCATAAATGACTTTCAAGATGAAATATTCAACCTAGAGTGCCAGGAAGTTTAATATTAGGCGATGTTACTCTAGCTGGAGAACCTTCTGGAAAATAGCAAATAGTGTTTCATACCCATTCAAAATGGACCTGTGACCTTGTCACAATAGAAGTGTATCTTAATAATCTAATGTTAAATGAAATGTTAAGAGATAATTGTTACTTCTGTGGGATTTCTAACTCTCTGTATACACAAACCATAAATCTAATTAATGTGAACAAATTGGCATGATTATTATTGAAATATTCATTTCATGGCAGGTCATCCTTGAATATCCTAATGCATTATGAAGTTTATTTTTACAGGTTGCTCTATAAGAGTATATATATTCTATAAAATTATTTAATTTGCCATTGTATTTCAGCAATTTTGAGTATGTAGTAATGCTTGACTGTATGAGATTTCTTTCCAACAATACATGCTTTGTTTCTTTTAATCTTTTCTCTGGAGTTTTTTATTCAGGTTTGTAGAGCTATATTCATTTGTTAAGTTTCTTATCTTGTAACATAATTCTTGCTGTTGTTTTCTTCATTATCCTCTGAATGACAGTAAATCTCTGCTTCGCCATGCTGATGAAGGATTACATCTGTTAGATGTCACAACTGGAAGAATACGCTTCTTTTAGATCTTCACCTTCTAAATCTGCTTCTACGTTTTCTCCCTTCCACTTAATTAAATCGTTGTTTAATTTGGTTTTCCATTTAATTTGAGCAAAACCTCTGGAACAAAATAATTTAAATTAATAACTGCACAGCTTCCACTACTTAATAAGCAGTTATTATTGGACATTCCACCCTGGCTGGAGTGAGCTGATTTTAATTAAACGAGTCAAAGACAAAATCCTGAACAGACAGAAGAGAAAAGAGACCAAATAAAGCCCAATAATACAGCTGGAGAGTTAAAAAGTACATTACTCCAGTACCTTGTAAAATATACGCCTGGTGATATCCTGTTGATACTGGGCAGATACAATTAGCTGCTTATCGATGGATAAGATTAATTTAACTCAAAGTAATAGTAGGTAAGGATTCTTGTCACCCAGCTGAGCTCTAAAGGGATTTAAACCACAGTGGAGATTCAGTGGTCCGGCCCAGCTGGGGAGAGAACTGCGGCAGGACAAATGGCTGGTGCCGGGTGGGCAGGAGGGAGGTGAGCTCCTGAGGTCCGGCTGTGGTGCCTGGGCACAGGTAGCTGACTCCTTCAGACACGCTCTCAAACCCTGTATTCAGAACCTTGCCCCAGAAAAGCTCCACAATAAAAATGTGGCCCTGTCTGAATATTGTTTCATAATCACAGAAAATATTCGATTCATCGGAGAGCAGATCCAAGTCACAGACAGAAGTTATGAGAGCTTCAGTCTACAACTGTGTCACAGCTAAGAGGCACAGCAACTTTTGCAATCAAAAAAGAGTAACAGCTCTTAAGCAGCTGCTTCCTGTCCGCTAATTTAACAAACAAGTGAAAAACAAAGGGGAAAAAAGACAGAAGAAAAACCTAAAAGTTTTTACGTCAAAGAGAGTGAAAACGCGAGTTGTATTCCTGAATTCTCCATCCCTTGAATCCAACTACTGTCCATAAACTTATTCCTCCAGTGGCAAAATACATTTGATTGAAACAGCTTTCCAATTTAGGCTTTGCCTGCTGAATTTCTCCAGGGGGTAACAAATGAGCCTGACCTTCCTCCCTCTATTTCTTCCTCGCCTCTCCCGCTGTGCTCCCGAAGGAGGCCCAGCAATTGCCGGATCCTGGGCATGCACTCGTGGCCACAGCCGCTTCCCCATCCAACAACAAATCCTAGTAGAAAAGCAATGCAAACTTGCAAATTTTGTATCCCCAGGTATTGAGGCTGCTGCCTACAGATCACAAACAATAGCTTGTTCTTCAAGAACTGCCAAATTCACTGTGAAAGGCAAAAACACTAAAGGAAGAAAACGTAGGGAAGCTTTTACTAAGATTAAGGCACTGTACTAAGAGCAAGAAACAATGCGCAGATGTGGCCAGACCTAGCAGCAAAACGACCTTCAAAGTAAGAACAAAAGTGACATAAAAATTGAAGCTTAACAGAAAATCTATTAAAAACACAGAGAAGTATTTAAGAGTCAATACAGGAAAAGCATACATCAGTTACAGAAATAACTACTATTTTAATTCCAGCTTCTGAATTGAAATAATATAGGGTATACACATACATCTGTACACATGTACATATGGGCATGCCCCAGGAAAGGAATGATTACTAAAAAGAAATGAGAGAGAACACAACCTGCTAATGTTATTGAAGATCTGCTCTGCAGTCAGAGAAAAGACCAATCTGTGAGTTACAGAAGAGCAGTGCATGCTGCTGACAGTAATGCAAACCCAAACGCCATGCCACGCTATCGACAGGCAGGCCTTGCAACGCCGGCTTGCTGCTCAAGATGAAGCCAGAAATATGACTGGAAATGTGCTTCTTCCCCTCATTTACATGGGGCAAAAAAGCAGAGATTATCCTCTTCAACCTCAAGGAAAAACAACAATTAAGAATTTGATTATGCAAACAGTAATTGGTTCTGAAGCCAGCGATAGTACTCGTGATACCGCACCCACAAGTCGAATTCATTGCTTCTCAAAGCAATGTTAATATTTCCAGCTTTGAGTAGTCAATTGCAACCAGTAAACGATAAGCTGAAAAGAAAGGTCTTAAAACCAGAATCACTACTAGAACAGCTGTCCCTATCAAACACTTGTCCTCTGAAACAGAGGATTCATGGTACCATATTCCCTGAGCAGAGAGATAAATACAGATGTTACTGCCCTGACCACAAAAATCACTGCACACCCACTGCCGAGGTGAGACACTGGTCTCGCTGGTCCCCAGATCTTCTGAAATGTTGGAGTACCTCATCTGTCAGCAGTTCTCCCACAACACCCATCAATACAGGTGGCCCAGATGTATGTTTTGGGATTTATTTATGTATGCATACAAAAATATGCATACTCCCTAGACTGATAGGCACATGCCTGGTGCGTAGACAGATACATGCAAATACACAAAGGTATATGCACAGCACTGCATCCCATCAGCTCAAGTTCAACCTCTCAGAGCAGCCACTGCTTCAACTCTTGGTTTCCTCCCAGTCTTAAGGCAAATCCTCACTCGGGCTCACTTTATTTTCTGCAATCCTGTTGGCATGCATGGCAGGAGCCTCCAAGTCACCTCTTGCGCTCCAGCAGAAGTCCACCTGCCCCAGGCGCACACAACACGGGTTGTATGAGACTTTAAAGGGATTTCTTTCCCGTGAGCCAATCCAGTTACGGTAATTTTTTTGACATCCAGAATCCTGCAGCAAGGATTTCTACAGGTTAGTTACAGATATGACACTCTGTTTTGGAAATGCCCAGTAATAACACCTGCCTGTGACAGTATTTACAGATTATTTCCAATATCCTTCTTCAGAAATCTCATTCTCTAAATGAGAAAAGCCATCTCCAAATTTACATGTAAATGTGGCATAGAAAGGACATGTTATGCAGTGAGGGCTGGTGTTTTCTCAACAGCTGCTTTTTTAACAATATAAATTTACTTCTATATACATGCTAGGCTCAAACATAGGCTTAAATGCTGATCTTTGGTGTATAAAACAAGGTCATGTTAATGCGCGTCAAATCTAAGCTGCCTATGATGCTTAATATTGTAGCCCCTGGAGAAGACTTACTTTTTCCCATACCCAGTTTAATTTCCTCCTCTGCTTAACCTGTTGTAGAATATTTTATATTCGCAATCAAAATACAATATCTCAACTGCATACTATTAATTTTTTATTTTCTTTCAGTTTTTATTTTGCTCTGAATCTAATCCTACTTTGATTTGCAATTGTTTTATGAACATAAAAGCAAGTGACACTTTCAAGGTATTATTTCATGTTTTCATCTGTAATTCTCTTTCTTGCATATATACGTGAATACTCCAAGATCATAATGGTAGGTATGAAGAGGTTTTGTTTTTCTTGTTTGTTTTTCAGGCATACAAAAAGCCTTCTATAGAAATTACAATTACAGCCTCTATTGTTCAGAAGCATGTACTTAAAAGAAACACGAGGCAGGCACTGGTTTAATTGCTACTACAGATATTCCTGACGTAAACTGATTTCTGTGGAGTTCGGCCCCAGACTGAAATAAAAAATCTTATTTACTTTAACTTACTACAAAGAAATAAAAAAAAACCCTAAGACAAAGTAAAGTTTTGAGTGGATAACAGATGCAAAATCACAGTGCTTTAACTGCCGACCAACAGTATACCAAAAAGCCTTCCATCTCCATCTAACTAAAACAATGCATTTCTCACATATGGTGCTACTTATTTTTAACAGCATAATTTCAGTGCAATACCCAAGTGACAAGAACAATCTAGCTTGATTTCTTTGTGCAATTATAAAGAACCTCAGAGTGTTCAATCAATCAAACTAGTTGATTCTCCAAACCCCAACTAAATGGAAGGAGACATCATTGGATTAAACAATAATGGTTTGTCCCATTGTTTGGGCAAACGGGGAACAAATTTAATTTTTTTTCATTTAGGTTTTCTGAACTGAATTATTTAAAAGATTAGCTGGTGCCTAATTATGAATCAAAAATACTTAATGAATGCTTACCTGCCACATAGAGGTGTTGTGAAGATTAATTAGGTAAGGTTTATGAAATGCTTTGAAGATTAAAAACTCCACTTAATTATAATTGGATAAAGTATGAAAGAGTACTGAGTGCTAAAGAAGCCTGGCAACAGCCTAAAAACTCCTTTTTGTGTCAGATAAGTTCTCCTTTGTGCAAGCTGTACACTGTACACCTAATACAGATGCACTGAGTGGCCTAAATTTAGAGTTTACAACAATATTGAATCATAGAATCATAGAATGGTTAGAGTTGGAAGGGACCTTACAGATCATCTAGTTCCAACCCCCCTGCCATGGGCAGGGACACCTCCCACTAGACCAGGTTGCTCAAAGTCCCGTCCAGCCTGGCCTTGAACACCTCCAGGGATGGGGCCTTCATGGACCAGTTGCAAGTCCAAATAAACATGTCAACTGAAGCAATCAAATGCTTCTGGTCTCTTCTATGGAGTGTTAATCAGACGTCCACTGCAGCTCACCACCTGGGACACTGCTTAAAGACAGGATCTGTAGGGAGAGGTGCTATTTCTCACCAATATACTCAGAAATAAATGGACAGACCGTGGGCACACACATGTTTCCCAGTGTCACTGGTATTGCACCTTATTTCTCTTCCTGCCATGTAGCTTCCATTTTGAGTGAGAAAGACTGATATTTTGCACGCTGCAGCAATAGTGCTGCTACTGCGCAGTCGCATTCTGTAGCTCACCTGGAGAACCTCCGCAAAGCCATGGTCTGATCCCCACCACTGACCTCCCAACAGAGGAGCTCCTGCCTACGAGAGACTTGCGGAGTTTGCTCTTCTGTGGCAACAGCTGTATTACTCTTCTTCTTCATTTTAGAAATACTGCTGAATTACAGTGTGAGATTCCCACATCTTTATGCTATTCTTAGAGCAGCAATGACTGCAGTTATTGCAGGTAAATTCTATATCTTAAATGCCAATCATATACTGTCTCTGTATTCAATTTTCTGGTTACTCTCCCAAATGACTGCTACAAAATTTAATGCTAATTATGCCATACTTGAAAAAATTGGCACTTTGAAGTCTCTTCTCTTAGACTTTTTTTTTTTAATATATTTTCTTTGGTTTTTTTCTGTTCTTACCTGTACCACTGGTTGAATACACAAATACACATTTGCCCTTGCCTTCCCAGGTCTGTTTTCAAATTTGCAGAGGCCTCATACAGCAAATCCTTTTGGCTGGAGTGGGGCAGCTTGCCTGACTCAGACAGACAGCATGCAGCTCAAAGCAGAAAATAAATGCATGTATGTCATAAAGCTACCAGGAAAATAGAAATACTTGATTGATACCAAAATTCTTCCTTGGCCAGCCTGTAATACCGTATCAGTTTGTTACAATAACTTGCTTTCTCATAGTCTGACTTTTCCTGGGTGCAAAGTCAGTCAAAAAGAGTTCATTATGGCTTGTAATTTGCGCAGATTACATAATAAACTATTTTGCTCAAATGGTTTCAGTGCAAGATTTGCCAGAACAAATCCAGGGTGCCACAGATCACAGTGGGGTGTTATCAGAAAGCCTGCACATGACGCTGGCGGCTGACATCAGCGGTGCTAATCCCTACTGTCTCCAGCACGGACATGGCTCACAGACTTGTGGCAAGGATAAATACAAAGAGGGAGAAAATCACTGTCCTCTTATTTCAGTGTTTTATTTTTTCCTCTATATGTTGACAGGGGATGCAGAGCCACTTTTATGTACATTTACTTTGTCTTTTTTCTTTTTTTTTTCCCTTTTTTTTTCTCTTTTTTCTTTCTTTTTTTTTTTTTTTACTTTGTCTTTTTTATTTTATCTTTTTTTCAGGGCCAGAGTGCACTTACATCTCTCTATTTATCTACAAGGCCTACAGCACAGCAGATAGATGGGTGTCTCATTAATGAATTTATCTTTTCAGCACCGCTGCAAGGCAGGGAAGTGCTATTACCATCTCAGCCACTTCTACCTCTGGTTTAGAGATAAGGAAGGGAGGTACAGAAAGAGTAAGCGGTTTGCCCAAGGTCAGGCAGCGGCCAGGGAAACTGAGGCACGGCGTGTGCCTGGCCAGGGGCCGTCGAGTGGCCACACACCCGATGGAGAAGCACTGACATGTTTGGGCCAGTTACACTGGTAAAGGCAGAAGTGAGTGGATGCAACGGCTCCTTTTGAGCAACAAAATGTCTTCTACTGAAAACTGTTAGCATATTTTTTTCAGTTTATTCAGCCGTGGGTACAAATGTTCCTTGAGACACAGGTCTTTGCAGGAGACCGCATCACCTCAGGGCAATTGAAGGTCATTTTCCAGCAACCGAATGTCAGTAAGTGGTGGCAGCAGCCCTTTGCAGCTGGTGAAAGCAGCACTGGGAATGCTTCCCATGGCATTGGCGAGGCCAATTGTATGAAATTCATCAAGGCCAAGTGCCAGTCCTACACTTAGGTCACAACAACCCAACGCAGCTTGGGGAAGAATGGCTGGAAAGCTGCCAGGGCAGAATGACCTGGGGGTGTTGGTTGACAGCCGGCTGCCTATGAGCCGGCAGTGTGCCCAGGTGGCCAAGAAGGCCAACAGCATCCTGGCCTGTATCAGGAATAGTGTGATGAGCAGGACCAGGGAAGTGATTCCCCACCCTGTACTCGGCACTGGTGAGGCCCCACCTCGAGTACTGTGCTCAGTTTTGGGCCCCTCACCACAAGAAGGACATTGAGGTGTTGGAGCGTGTCCAGAGAAGGGCAACAAAGCTGGTGAGGGGTCTGGAGGACATGTCGTCTGAGGAGCGGCTGAGGGAACTGGGGTAGTTTAGTCTGGAGAAAGGGGAGACCTTACTGCTCTCTACAGCTACCTGAAAGGAGGTTGGAGAGAGGTGGGGGTCAGTCTCTTCTCCCTCTTCTCCCATGTAACAAGTGATAGGACAAGAGGAAATAGCCTCAAATTACACCAGGGGAGATTGAGATTGGATACGAGGAAAAAATTCTTCACAGAAAAGCTTATCAAGCATTGGAACGGGCTGCCCGGGGAAGTGATTGAGTCACCATCCCTGGAGGCATTTAAAAGATGGGTAGACATGGTGCTGAGGAACATGGTTTAGTGGTGGGTTTTGGCAGTGCTAGGTTAATGGTTGGACTTGACGATCTTCAAGGTCCCTTCCAGCCTAAAAAATTCTATGATTCATGAGCGGTGCCAGCATCCCTCCTCCTCCTCCTCCTCCTCGGGCAGCGAGCCCTGGTGCCAGCTGTGGGGTCAGCTCTGCAGAGGAGCGTCCCGGGAAGGATGGACAGGTTGAGCTGTGTCTCCTTACCAAAACATTTTCCTTCAAGGTTTTCTGCGAGCTTGCACACACTCAGTTGAGATCCAGCATTCATTCATCTCTTCTGCTCCACACCCCCACTACTTTAATTCTTCCCAGCTTGTGGGGTGCAAAACACCTGGGAGGTATACTCACAAATATCTGCATTTTAATGTAATTTGAAACATAATGATTCAGTCCAGTCATCTTTACTCACACACGCAGAGGCACTGAAGTCAGCAGTTAGTTGGAGTAAGAGGAAATTCAAGGTGCAAGTATCTCATCGAGAAGATGAGTACGAAGGAAAGACCGCTCAGCTCCAGTTGCAGTCCTTCTCTCTGCACGCATCCTTCTTTCTCTGCATACACTACTGCTTCTATGGGGGATGTTTGCTCCACTCTTCTCTGTCCTTACAAGTGCATGCTCATAAACATGCTTTGGAAACATGTTACTTCACGTCAGATCTCGCTCTCTAGGTCAGAAGTCCACTAGGATACAAGAAATTCCCAAATCTGCATTTTGCCCAGCACAGAAAGCACCGGTGTCCCTTAGAGTTGTAAATAAATAAACAGAACAAATCCCTTAAAAAGTTACACACAACATGGCTTTTAAATAAAGGAAGGGATTCATCTAAAATTCCACGTAAAAGCATTTTCATGCTGCTCTCTTCTCCTTCGCCAGCACGTGGCCAGCATGCTCTTCCTCCCCGGGGACCCGCTGTGCTGGGTGAGCTCCAGCGCCTTCCGCAAGGACAGCGGGGACCTGGGCACCCAAACAGGAGGTCAGGGTCAGCCCCTCTGCTCGGCCACCACCGCATTTCTGGGGGGAAAAAAAGCCTTCAGGCAATTTTAATGGTGTCTCTCTGGAATCTTTGTTTTTAGAAGCCTGACAATAACTAGCTCCAAATGGAAATCAGACTGTGTCATGCCATGCACTTTATATTTTTTTCAAATATTCTTCTTTTCCTGGGTGTGCAGCCCCCGCTCTCCCGTCCCTGCTTTCTGGCTTGTATAGCTCCCAGGTACAATTCAGACTACAGGAGGGCACTGGCGCGTGACTTCATAAATTTATCCTTTGACTTTCACCGTTTCCCCTGCTGTCACAAACAACTTTTGATCTCAGAAAGCAAAGCAGCAGACCCAGGCCAATGGGAAAAAAATGTTGGGGTATTTTTTATTCAGCATGATATATAGCCAAATGTATACAGCACCAGGAGGAAGCGTGTCCCCGGAGTGGGACTATTAGAGGTAGTTCACTATTGCTGGCTGAAGAAATGCAAAGCAACAGTGGCAGTCACGCTCTGTGGAATATGACTGATATCTGAGAATAAATTATTGTCAGGATTTGGTAATAATTTTCAGACTTTAGCTCAAATATCTGTATGCATTGCATATTGGCAAATGATAGGTAACATTGCAAAATAACAAGTTACCATTGTAATTGGCTGTGTATATTTTATTAGGCTCCGATTATACCTAATCTCCTCACCGAGGTACTGAAATTAAAGACAGCTTTGGATAATCATGTCCCTTTAGTTAGTGGAAAGAGCCTGTCAGGTACAGACAGGAACTCAGATCTGAGATGCCTGAGCATCCATCTGTAAGTTGGGAAAGGTAAATCTGGTGCATGCCCTCCCAGCCATGACTCAAAATGCCATAGTTTAAATCATTTTAGGACCAAACTTTTCTGCTTTGGGATGTCCTATGTTCAGAGGATTCAGGGCTGTAGTGGAAGCTGAAATCTGAAGGTCAAAAACCCCAGAAAATTTGATGAAATCAAAGAATTATGGAATCATAGAATCATCTAGATTGGAAGGGACCTTTAATATCATTGAGTCCAACCATTAATCTAACACTGCCAAAGCCACCACTAAACCACGTCCCTCAGCACCACATTTACCCATCTTTTAAATACCTCCAGGGATGGTGATTCCACCACTTCCCTGGGCAGCCTGTTCCAATGCTAGACAACCCTTTCAGTGAAGAAAAATTTCCTAATAGAATCATAGAAACTATGTATATCAGGTATACCCTGTACACATTTCATATATGTATGTTTTTCCCTTCAAGAATGAGGGAGAGGCTCAGGCCCCAAAGAAGCGTCCAGAAAATGCTGGAGGCGTAAGGTAGAAGCTGTCAGGACAATGACAGCTGAAGCTGTAGCTGTTTTGGAGGAAGGCGCTGGTGTGTGATGCTCTGAGCATAGCAATGTCCTGCTTTGGGATGGTTCTAACATCCTCTTGCCCTTCGTGCTCTAACAGCCTTTGGTTTCTTCTGCCACGGATGAAGTGTGGATGGGAATGGCCAGCTGATGTGGCCCAAAGTGTGCTTCCCAGAGAAGGGATCTAGCCTGTTTACATGCTTTTATCTTTTTCATTGATACCAGCCAAAAAGAGAGGGAAATACTTTGGAATCCAGTTATTGTGTCCTTTGAGAATTTTACCTGTGTAAGGCCACCTCTCTAAACTGAGCAAGACATTTTCATTCCCACCAATACAGCTTTTTCACTGACCCTCCAAGTTCACCACACTCAAATTCTTGGGTTTTAGTGATTCTCCACAGAGTCCTACCATATTTGCTGTAAGTGGTCTCTTTTCTGTGCATCCTCAGATGAATAAATGCGGGACCCAAGCTCCGGTGTGGCTGTCGCTGAAGTCTGAATCCCTGCCGGTTCCCGGTGAGAGCAAGCGGCTCACGGCCTGTGCTACCTGGCAGGTCTTCTTTGGGGGCACCAAGGACTGCTGCTTGTTTCGGATACCCATTGCCGTCAGGAACTGCGGCGAATTCTTTGTGTATCTCCTGCAGCCTACTCAAGGATGCATGGGCTACTGCGCGGAAGGTGAGGATCAGTAAAGTATTTGTCAATGAGATTGCGTATGCCTCTCTGGTTGTGTGTTCAAAGGTCCTGGTATTGCAATGCACATCTTGGTGACCTTGTGAGTCAAGCATTGCTCCCAGTGAGATGCAGACCGTGTAGAAAATAAATCAGCGGCAGTCCAAGGTGTTCCTGAGGAATAGCTATTATTACCAGTGCAAAATGTAATCTGGTGTGTATTACTGAAGTGTTCTTTGCTTGGTTACAGTTCAGATGTAACCTTTCCTACTGTCTTTGGCTCCACTTTGGCTTGAAGTTTGCACAGCTAGCGAGCAGAGGCGTCTCGGTTTTATTGAGGCACTGTATCCAGGATACTGTATCTAAGGTCTGTTCTTATCTTCAATAATCCAGTATCTCCCCCCCAAGATAATTCTGAAAATCTGGAAGGAAAAAACCCAAAACTGATAACATCTTTTTCATGACATTTATATAATTACTCTCGTCAGAAATAATTTTCAGCCTACTACGAGAGATCTAACCTCTGTTCGGTAGCTAGGAAACAAAGGAATAACAGAAAGCAATTGCTCACTCAGTTAAACCTTCTGAACTTCGGAGCATGTTCAGGTGCATATAGATTTAGTCAGAAAAGACAGTCCTTTCTCAAAAGGAAAAAAAAAAACCTTTATACTTTCCTTTCAGCATTTTTGACAGAGACGTGACACACTGAGAAACTAGGGTTAGCACCTTTCAATCAGGCAAAATTCAAGTTTAACTAAATTTTATAGAGAGAGATTTCTATTTTCTTATCTTGATCAATATTTTAGCATTCCCACATGAAGAAGAGGCAGCAAAAAAAGGCTCAAAGAGGGTGAGATTAATTCACTATTTGAAATAAAAAAAAAAAGTATTAAAATAAATGAAACTGCTCTTTAATTTCCACAATTCTTTCTCACAAATGACTTTTTTTAACTGAACACAGTTGTTTTCTAGTTTAAGCTTGTCTTTTTTAAAACTATAGATTTCCACTACCCTTGTGTGAAAAGGTTTTCACCAATACCCATTGGGTGATTAGTTTTGTCCTGTCTGTTGATCCATACTTCTTTAGTAATGTAAATCTGCCTGCATTTTTCGTAAAAGAAGGTTTATCTCTTCCCATTTATCCCAAGCCAATGACTTTCTGCCTTTTTCTTACCACTGGTGTTGAAGCTTTCGCCTCTTTCCTAGGCATTTCAGCCAGGTCCAGCTCTCCCAAGTCTTTAACTTCTTGTCTTTAGGAGGTTTTTGCAGTATCATGTATTGGATGGAAAACACCCAAAGCTGAAGGTTTTCACTGGGGGTTGTTAACTCACCTTCTGAAATTCAGCTGTGAACATTGCATCACAGGAGCCTCTGCGCAGCCCCAGAGATGGGTCCATCTGGCACCGTCACGGCTTCTTGCTGTGGTTGATTCCTCAGCCCCATCCTCTAGAGGCTTGGGAACAGGACACCAGTCAGCACTTCTTAGCTGCAAAAGAAAATGAATTTAAAGCTTCATAGCTTGGCAGAAAGGACACGGCTGGGAAAAGAGTCGTGTGTGCTTGCGATTCTGCTCACATCCTCCCGTGAGCTGCTCACCTAACTTTGTCCTTCTGGAATAACTCCCTGCAGAAAGTCATGATGTAAGCCACAGTTTGAGGCAGCTTCCCTTAGAAACAAAAGAGAAAAGGATATAAAGAACTGGCCCTTGTTCATATTTTACGCAACTTGTTTCTTTTTCATAACTCTTTATTTGCCCGGGACAGCTGTTAACATACTGGTTCTTCATTATGCTGTAACAGCCTCATACCTTATTCTCTTGGGTTCCATAATATTTTCTACACTCCTCCAAAGAAGTTACTTAATTTATCCTTTCAAAGCACCTAAACCAGTTTCATGTTGCATTTGAGTTCAGGTCTCCGGAGATGAAAGAACGTCACCCTACAGTATTATACATCTTTTTGTTTCTACTTTCTAGGTGAGTTTAACAGGAAGAAAACTTTCGGACTTCATTACCTGTTGAAGCCTATAGAAAGCAGGCTGTATTTTTAGAACAGTGGCATTATTCTGGGCAGAGGGAGACTATATTGAGCAGATTCAGCCTAGGTATGTCCCAGAACAGCCTGGAAAGGATTTTCACAGCATGGCAATATGGGCTGGGTGCTCCCTGAGAGTCAGTTTACCTCTGCAAAATAATTATTTCTCATATCTCTTCTGCACTTATTGCAAAACTTGGATCAAAAGGCTGTGCTTCAGGGAAATGCAAAGCTGATGGCCTTTGCCAGAGTAATTAATTTGTAGTAATCTGAGTGCTTCATTTCAATAACATTCCTTTTACTGCAAAATCAAGAAAAAAAAAAAACATAAAAAATAGGTCAAATATTACAACAACAATAGGTAGTCAGTACACAACTAGCAACTTTTGCATTTCATATGAAATACATTCTCTTACTTACATAGTTAATAATCAAATCACAAGAACATGAAATGTAGTGTAATGTTGAAATCTTCTTGTTGAGTGAACAATCGTAATACCAAAAGAACATTTTGTGCTATATCCTTCTTTTGTTTCACTCTTCCAGACAAACTCACAAGCCTGGCTCTGCAACCAGCGATAACTCCCGAGCTTGTGCACGGTCGTGTCCACCTGAAGTGCTCTTACCACCGCCCCTCCTCAAAGCCACCGCTGCAATACCTGGTGGTCTGGTCACGCCTGTCCACCCCTGGCAAGAAAGAGCAGATTCAGCGTGACACCACCCTGCAGTCTTTTTCCTACATCGAGATGAACGGCGTAAATCTCAGATTGGGAGACACGGTAATGCCACCCCGCCTTCAGCAGAAACAAAGGTCAAACACTCAAGGGGATCAAATCCTTTTCTTAAATCTTTGTTGTGTTTTTATTAGTGCTGCTCCTCACTTATTATACTTACAACTACTGCAGAAAAAAAAAACAAAAAAAACAAAAAACACCAAAACTGAAATTGCTTTGCAACAAGATTATTAAACAGCATAAACAGCATTTACCAGATTCAGGATCTGTAATATTTCTTTGAATTGCAGTGAGTTCAGGGAAGCTATCCATTTTGCTATTTTCTAAAGGCAACTTGAGTCTTTGCACTTACTTTACAGCTTGAATGCCATGAAGCTGGTATGAGTGGTAGGTACATGCACCTGAGCCAATTTTCACCTAGTACTTTTTGTATCTTGCAGCAGCGAGAATTTGCCATAGAGGCAGGCTCAGCTATACGCACTCAGTAATTTTTATACTCATGGAGCAGAGCCACAATAACATCTTTTCAAAGAAAAGAAGGACGGTACATTTTAAAATAGAGGGAGGTTTATTTTATGGTCTTTTTCATGGTGTTCTGCCTCTCTGATTCCAAATTCTTGGTTCAATAGCATACTGAAAGATAGAGTTCATTACAAAACAATCTTTAAGAAGTATATTTGATGGCTTACATAGCAACACAGATCTAGTTTCAACAACAACAACAAAACAGAATCCAATACAAGATGTGAAAAAAAAATGAGTTGTGTATGAATTCATGGCCTTTCATGGTCTAGAAACAAGACTTTTAAAGTTAAATTAGGTTCATAACTTTTATAGGCAGAGAGCCATTAGTGATGCTACAATGAACTGAAAGAATAAACAGGGATAATGTCCTTGTGTTAAAAGTAGGTTGGAAATAGTCTTGGCATTTTGCAGCTCTTCTTTGAGATATTTAAGAAATGTGAATAAGCTTTTTCCAGTTCTTGAAAGGATGAGTCATTTATAACAGTAGCACAATCTAGATATTTTTTACTCATTTCTCCTCGTATTTTGCTTCCTGAGTTCAGAATCTGACTGATGCTGCCCTCACTTATATTATAACATGAGGCAGACAATTCTGCCAGTTTAAGACAAGTTTGTGTTACGAGGAGATATTTTCATCAAAATAATTTCGCTTGCAATCACTTCAAACCTAGTTTTAACAATCCTGAGGGATTCAGAGAAAATATAGTTCTGTTAACTAGTAGCATCACCAAATCTTTATAAGACCATTTTTATTATATTAAGTTTTCAGTAAGCCCTTCTTTGTCCTCTGCTGAAACTACATGTTTAATTTAGTGGGTTTAGTGAGGCTAAAATGTTCTCTTCCTTGCTAGATTTCTTTAAAGGTCTTCATGGCCTATTTGACTAATTATAATTATCCATAAATCATCACTGGTGAAAACTAAGCAATGAAGCCTCAGCTGTAACTGGGAATTGGGTTTTACATAATGAAGATTAAAAAAAGCAGTTCACCGTGTTTGCCATCCCACTCTGGGTGTCTAAGAGTCCCAAAGCGGCAGACTCCCCTTTCACTCCAGTGGTGGAAACCTGAAGCAACTTAGTAAGCATCGGTAGGGCCACTGCAAAGGAAAGGTGATGCCACTACAGGCAGAGTCAGACCCCGGGTACCAAACTCCACCACACAGAGGTAGTTTGTCACCTTCTCCCAGCCCATTAAAGATGCAGGTGGAAGGGTTTTTCTCAGGCAGCTTTAAAGGAAAGCCAGATCCTCCCTGATAACAGCCATATTAGAGAGGAGACAATGAACCTGGGGTGCTTTGCAGTTCTCTTTCCCCTTCTCTGAGCACAGCCCAGTGGTAGCATCCCCATAGCTGCGGACTGCCAGGGTGCATGGCGGGTGTTCAGAGCAGATTTTGTCCCCCAGGGATGCAGAATTTACAGCACTTTGAAACCTGGTTGCTTTTGTTTGACCTACCCTTCGTCTGCGTGCACTTAGCCTGAATTTGGCCTCAATGCTTTTACAGTCTGAAATCAGCATACTCTCTATTCATTCCTAGATAAAAAACTACAGCCAAGCAAAAATATTTTTTTTTAATCACATCTTAGGTGATTGATATCTATGCTATTTTTTATCTGTCAGAAAGTCTCCAGGTAATAGGTTAGTCACATAATAGAATATCTATTGATATATTTTAATACGCAGTCAAACCTTAGAGAAGAGTTTAGATTTATCGGCCAACATTTCTGAACTTGTATTGACTAAACAGCCAGTTATTTTTTAATAGCCATCATGTGTTCTGTTCTCCCTCATCTTTGGGCTCCAGTTTTGTTATTTCAGACAGTAATGTTGGCAGCATAATGTTTGCAAAGTATTGCAGCCTTAAATAAATCTATAACATGCCTCTATTTCTATATAAACGCTGAAAGAAGCCTACTTCATCTTATATGAAAATTCTGGCATTCCTAAGCCTTATTTATGCGATAGTGACAGAGGTCATTTCATTCCTCGAGGCACAGCCATCTATAAATTATAGCAGCACACTGTGAGTAATGAGTTATGCTAAGAAAGAAAGGTATTTAGAAGAAAACTGTGCAGATTTTGCTCAGCACAGCAATCCAAAAGTTCATACAGCGAGGAGCAATTGTCACCATACATAAACTATGATGTGCATTGTAAAATAAAAAAGTTTAAGTAAAATCAGCCTTTCCAAGCTCTGTGCTAGAAGCGCCTGTTTCACGTGGCACTCCGCGACAGCAGAAGAATATGCAAAAGACTGCAAATTAGTGCTTCAGTATAGAAAATAACTAATTTTCACTCACAAGGGAAGAGAAATGAACTTTCCCCCTGCTTAAATACTTATTCCATCCCAGCCACTGGACTTGACAAAATCAATCAGAGAACAGGAAGACCTGCCTATTTGTAGGTCACACCTGAGTTTACAGTTTCTTTCTCAACCTTCAGGTAGAAAATTAGGAGCACCCCTGCAGAAACAGAGCTCTGTGTGGTCTTGTACAGAGATTTTAAAGCAGAGAGGGTCAGAGAAATGATGAGCAAAACTCTGCAGCTGATAAGACACCTCGCCACTACCCTGAGAAAATGTCTTTCCTTAGTAGATGAATGACCTACAGTCAGCCTCCACATACTGTTTGGTCACTTGGCAACTGGAAGGAGCTGCCTTCTGTATATATAGCGAGTAGCAGAGCGACCGGAGATGGTCTTCCCGCAGTGTCAAGTCACGCTGCTGCACCACTCCCTCCCTTCTGCAGCCAACAGCCCATCACAGGGAGCGATTTGTGTTCAAAAGCTTTGAGGTCGAGTTTGTTAATTAATTCAAAGTCCGATTCTCCCTACTTCCCCCTTCCCACTAACCCTTCTGGAAAGCTTTTCCAGAGACTTTGTTCCTGTCCCTCTCTGCACATACCTACAGCCAGATCATTTCCTCGAGAGAATGAGAACTATTTTTTTTTTTTTTTTCCCTCTGGCTTCCCTAGAAATGCCATCCTCCAGCTCTGCTCATCCTTTGCTCTTTTCATCAAGGCTGTAAACCACAGCTCCATCCCTCCCTCCCTCCCACACTCCCCAGCTCCCAGCAGAGCGACTCCTCGAGGCTTTTCTAACCCCAGCCCATTAGCGTTTAATAGAGCAGGCAACAGCAGCTCGGAGGCTTTGATAGCCATCGCGAGACACCCTTTTCCCTGGCATGATCGATTCCCTGCCCAGCCCTTCACCTGCAAGGCGTGAGGGTGGTTGAGTGACTCTTCCCCTTGCAGCCCCAGCCTGCCTTTTGACATGGGCGATGTAGCTAGGAGGGTAGGTCCAATCCTGGAGTTAATAGACTTAATCACTCACAGCTTAGGCATCTGCACTTACGAGCAGTATTCCGACTTCCCTGCCCAGTGAATGAGAAGAAGCGGGTATTCCTAAACACTACCTGATGTTGAGAAGGGAGCTTCCCCCAGGTGGCCAACCTAAATTACTGACCAGAGCAGCATCCTTGAATTCCCACACCACTCAGGAGATTGGACGTTCAGGTCAAGAAAGTGCCTCCCATCTACTTTTTAATCCAAGTCCTACTCAGCTGTACCTGGCAGTATGGAGTCTTTGGAAGATCACTACCAGTAAAAGCAAATATTTCAACTCTAAGTCTTCACTGTTGTCACTGTGGGGCCTCTGGCACTAAAATACAGCTCAAGCTCTTGCTGGAGAGATGGGAAACAGGTAGCTGATCCTCCCGGCTGAGTCTGGTGAATGTCCTGCCCTTCCCAAGGGCATCCCACCCCAGAGCATAGGTTGCACTAGGAGAGGAAGTGGAGACTGAAGCCAGGGACCGGCACGTGCATTTGTTTCTTTTCTCTGGTGACTGTTTAGCTAAAACACAGCCACAGTCCTCATGGGCAGACCCAAAGCCCGTACTCCCATCTGCCAGCTCTCCCTATTTTGAGGACAAGCCCATTGCCCTGGGACACTGTTGAGAAGGCTGAGGGCACCATTTCTGCCAGGGCTTTGAGAAACACATGGTTTAGGTTGGCCTTTCTGAGAGGTTCTGAAATTACCTGGCAAACCGAGGAGCCTTCACAGGTACCTGACCTAAGAGAAGGGATGGATTTTGATCACAAAACAAGTATCTCCTGTTTTGACTTTGGGAACCCAACCCTTTATCTGAGCACAGCTGGGAGGGGCTGATGAAACTGGAGGCATGGCCATGATGGACGTGCCAGCAAGCATCCCCCTCCGTGCCCCCACCTCTGCGCATGCCGCCTTTGAAGATGGCAACAAACGTGAATGTGACTTTCTTTGAGCTTTTCTGTCTCTGCCCTTGGCCCCACGACTCTCACTACACACTCAAGCTGCCACAGATGATCCCTGCCCTACATTCAGAGATAATTAGGGGCAGAGAAAAGGGTGAAACTGGTTTTATGTTTGAAACGAGTATAAACAGCTGATTTGGGGGAGATTTAGATTCTGAGAGCTCAGGAAAAAACCCCACATTTTTATATGCATGTTGCTAGAGGGAAATTTGCCCAGAATGTTGACAGGTCCTGGGATTAAAATACTCTCCTGACTGTTTCCCAGAGCTAACTGACCCCCACCAAATTAATCACTGCATTCTGCTTTTAACTAAATACTCTGCTCACAGTGTTCACAGCAAAGTGGGAAAGAATCTGATTGATTCCACTTAAGGGTGGAAATCTGCTCCAACACACAGGAAAGGAGAAACTTTTTAGCTACCAGGGCCTTTTTCTGTCGGGATTTTGTGCCTAAAAGTTTTCCACCCTGTGGGGAGATCTGCTGCTGTATGGGGGAAAGGGAGCAGCCCATGCCCAGGAGCAATCTGGTCATCCTGTCCGAGGGCACCCTTTTATTTCTGTTTCTTTAAAAGGGATGATGAAAAATTATGATTTTATTTTTAACAGATCTGATGAGTTTGTAGAAAAATACTGCCTAACCTGTCACGGCCATCAGCATACTGCTGTCAGTGATGCTTTTATCTCTTTGCTTTAAAAAGGCTGCATCCTGAGATGGGGAGAGGGGAGAGAAGAAGAGAAAGAAAAAGTTGATTACTGAACTGGAGAAAAAGAGCTAGTATTTAGCTGAAGGCAAAAAAAACTCCTCGGAGTGACTATCATAATAATTATGTGACAAACTGTCAACCTGTAGCTCAGTAGCCGATGAACATATCTGCTGATTGTGAAGTGAAGTGTGCACCTAACAAGGTAAAGGCACTACAAGGGGAGGAATGATATAAAAGACAGAAATAAAATGTAACTCATGACGGCTGTCCGTACATTTCGAATTTGCAAAGTTTGTGCTCATCTCTAGAAGCACTGAAGATAGAACTGGAATGGACAGGTAGTCTAAGAATATCTCAGTGTATCATTACAGAGTAATCTTTGATTTTAGAGTTCAGTGCTTTATCAATAAAATATACTGCTAAAATATATATGTGAGAAAATACAATGCTCGCAGGGAATGAGGCTGGGTTCTGACATTTCCCAGGATGTCACTTTGGGGAAGATCACTGGGATGCTCCGTCAGCGCCGGGCATCCTCATGCACAACCCTGCTGTCTCTCATTACAGTCCCCTCCTTGGCAGGAACACTCCACATGGTGTGCTCAGAGAGATGTCTCCCTGCGAATATATTTGGTAAAAACATCAAAGCCAAAAGTGCAAATAACGAGGCAAGTGTAAATATAGTATCTGCAGTGCGGGTGCATTGGATTTGCTCAATGAGGTCTGCCAAGGAGATTGTTGGTTTGGTTTTTTTTTTTACACTAGGGGGAATATATGTTACCTGAACTCTGTCTCTGTTGTCACCGCCTTGTCGGATCCCGATTTTGCAGACTGTCCCGGTGGCAGCTATAGGAGAAGCAGCTGTAGGAGAAGATCAACGCTCGCCTTCTGCCTTCCCACCCAGCAGAACTTTTTTTGAAAACTTTGGAAGCTGAACGCGAGCCTTTAGGGAATTCTTGGAGATAATAAATATCTAATGATAACAGGGGCTTATTACCTGGAGGAGACGACGACTTCTCCTTTGGAGGCAAACTGGCTAACTGTGAAGTATCTGAGGAGTTTTAACTGTAAAGTATCTCTGTGAAACCTGTGTCATTTTTTCCCCCCCAGTACACCCAGTACGACCTCAAGGCTTCCATCTAGTTAACGGAACAAATAACACTACTTTCACTGGGTGGGAAACTTTATGAAGGTAAAAATGTCCCAAAAGGCACATAAACCTGGGACTGAGCTGGACTGGAAATGATCCACCTGAAGAGCACAGAAAACACTTGATTTTTCCCGTAGCTGTACAAATGTTGTTGTATTGCTGGTGGGGCATTTTTGTTGTGCTCAAATGAGTTAGGAAAGAGGATTCTTCAGTTTGGAGGAAACTCATGACTTGATGGTAATGAAGAGAGACCTTTAGGGTGGTAAAAGAAATATTCCAGAGGGCTATCCAACTCATGCCCATATGACCATACGAATCTGGGAATATCTTGGTTTTGAGCTTGTTTCATTGCCACTGGTGATGAGAGTTGCGCCTGAGCCGGCAGGTGAGAGCTATGGACAGCATCATGGCTGGTGAGTGGTGCTGGAAATTCCATCCAAAGGAGTTTATCACAATGGAAAATAAATTAGATTGGTCCTATTTCTCCTCATGGGTTACTTGAGGCTTAAAAAAGGCAGTAGCTATAAATATGCCATCTGACTATTTGGAATTGATTTAGTGTGTCACAATCTGTTACTCCATTTCTGAGAAGAGGCCAAAAACAAAAATTCAGAAGTACAGTTTCAGAGCCTATTGTCGTTTGCTTTAAGGAAAATTTCTGTAGTTTAATCTTATGATCCCAGAAATGATGTTAGCAGTTTGGGTTTTCTGAAACCAATGAAACATTAAGATGGCAGATGGTGTGCAGGCTCAGAAGATATAAAGGTTACGTGACTGTGCTAGGAATAAAACATAAATGGCCTGGTATGTTGTCTTTGGTGGCAGGGTTTGGGTTTTTTTTTGTTTTGGAGGAATTTTTATTTTATTTTATATTTTACAATGTAAACCCTGTAGGCACATCTGCAACATCTTTTATAATGCAATAAGGAATAAAAAGAGCTTCCTATATTGCTGACACAGATTCCAAGACTGTATGACTGTCAAACTAATTAAAATGAAAAAAAAAACTGCTTACAAACATGGTACAGAGAGAGGATAGTTGATCCAGTGGACAGACTGAAGTCTGGGATCCCAAGGGCTAATGTCCTAATCCTGACAGTAACAACTATGAACAATGTAATTCTCCCTAATTAAAATGAGTTAATACCACTAACCAAAGTGTTTGAAAAACTGCAGAAGAAAACACACCGTAAGCATTCAATGTTATTAATTGCTGAGACAGAAGCCATGTTTCTTTGCTTATTAAATGCATCAAAACTTCTTCCAAATCTCAAGATTTATGCAAAATATTTTTAAAACCTCAACCGCAATATTAGTTTCAACAGTAGAAAAAAAAGGCTTAACAACTCTGATCAAGAGGAAGATGCATAATTATATGAATTTTCTTCAAGAAAAGCTATAGCATATGCTGTTTATTTATTACAGGTCTTTTGCACTGTCACGGCTTTTACGAGGGATGTTCCTGAGCAGCAGTCGTTGCCTGAAGAGAGCAAAGGTTTCTATGCCGGGATTAAGGTAATGCCAATGGCCCTGATTTACAGACTTGGCACATCCCTAGGGAATATTTATACATTATCTGACATGCTCTGAAAAACAAGTCACGGAAACATAAGCCTTGATCATCATAACCAGTGCTGCTTTTATGTTCACTTTGAGAAAATGTCTTAATAAATTATACGGCTTTCAGTCTGCTTGTAAAACGTCCTAAAGTGCCCATCAGCACCCTGTGCAGGTGTTGACACTAATGCGCCATAAAGAATGTGCAAAACTACATCTTCCAGTAAATACACCCCAAAGTACTCTGGTGGTTATGTATAATGGGACGACACACCTACAAGACTGCAGAATTTCATTGTACTTAAACCAGAAGAAAGCAAAGAGAAAAACTAGTTTTTACCCATCATCTTTTTATGGTCAAACACTGCAAAAACCAAATTGCTGAAGATAAATTCACTCCGAGTGCAAAAACCAGGTCTAATCCCACTCAAGGATTAGACTGTTGGTCTTGCCGTCCAGGAGAATTTGAGATCTCGGTATCTAAACTTCATGCCTCCATGAATTGTGTTTGAAAAATCTGGTAACCTGTTCTGTGTGACATTTGAAGAACAGTTTTGGGTTTTTTTCTGGAAAAGTCAGAATTTCCCAGGCAATGGAAATTCCCATTTCTGACTAGCCCTGAGCGCTCTTTCTGCTCTTGCCCCAGGAGAACAGACAGACAGAAATGGCACAACCCGAGCTCTCTCCCCGGCACACAAGCCACCGAAGTTGTAATATATTATGTACAGAGATATCCTTCTTCCTGCCATAGCAGGGAAGAGGAATTGGGCAAAAATTGCACTCACTTTGTACCTGGGGCAGAATACAAGCATAGAGTCCGTGACTGTGAGGTAATGCCATACTTCAGGCCATGAATATTGCTGGTATTCCTCCTAGTGCATGGGAAGAGGACCCCCTTTTAACCAGGGATATTAAAAATTAATATATTCTATGGTATCACGCTATTTTCAGGCTTAATAAAAACCTGTTTTGAGATTAGGAGATGAGAAGCAATTAGACACTATATCTGACATCTGCAAACATTTTCTTAATTACCGAGAATGTTAAAGTATTTTAACAACAATTTCACCTTATAAAGTTGAAGATCATTACTATGAAGATTATTATAATTATGAGGATTATTATGAAGATTATTATTATTTTATAAGCAATCATATCTTTTCATAATTGATTAAAAACACTCAAGATTTTACAAATATCAGCATTGCCTAACTAATCTGTCAAAATGATCTTCTTCTTTCCAGTTTTTACCAGAATCGTTACAAATTGTAGAGGATAGCAAAGAGCATGTTTTGACCATTCTGAGCACTGTACCCATTGCTTGTCCCGGGCAAGATGATTCCTGTAAAATTACTTTACAGCTAAGTACTGAGGATTTGGGTAAGAGTTTTACCTATGGGCTTCGAATTGATGTGATTATTTTTTCCTGTATTTATGTTATGAGGAATTCCAACAGAAATTATAAGACTTAAATAACAACAAAGGGCAGAAGTCATAAAATCAACAAACTAGGCCATATATTTGTTTACAATATAAAATAGATGATAATATCACTCAGGCTTTTGAGAAAGAATAAAAAAAAATCTGACTAGCAATAACCTGAATTGTGATCCTTTGAGATTTATGGATGAAATAACTATGAGTAGAACTTATTTTAAATTCCAGGAGTATAAAATTCCATTTTAAGTTTTTGCAGCAGCAATGGTCTTAGGTAGAATAATTTCATTAATTATCAATAAGAAGCTCACCTGCAGATTTATTATTCAGTAAATGTGTACTGAAGCCTTTTTTTTTTTTTCTTTTGCTGGCTTACAGTTTTTTTCTGCCTCAATATAGAGGAAAAAATCATTCTTATGCATATATATTATTCTCTTTCTAAAGGTATTTTTTTTACTTGAAAACATTCCCAGGGTCACGTAGAAAATTCTTGCCCTTTTTATCAGTAAATGTTTTCCTCAGGTTAATCTGGTGGAATACCACACTTAACCAAGGGGGGCATATATATATTTACTTTCCATTTGCACTAAATAAAACACCCAACCCTTTTTCTAAAAGGTATTTATTTCTCTTCCATAGGTGACTCAATGAGAAAAATGATTAGACATAGGATTACAGCCACAGTTTCTCTACCCACAAAAAGACAGCTCAAAGAAAAAAAAAATGTCAAAACCCGGAGAGTTCCTGATATTTTTCGCTTTCTAAATCCCTTTCCTTTCTCTCCCCATCATCAGCCAAGTGCTTAGGCAGAAGGAAAAAATCATTCAAATGGTATCATAACACAATGATCTTAAACTGAAAGGCACCTTATGGTTCCAGCAGCTGTGTTGGCTCTTGTACATGGAGTGCTTTGCATTTCTCCATGGCTCAGTGCTGCTCTGTTCTACATATTGTTCTTGGCTTAGAATCTCTGCTGGTCCATCAGGCAAACATCCACTGAGCTCATGGGAATAGATTTTCTTAGATATTGAGGTAGCTAAGAATGCAGGCTGGTGTGTGGTGGGACATCTCACAGCCTCCAAGCAGCTTAGACACCTACCGTTTATGAGGATTGAATGAGAATTAGTCACATAAGCTATCAAGGTAAAATTTTTAACTCCCAATTTCTGAGGCATTGATAAAGCCTTTCAACATCTCAGTGAGAATGAACGCATGGTCCAGGAGCTCTCAAGTGGCGGAGGTTGAGTTTGATAGATCGGACTGAGGCTGACCCCTTGCCAGGGTCTTCTCCAGTCCTAAAATGTGCATTTGACTGGAAGAAAGAGAGGAGGCAAGATTTGCAGAAGCAGCTTTATTTTCAAGCTGTCAATGGGCTTGACGTGTTGGTGCCAAGAGGTCCCAGGATGGAGGAACAACTCAACCAACTGACTAATCTTTGAAGGAACTTGTCACCGAATTGGAAAATTTCCGTTAGTTTTAATCAACTCATTTCTGCAGCTTAAACTAATAACCAGCTCTAGCCCTTGATTGCTCCATCCTGAGGCTATTTCCTTGCATGATACTTGGGCCGTTTATGATCAATTGAGATGTGTGTATGTACTTAAGGTTGAAAACCTGCTGCTGTGTGTTTGCATAACTGCATGTCTGGTTTGTGCCTTTATTGTCTGTAGGGTCCGTTAGTTTATTTGTAGGAACACTGTGGGCTTCTGAAAAAGGTAATGTCGGCCACAGTGCTCTAAACTGAAAATAAAAACAACTTTAGCTGAGATTCGTTTATACTGAATAAATTAACTGACAAGCTCCTTGTCTTACTGAATCAATATAACAACACTGTTGTGCTAATTATGTAGGGAATAAGTGATAAGAAAGCTAATTACAAGCACAGAAATATCTCTCTCAGTTCAGACAATATCATAATGAATGCCAAGGCACAGCAGAGCCACTGGAGTTCAGCTTCTGTTAAGTTTATCATTACTATTTTGACAAGATGATTTTCTTTGATTTTAAACTTTTGTTCTGGGTTGTGAGCACCGCTCATGGGGCTGTAATGGCAATAACTATTCCTCATGGAAACCTCCAATTTAATTGAATCAAGAACCTTGAAAATGAGCCAGGACTTTTCTATAAGAAGTGAGGCAGCCTTTAAGGATTTGGTATGAGAAATAATATGCTATTAATATTTGTAGGTTTTTAGTTCAGTTCCTATAGAACTCTACATGGTTAATTTAAATTATATTTTATGAGTCTTTTCCATAAGGAATAAAACAGTGATTATTTGATCATGTTAGAAATACCAGCTTAAAATACTTGAATGCCATCTCCTATAAATTATTGAGCAGTTCTGAAAATGGGGAAAAATATATGAAAATTGATATTTTGATATTAGATTAATTCCACTGATGTCATTTCTAGAACTTTGTTCTTTTCAGATGATCATTATTGGTCTGGGACAGAAAACTAAATACTCAGCACAAACAAGAGTAGTGGACACTACTAGTCTTGCACCTAGAAGAGGTCCCTTTAGGAGAGATATGATGTGCAGAGGCAGAGCTGAGTGACTTGGGTTGCCATTGCCGTATTGATTGTATCACCACCCATCACTTCCCTATCCATCACAGATACTTACATAGCTGGTACCACCATAGCTTATTACTTTTCTGCATTCTTTCAGCTAATGTGTCCTCACAATGCCTCTGTGAAATACAGAAATATAACTACCGTCATTTTACAGGTTGGAAAATAAAGCGCAATAACCCAGCTAAGCCAAAAATACAAAGAGAAATCTGCTGCATTTTCCTTCCTGTCACGGATCTGAAGTTCACTATAAACTGACTCGAGAACCCTCCCTTTCCAGATCAAAAATTCTGTTTATTTTAAATAAAATAATTCCCAGCAGATACCTCCTTACAATAAAGCTAGTGAAAGATAAATGTTTTCCAGAAACACAGACTCATCTCTTTCTTTGTCACAAGAACTACTCGTCTTCATTCCCTGGGCATGGACCCATAAAGATAAGACTGTCATTCCAGAAATATTAGCACCTGTGGAAAGAAAAGCACCGCTGAGTTTTAGTAAACTGTCTACTGCAGAGGGAAGGGGGAGAAAAAAGCACAGTAAAATGTGCCAAGGGATGCCAGCCTGAGCCAGTCTCAACTGTCTTTATGCAAACCCATCTGGTTTCAAGGCATGTGTGTCCTGGAATGTGAAACACTTGTGTTGGATGGTAAACAGGGTACGGGCAACTGTTTGGGTAACTCTTGTCAGACTCGGTGTTCGTGTTCATTTTAGATAGTCAGTTACTGAGGTCCCCAAACATCGCCCTTTCGGCATGCCGGGTGGATCTGCGGTGGGCCCCCTGCTCGGAAAGCAGCTGTGCAGCCGCCGTGCTGACAGTGACGGCCGTGACGGACTTCGCTCAGGATGGGGACCGCGTCAGCCGCATCCGAGCTGAGCCAGTCGGACGGAGGGATTTGCTTTGGAGGGCTTACACACCCAAGGATGTGGAGGTCGGGTCCTAAAATAACGTGGAAAATGTGTCAAATTTAAATGGGAGATTTCATACTGCAGAAAACAATGATAAACCTTAACCATGTCAACATTTGGGGACTGCTGTCAGCAGAGTAAACCAAAACAGCCTCTTTATATGCCAAGAAAATTAACATGTAAAGCCTTTTGCTTTAACATATTTAGGTTTGATTATTAGTCAGCACATCAGAAACGTCAAATGCTAGATTATGGATGTAACGAGGCAAGCATGGGTATGCTGGAAGAGGAGAGAGGGAGAACCCAGGTGAGGGAATTAGCACCTTTTCAAGAAGGAGGGAGAGGGAAAACGGAAGGTTTGGAGAACAGTTTCTGAAAAAGCAGTGCCTCAGTAATGAGAAAGGGGGACCTGGACTCAGCAGCACTGTGTTCAATTTGTGACTGTGCCAGGAATCACCAGAACACCTCTGATGACACACGTGGCTGCTCCATCCCTTCATTTATCCCTGTACAAAACATCCAAAATAAAAATAATAAGAATCAATCAGGGAGGCAAGCCATTTTTTCCCTGTCTAGAAAGGAGTGTGGTGAGCAGGGACAAGCCCGCTATCTGTGAAGTTGTTTCAGGGCCTCAGCTGGGAGGTTTGAGACCTGTAATCCCACCGCCTGAGAGAATAAACCAGAACGCGGATTTGACTCAGCTAAATTTCTCAGAGCAGTGGCACGTCCAAGCTGGTATATTTTAAGTAACCGAAAACAACCCCCCAATGAAATCTATAAATTCACTGCCCTGATTTTTGTGGATTTGCTCATGAGAGAATGAGATTAAAATGGACCAAAAGAATTTTTGTCTTCAAAGGTAAAATGCCTGGCACGTGACTATATCTTTTCCTCTCCAGCATAGGCTTCTTTTAAACTTTAAGATTCTTACATCAGAAAGTGCAGCTAATTCCATGTAGTGCACTCACATACTCATATTTTGTCTTGAAGTTACAAATGCTTCTATTAAAATATGAAAATGTAGCAAGTGTGAAACAGAATTAATCAATTTTAATAATAAATTCTATCTATCTCAGTTAAAACTCGATCTATGGATACATGATAGACATTACCTTCCTTTCCCTTCATTTCCCCATTGCTGCTTTGCAGTTAATTAGAGGTGTTAATGTAAGACAGTTCCTGCAACATATCAAGGAAAAATCCATGTATTAAAATCCATATAATCTTTAGTCCTTCAGACTTGTTCAAATGTTTTTGATTTATCTGAAAATTGAATGGAAGTGGTGGGCAGAACATCCTGAGACATTCAGACACCCGATAAAGTGTTTTTCTGCAGTAAACTAAGACTGCCCAACAACTAGGAGTTGCACTCTTTGCTGGTGTCATGCAAGAAAAGAGCAGAGCCAAAAGGGCCAAGTGGATTTATCTGTGCAAAGGTTTTACTTAGGAAGGTTTGTGGCCATGGAGAAAACAGGAACATTCTGAGACACTTCTTTATATCACACTGTAAGTGCAAATGATACAATTGACCTCAGATCAGAACACTGTTCTGAGAAGTGCTCAGTTTTTCTGTCCTCAAGACCGCCGCTCTATAGTTTGGTATGTCAGACACCAGTGGGTGTCCAAGCAATGTCTCTGTGAGGTGGTTAAGGGACATTTTAAAACACAGATGATGTATTGCCGCAGGTGAAGAATTTTGTCAGGGAGTGTGGTTCTATCTTCACCCTTTTATTCATTTATTTAATTTCACCACTGCTCCTAAAAGCTAAGTTCTGCTTTGCTGCTAAAAGACCTCACAAAGATATAGCGGCCATTCTTCTTCCCTGCTCCACGGATCGTGGCAGAACTAACTAGATTGCACCTCTGGATTTCTCACGGGCAAAAAGTGAGCAAAAAATTAACAGCCCTGGCCGAGAAATCAGCCTGGCAGGTTGGACATGGGAAAACAACAATTCTTCATCACTCCCACCAGCATGACTGGGAGCTCTCCATGTTGCCAATCTTTGCACAACCCAGAGTTGCGTTTCTGAGAACTGGATAGCAGAGTATGAAAAACACCATTGTGAGCAGACGTGGCCCCAGGTACCTCTGGTTTTCTCAGGCATATCTGCTCCTTGCAGGGTAGCAGGACTCTCATACCTTGTCTGCAACCCAGCCTATACCCCCATAACCAAGAGATGACGCAGCTAAAGATCTCTGTTGCCTTAGTAGATCCTTTCCTCTTTTAATCACACGCCGAAAGCAGGCAGCTCCAGCAGCCCGATTTGGGCCCTCGTCGCCAGTACCCAATCAATAACCTGAACATCAAATGTAAAAATCAGCCATTCAGATGCTGTATCAGGAATTTTAAGGTCAAATTAGGGGACAGGCAGTGACTACTACTAAAATATGCTAATGCTGCTTAATTACAGCATACCTTATACCATACTTCAGGCATTAAAATTAGTACAATTTAATGAGCACTCTACTCTCCTGATAATTTCAGTGAATGATCTACTTCCTAGCCAAAAAGTTTAATAAAAAAAGCTTCACTTTTTACCAGGTAAAGGAAGACAGTGCATTACATCAGGTGGAATAGGAGCACTTTGAACTCCCTTATTGCATGTGATTAAACTCCGTTGTTTGAAAGCAAAGCCTATTTTGTACCCGTTCGCAATCATGTTTTAGAAGTCAGATTTTAGTTTGTACTTGACACATGAATCCTGCCCCTAATGTTTTGTGAGGAACAGTAATGAAGAAAAACTGCTGTGTAGACTGTATTCATTACACATTTCATTTTAACTAGGTCACAGTTCGAGACCTCCCAACAGGGAACTGCTACTCTTTCACTGATCCACATATTATCACATTTGATGGATGGTGAGTATTCTACTTTGAAATAATTTGGCTCAATTACTGCAGTTTTCAGTTTCTGGATGTAGGATGCATTTGGTTTTACATTAGAATATCAAAAGACCGTTGTACTAGTTTGCTTATAGTGATTAATGTAGTACTTCAATAACATATATGGTTTCCTTCCAGCTGTTTATGCTCCTTTTAACAAAAGGACTAGAAATGGATTGATCTTGAAGCGGCAATGGGTTTGAGTCTGAATAATTTTTACATGACAAAGGTCAGATTCTAAAATGTTCCTCAAACAGAACCATCACTATTGACTTTGAGAGGTAATCTACACCACGTGGCATCAGGTTAGCGACACCACAGTTCCACCCAAGTGAGCCATTATGTCCCTGCAGCAGCACAGCATGTGGGGACAGCCTATGTCCTTCCCAGCAGTTTAGTAACACCTGATGCAAAGTGACTCTGCCCAAGGATGCTCTTGCATTCTTCTGTCTGCTTCCAGAGCTGGTTTACGCACAGCTGCATTTCTGCATGGAGCTGACAGTCATCATCACACCCAAAAAGCCATAAAGATGGCCATACTGTCTCAGATAAAAGAAGTCCAGAAATGATAAGTGGCAAATATCAGGGAAAGA